>NW_024582065.1:1907042-2065951 GCF_017639235.1 Corvus kubaryi | reverse complement strand
CCCTGGCCCAGGAGCAGAGATCGGAGCTGCCCCTCGGGAGGAGCTGCTGAGCTCTGCCCTCAGTTTGCTCCTCTCCAGGATTCCTCCCAGCTTTGCTGCTCCTGCTGTGTCCCTGCAGCAGCTCCATGGTGCTCCAAAGACCTCACTTGGATGCCAAGTGATCCAAGGAGCCTGGACCTGTCTCTATGGAGTAACAACCCCAGTCCTAACAAAGCACAGGATGAGCTTCTCAACCTTTAACCTGCAACAGGGACAGCAGCCCAAATTTAGCAAACTGATCTTCCCCCAGTGTATTTTCACGTTCACTGCTGATGCCAGAGCCCTTTTCTGTGCTGCCTGGGCCAGGTGTGCAGCAAAGTGTCCAAATTTATCCCAACTGCTCCCACACATCTGGAATGGATCCAGCACTGTGGAGGATTCACCTCTCGGTTTGCACTGGGCAAACTTTGCATTTACACATTGTCGTTTCCTCTGCTGCATCCCAGCAGAAAATACCCTCCATGAACATCCATGGAGCTTCTGTGCAGCCTGGAAATGAAAATTCCCCCGGGTCTGTTTCTTAACAGCAACTGTGCAACAGGAAATGTGGATGCTCCCAGATCCAAGAGCTGGTGTCAGGTGGCTGAGCAAGGATTTTTGAGAAGCTTTTGGTCTCATTTGCATTATCAACCATAGCCAAGATACTTAAGAATGGAAAAATAGAAATATTTCAGATCGCATTTTCCTTTTTGGATTCTCTTTTGTTTAACTGATGATGATCAAAGATAAAGGCCAATATTTCCAAAGGCATCTTTGGAATAAATTTACATTTTGGCACTAAATTCCCAGTGGGATCTGGCTCCTGGTACTTTTCAGCTCTGCTCATAACATGATTTCTGCATTTTACTTGGAGTTTTGGGTTTGGATCCAGCGACTCTGTGTCCACTGTGGTGGCAAAATGGGTTCTTCTATGGGTTGGTGTCACAGCGAATTTTCAAATTTAAGATCCTTCTTTCCCACCATTTTTGATTTGAGGGAAGCAAGTCTGTTATCACTTCAATAATATTCTTGCCTTACAATATAGAGATTAAAACGGCTGGAAGGTGCTTCCTTCAGCAGAAATCTCCATCACCTCATCCTAAAAGAACCCAAACCCACCTTCGCAGAGCTGAATTTGGTACCACCACCTCCAAACCCCAGCGTTTCCAGGTCCAGAACATCCTTCCCTCGCCATCTCCTCCCACTTCCCACGGAAATAAAGCAGGTGGCAGTGTCCCCTTTGGCACAGGGGGTGGCACAGGGAGCAAGGGACGGGCTATTGGAAACTCATTGTCACCAATGAGCCCAGGGAGGGAGGTGCAGGACAGAAGCCACTTCAGGGCACGCTGCAGTGAGGCTTTTCCACCAGTGCAATCGGAACTCTCATCAAAGAAAAAACCAAACAGAAACGGATCAAATCAAAGAAAAACGAGAGAAAATCAAAGCAGAGAATTTAAAGAATTGTTTAAATTCAATGAAACCAACCGTGTCCTATATGTGATGTTGTCATGGATGGATATTTGCAAGATTATTTACAAATTTTTAGATTTTTTTTTTTTTTGAGCAGCAGGTGCACAACATACAGACGGAGACATGGTTTTCGCATTGTATGTTGATTGGATGGCGTGATTCAGCAGGTAGATAAGGAAAATAAGGAACAAAAACAGGAAACAAAAAGAGAAAATGAGTAATCAGGACAAGCAAAAAGGAAACTCTGAAAAATTTCACTGGAAAAAAAAAACCCGTTGGGCTATCAGGGGTGGGGAGGTGTTATTTTATGGGAACTCCCGGAGTAAAAAATGCTTCGAACCAAAAGAGATTCAGAGATCCTCCAGGTAACACAGACAGTGCAGTTGTTATTTGCATTTCAGTTTGTAATGCAAATTTGGAGACAATTCACAAACACTTCTCAGGGTGGTTTTTTTCTATTTCCAGGCATAGAAATAGATGTCAGTTTGCCACACACCCACTCGGCCTCCTGAGGCCAACTGTGTCCACAAGGACACCTTTTCCTTAATCCCACCTCTTTTCCCTCAATTACCGAGGGTAAAAAAACTGACATTCATGCTTTTGCCTGAGGAAATAAAAAAAAGAGATATTCCACTACAATCACAAAGTAAATTACATGTGACATGACCAGAAAAATTAAAACAAAGCAATTAATCCACACATTTCTTTTCCTTTTGTCTTTACTTCTCCGAGGGTTAAAGGTACCAAACAAGGCTGGTGGAAGCCAAGTCTCTCAAGGTGAGGCCACCCAGGATTATTTACCTTTGGAGAACACTTCTGGCTGGAAAATACGGAGGAAAACGGTGCTCTGGCAACTGTTTGTGAGCCTGAGCTCAGTGGCACACCTAGAAAACATCTCCACAGGGACCTGGAGGGTGGCTGGGACAGGGACAGCTGCAGACTGGCCAGCAAAGTCACCTTGTGGCTGTCACCTGGACTTCCCAGCTGAGGAAACTCCACGGGAATGGCTGCCAGGAGGGCTGGAAGGACTAAAGGGGCTGTCCCAAACTCTGCCCAGCAGATGAGGGAAAGCGGGAGCTGGGGAAGTCACAGGGAAAAAGGGCCATTCCCTGCTGGGGACACAGCTCTGGGAGGGAGGATCCGAGACCTGTTCTCCTCTCTGGTTGTTCCCTGCTCCATGAGAGCTCCTGCGCCCCAGTCATGCCCTGAGGAAGGTGAGGTGGGGTTGGTTCAGCTCATCCCCAGCCTTTATTTCCTGCTCTGCCCTACCTGGAATTCCAGAGGGAAAAAGAGGCTGGGCAGAGGCCACAGCTGGGCTGTGCTCTGTGAATGAGGCACCCCCTGCTCCTCACCTCCAGCCCTGCACGTTCACATCTCTGCATCAGCTCTTTCAGCCCTTTTTTTCCTACATTTTTCTAAAATGGCTTCTGTTTTGGAACTATTGGTTCAAAACTGAGTCAGACTGGATCTGTTGGTTCAGTTTTTCTACACTGGCTCTCAATACCAGAAATATTTCAATTACCCAGGTGAAACTGCAGTTTGACAGAATATTCCAAAGCTGGTTTAAAGTGTAACTCTGCCACTCTGTGTCACTTTGTAGGCAGCAAAGCAGTCTTGGCACTGCCAGGCAGATTTGGGAGCCCTTGGGACCCCCTTGGTGCCCTGTGGGTCAGCATAACCCACGTGCAACCTCGCATGGAGCCGACCACACAGGGCAGGAGCAAAGGGCTGCATCCTTCTGCTTCTTTTCCATCCTCAGGACTGGAAGAGGAGAATCATAAAATCATGGAACGGTTTGGGTTGGAGGGGACCTTAAAGCTCATCTCCTTCATGGGCAGGGACCTTCCACTGTCCTAGGTTGCTCCAAGCCCCATCCAACCTGGCTTTGAGGGCAGGAAGGTTTCAGTGGCAGTGGAGAGCTTGGTACAAGACCACATCTCCACATGCCACTGGCTGAAGTGGAATGAATTCCATGAGGGACATCCTGACAGCTGCCATTACCAACCCTGTTACCAACCCTGTTATCAACCCTGTTATCAGCCCTGTTATCAGTGTGATCTTCAGGGCACCACTGCCAACACCCACGAACTGAGCAGGGATGCAGCTCAGAGCTGGCCCTCACTGCCCCCTTCAAGCAAACGGAGCTGCTCAGGGTGCTGTGCACGCTGCCCCTGATCCCAGTCCGTGGTTCCTGTGGGAGGCTGACAGGGATGTGTGTGGCTGAAGGAATGTGTGCTGCTGGGGAGAGATCAGACAGGAGCTGCACGAAAGAAGTGCTGGAAACCAAATCTAGAAAGAAAAGTGGCAGGGGATGACCCCTGGGCACTCTGTGTGAATGAAAAGCGGGGAGGAGATGTGGTGGCTACACAGAAATCAGAGAGTTGTTCAGGTTGGAGAAGATCTCCAAGACTGTTGAGTCCAATCATTCCCTCAGCACTGCCAAGGCCACCATTAAATGCTGTCCCCAAGTGCCACATCCACACAGCTTTTAAATCCCTGCAGGGAAGGGGACTCCACCTGTTCCAGTGCCTGACCACCCTTTCCATGAAGCAATTATTCCTAATATCCACCCTAAACTTCCTCTGGAGCAACTTGAGGCTGTTTCCTCTTGCCTTGCTGCTTGTTATGTGGGAGAAGAGATCAAGCCCCACAAAAGGGAATGTTTAGAGAGAGCTGAGCTCAAAAAGCTCTGCAGACACAGACAGAGGACCAAGAGCTCAGGGCTGGAGTGTCCTGGGGACATGTGGCTTTTATATGAGAGAGTTTTGTGGTCAGCTGCATGTTGGACACTGCCAGGGGAATCTGGTGACCTCCTTTAGAAAATCCTCTCTAAGGACTGAATGTGTCCAGCTCCTCATAAACCAAAAAACCTCTTCTTTCCCACCTGGGAGGAGAAGGGAAAGGCACATGGGTGCCCTGCTGGGGCTTTAGGGGGAATTCACACTCCTCTGCAAAGGTTTTGATGCTGAAAATGTCTCACAGCCCAACCTGATCCAATCCCTGGCTGGGCCATCCCACGGGAGCTGGAGGGAGAGGCAGTGTCCCATTATCTGAGCAGGGAAGGGGCAACACTGTGGCTGCTCCCTGACTGTGAAACAGCTCCAAAAATGAGGATTTTAGCAGCATTTGGGCTTGGTGTTGAGAAGGAAAAACCTTCCTGAAGGAGAAGACACCAATCTGTGAGAGACCAGAGGCTCCCTTACCCCGTGAGAGCTGTCAGTGCTACTTCCTCCCAGAAAAAGTGGCCAGAGGAGGGGTGGAAAAGCTTCAATCTGTTTGTGGCTGACTTGCAAATGGTTTCACAGATTTTCAAACCATGGCAAAAGTTTGGGTGCCCTTGGCAAGGAAATACATCCCATGGGAGAGGGAGTGGGGACAACAATCCGCAGCACTCCGAGTGGGTGAGCTGAGTAACTTCAGCCTGGCTGCACTGAAACCAAAATCCTACAACACAGGATTCACCAGCAGATAAACGGACATCATTTGTATGGGGAGGAAAACTTTGGGGGGTTGTGCATTATTTTGTACCAAGGAGGTTAAATAAAAATGCATTTTGTTAGAAACAGTCACATGGTCTTCACCAGCACCTGTAAAGGAACGTGGGGAGCACAGTTCTCAGCACACACAGAACACATCTACAGGCAAACCCCTGGGACTGAGGAGAAAAGTTATGGTCAAGTTCAAATTCATCACACAGCTACATCATCAGCTCCAACATGCACTGGGAGAGGAGAGGAGCAATTTATTCCGTGGGTAATATCAGACTGTCAGGGATTGAGACAGGCATTTGCTGCCCTTATGGAAAAATCCTTCAGATTTAATGCCAAGTCTGTCCACTTTGTGCGATCTACAGGATCAGCAGGGAGACAGCAGCCCTTGGAGGGCTGGCCAGAAATCCTGTGGGAGAGCTGTTTGTTTATTCATTGCCCCACAGAGCTTTTGTGACAGGAACATTCCCCCAGTCCACACCCTTCACCTCATCACCCTCACCCTGCCCCGTGACCCAGACTGGGCAGGAGCCCCAAGGGGCAGACGCATGCCCTGCAGAAAACCTCCCACACGAACACAGCAGAATCCCTTTGGTCTTTTCCCTCTCTAAATCCAGCAGGATTTTTCCATGAATAGGCAGAAAAGGCCTGAGGATAGAGTAGTTGGCTGCAGGAGAGAGGGAGCTGCTTGCTGGCAGAGTCACGAGCACCGTGGTTCTCATCAGAGCTTTCCCTCTTTGGGGCACACAGCTGTGCTCAGCTCCATGGAAAAGCAGAGCTCATGGAACAGGGTCAGCCAAGGCCATCGTGACTCCCAGAGGCAGCTCCAGGGAATAAGGCTGGTAGGGAGAAGGTTCAATGTCTTGACAGGGCACGGCTTTGTTTATAAAGGAAGGAAATTGAGCAAGCTGTACTTACCGCAATCTCTGTTACTAAAATATCAGTAATACTTCCCAACACTGTTACAAAATCAAAGACATTCCAGGCATCTCGGAAATAATTCTGCCAAATGAGAACACAAGGGGAATAGAGGGATCCAGGGGTTATTTTCTCTTTGCCAGCACAGGTCGGGGGGGTTTTTTTGTTTGCTCGTTTTTAAATGCGCGTCACGAAACGCGAGCATTTCGTCGAGAGAGGAGAAGAGGTGGAAGGGAACAAGGGAGGCACCTACCAGCACACCAAAGGCAATGATCTTCAGCACACATTCCATGGAAAACATGGATGTAAACACAATGTTCAGGCATTTCAGCATTTCCTCGTATGCTTCTGGAGCATCATAGAACTAAAGCGGGATGGAAGAAAGGCTGTTGGTGAAAATCACCGACAGAGTAAAACCTTTCCCAGCAGGTTTGCTCATTTTAGTCAGGATTCTGTGCTCACTTTAAGCGAGGCTTGGGGTTACAACACAGTTATTCCTGTCTCTCTTGCCTCCATCCTGTACTGAGGGGGCAGCTGGAATATCCTCAGAGCTGGAGACTGTTGCTGGGGGATGTTCCCGTGTAAGCACAGCACGGCGCAGGAGGGAGGAAGGACATTTTCAAACCCAGAGGGGAAGTGCAGAGCTGGGTTTTGTTCCAGAGAACCCTAAGCATATGGGGACCCCTTGACTGTGAAGATACTCTAAGCCAGGCAAGGGACAGGAGGGAACATCATCCACACCATGTATCCACCTGCATCTCCTCCTCCACTCTGGATCACATCCCAGGAGCCTGATGCTGTTCCAAAGTTGGGTCATTTCACAGAATCACAGAATGGCCTGGGTTGGAAGGGAGCTTAAGCTCATCCAGTCCCTATGGGCAGGGACACTTTTCCCTATCCCAGGCTGCTCCAAGCCCTGTCCAACCTGGCCTTGGGCACTGCCAAGGATCCAGGGGCAGCCACAGCTGCTCTGGGCACCCTGTGCCAGGGCCTTCCCACCCTCCCAGGGAATGATTCCTTCCCAATATCCCATCTAAACCTACTCTGTTTCAGTTTGAATCGCCATGGCCTGACTGGGCTTTGAGCAGCCCCAAGACCCTGGCTGAGCTGGAGATCAGCACCTGCAGATCCCAGTTCCCATCCCATGTTCACACCCCAAAGGGGCTGAGCCCAACCAACGCTCTGCAGGGAATCCCACTGGTGGGATCTCATCCCAGCTAAACCACCTCCCTCAGGGGGCCAAAGGAATCCCAGTAGGCACATGAGGAGTGGTGGCTGCTCCTGCTGAGCCCCCCTCAGCTCTCAGGGCGAGAATCTCTCCAGCCAACAGCCCAAAATTCCCAGATACAGGAAGATCCCACTCACCTTCATCATGAGGACGATGGTGTTGAGAGCGATCATGACCATAATAAAATACTCAAAGGGAGGGGACACCACGAATTTCCACATCTTGTACTGGAAGGATTGCTTGTTCTGAGGCATGTAGCGGGTCAGGGGCTTGGCACTTATGGCAAAGTCTATGCAGGCCCTCTACAAAACAAAAAGGGGATGAAGAGATGACAGGAAAAGGGCTGGAAGTCTTAATCCATCGGGATGTGGTTGGGAGAGTGAGCAGAGCATTTACACCAAGCGAGTACTGACTGTTCCCTGTAAAACGCAGCACAGGATCCCCAAATCCTGATCAATTTTCCTGGAATATTTACCCTATAACGTTCCTATGCAGTCCTACAACATTCCATTAGAGCCCAGCTCCTCATAGGTCCTGATCCCACTTTTAAAAACACTTCCAAGTCCTCCTGATGGGCGACTGAGGATTGGTAAAGGTGTTCTCTGTGGTTTTCAAAAAGTACTGTGGAACTCAGGTGTGTTCTCAGCACAGCAACACCCAGACAGCTCAGAATGTTTCATAAAATGAGAACTGAATTTACCAATAAATTATCCACCAAAAGCACTGGGGGAACTCTCAAAGACCCCTTTCATTGGCTATTTCTGCTCACTTTATTATGAATATAAAACTATGAGAAAAAAGCGGTTTCTACCCACAAGAGGTTTTGATTCTGGAGCGTTTTCTCATCTTGGATTTACCTAAGAATTCCAAGTCTGAAATCACTTTCTGCCCAGTTGGAAAATAACAAAGCATCTCTAAATATTCTGCTTTATTTTGGACTTTTTGTTCATCTAGACAAACAAGGAACTAATTAAGAATAGCTTAAAAATTCATCTCTTTCCATCAAAAATCAGGTTCCAGTTTCAAAATACATGAAAAGAGATGGTTCTTCGCACAAGAGGTCGTTGAGGCTGTGGACCCTGGATGAAGGATGCTGCAGATGCTAAAAGTCTGCATGGATTGAGAAGGAAACTGGATACACCCACGGAAGGAAGATACAAAGATGCCAGTAACTACAGAAAAACCAACTCAGGAGGTCCCTGAGTGGAAAACAATGGGATTTTTGGGGGCATTAAGGAAAAACCTCACAGCTTCTTACCCTGGTCTTACACTCTTCTCAAGGCATCTCCTTTTGGCTGCTGCCAGGAGGAAAAGTCCCAGCTGGGCACAAAACCAGCCTGTGGAAAGGAGTTTTCCTCTGGGGAGCCACAGCAGTTGTAGCTCAGTTTGGTTTCTGAGGTCTGGCCTCAAGGTTTGTCTCCTTCCACACCTCCACACTCGAGCAGACATCAAACCATGGAATGGTTTGGGCTGGAAGGGACCTCAAAGCCCATCCAGTGCCACCCCTCCCATGGCAGGGACACCTTCCACTGTCCCAGGCTGCCCCAAGTCCCAATGTCCAGCCTGGCCTTGGGCACTGCCAGGAATGGAGCAGCTTCTCTGGGCACCCTGTGCCAGGGCAGATCCATCTCCCCTTTGGTGCAGTCCAGGGGGACGGGTGACAGTGGTTCCTAACAGGAACCATTTGGGGGCTCTCCCTGGTGGTGTTTTTATGCAGAAGCTGAAACAGCCACTCATTTCTTTGGTCTCTACACCACACACCCTCCAATAACCACTGCTCTCCAGTCCCCCCAGCACAGGGGGGACGAGGAGTGGCCTTCCACCAGTATCCAGGTGCTCTGAGCCCCTGGAACACCAACTCTGGAGTCAGAAGAGGTGGGTACCTCGTTTTTCTCGAGGCTGCACTCTGACATCACTTTATCTCCTTGCTCCTGGAAGGTGATGATGATTAACGCCACAAAGATGTTGACAAAGAAAAAAGGGAAGACAACAAAATACACCACGTAAAAGATGGACATTTCCATTCGGTAGCCAGGGCTGGGCCCCTGTTCCTCGTAGGTGGCATCCACTGAGTGCTTCAGCACACTGCAAGCAAATGCAAAGAGAGAGGAAAGGTCAACACAACCCCTGGGAAGCACCAAGGACCCCCTGAGAGTCAATCCCCAGCCTCCACTCACGTGCAGGGTTTTCCACATATGCTCAGGAAAAACTTGCTCCCATCCACGTGGCTGGGGAGAAGTTTTCCTTGAGGATATTTTTAGGGAAACCCTTTGTTCTCACCATTGTGCAGAATGGTGGGAGATTTGCTGTGTCCAGATCCACTGATCCCCCCTGGCCAAGGGGAGAGGATCCAGCTGGATCTGGTTTCTCTTCTCTGGTCAACAGGGATGGAGTAAAAGTGGGAAAAGAGAGGTATTGATGACATCCAACAGGGGAACACAGTGAGGGACTGGAAAAAGGAGGCTGATGCTGTTTGAGTCTTTATTTTATGAAAGAGTTGACCGTGGAGGAGGAGGAACCCTGGCCACACACGGCACTCCACATGTGCCAAAATAAAGTCACGTCCTGAACAGGAAATGTCATTTGGGGACCGTCACGCCCAGCAGACTTCCAGCAGAGCTCACAATACTTTTTCCCCCCTCGTTTTCTTACATTTCCAATATCAGTTTTACCCCTGAGAAAGGTGTGCAAGCCCAAAAGCCTGAAGCAAGAACGGAAAACTTCCTGAGCATCCCTGTGCCAGGAAAATGCAGAGCTCTGCCTGCTGGCTCACCCAATAATCACACAGCACTGAGCTGATAAAAGACTTTTCTCATTTCCCAGGTCACCTGCTGTCCCTCAGAGCTTTGGGGACCTGCTTTACCTGCACCATCAGCCCCTGCCAGCCCCGTTACTCACGTTGGCCACCCTTCCCCTGTGGACACGGTGAAGAGCGTGAGCAGAGCCCAGAGCACGTTGTCGTAGTGGAACTCGTATTTTTTCCATTCCCTGGGCTGTGCCTCCACCTCATTTTTTTCATAATCCAGGTACTGACCCCTAGGAACAAGAGATTGAGAGCCAGTGAGAGAATGAAAGCAGATCAGGCATTTCTTAGGACTCAGGAGTTTTGGAAAGCCCCAGCAGCACAGTCTGGACTCTGCTGTGGATTACAGACAAGGAGACCCCCTCAAAGCCTATGACAGAAGTAAAGGCCAATTTTTGAGTCACTTTTAGCCACGGGAACTGGACCTAAGGACTAAAAATGAAAGGAATTTTAAGCAAGGCATTCATTCATTCATTAGGCAAAGCCAGCCATCAACACCTGGGCGGCCCCTAAATTGTCTGACCCCACAGAAAACCTCTGCTTGACAGGGAAACATCTCTGGCTCCTACTCCAGGGTTGGATCTAAGTCCTAAATGTGTCCTGCTTTTAGGGGCCTGGCACGAGGAGAACCCTCTCCAACCTACCCTTTTCTGTCCTTTCACATTCCTCCCCGTAATTTATCTGCATTCTTCCAAGGAAGAACTGCAGTGACAACCCCTGGGATCCCACCGGGACGTGCCCTGCACGTGCCAGGCAGCAGGAGAGGGACGGGCAGAGCAGGACAGTGCTGAGGAGGTGCTTTGGGTGCCAAGAAAAAGCTGATGAGATGCACATTGTGGAGTACCACACCTTGGCAGCCTGCTGGGAAGGACAAAGCATGACAGGGCTTTTAAAAGATTCAGATCCTGTCCCTCTCCTCACTAATTAGTAGCTCTTTAACATCCCACGCTTCTGATTATTTATTCAGTGTGTTTTTCTAATTCATTGGAGCTCTAAGAATCAAGGTGGAAAGAGGAGTCACACTATCAAAAACCCTTCTCTTAGGAATCACACTCAGCTTTCCTGGGAAAGAAGCTGCCTCCCCTGTATCCTGAAGATCAGAGCCAGGAGTGACACAGCTGTTCAAGAAAAACAAGGCAAATTCACCTCCGGGCTGGCTGTGCTGAATTATTGCTCTTATTTACAGGAGACTCTTCCCACTCAGCACATCCCTGATTTTGGGCCAGCCTGGGCAGCTGCAGGAAGCTGCTCCCTGCCACATTCCCTGCTCCCAGCTGTACCTGCAGTCCTTCTCCAGCTCCTTGGACTCGTCCGTGCAGTAGAAGAAGCGGCCCTTGAAGAGCTGCACGGCGATGACGGCGAAGATGAACATGAAGAGCATGTACACGATGAGGATGTTGAGGACGTTCTTCAGGGAGTTCACCACGCAGTCAAAGACAGCCTGGGCGTGGAGGGGAGCAAGGTCAAGGGGTGGGGAGAAAGGAAAAGTTCATCCAAAGTCTTGGCATCCACTGTTTAACCACACTCGGGGAGTCACGGAGGGTTTGGGTTGGAAAAGACCTTAAAGCTCATCTTATTCCCACCTCCCACTGTCCCAGGCTGCTCCAAGCCCCAATGTCCAGCCTGGCCTTGGGCACTGCCAGGGATCCAGGGGCAGCCCCAGCTGCTCTGGGCACCCTGTGCCAGGGCCTGCCCACCCTCCCAGGGAACAATTCCTGCCCAAAATCTCATCTAAATCTCCCTCATTTGGGACTCATTCCCCATCCCACAACCCATGGGTGCTTCGATGGATTTTCACTTCCCAAAGCTGTGAGGAACAACTCCAGCTTCCCTCATCTCCTGCTTTATCCACAACTTTGGCTGTGCCACTGAATTTTCTGATGCTGCTCATAACGTTTACAAAGACAATCACAGCTTGTCAAGACAATATTAGTCCTGAGCAAACATTTCATTATAAAATGAAAATTGTTTTGATTTTACTTCCAGTGGCTGCATAAAAACTGTTGGAATAATAAGGAAAAAAAATACCAGGAAACAAAACAACCAAATGCTTTGAATAAATATTTTTCTGAAGAGCTGTCTGTCAGAATGAGGTGTGACTAATGTGCTCTCCTGAACTCCCTGCAAAGAACTTCTCAAACTCATTATTACGTGGGAATGAGGCCCTGATTCATCACAAGTAATTTGCAGTTTAATTTTAGTCAGAAGTTTGTCATAGTACCAGAAATTGAGCAGTCCCTGCCCAAGCACAGGGTTTGTACAATCCTGCTGCTGTTCCTCTGAATGGAAGTGAATCACCCACAGAATTACACTCCTGATGCAAGCCAGGAATCCTGATGGAAATCTGTCCAATCAGCCCAGGAACCCTGATGGAAATCTTTTTAATTAGCCCAGGAATCCTGACAGGAATCCCTCTGATCAGCCCAGGAATCTTGATGGGAATTTCTCTGATCAGCCCAGGAATCCTGATGGAAATCTTTTTAACTATCCCAGGAATCCTGATAGGAATCTCTCTGATCAGCCCAGGGATCCTGATGGAAATTTCTCTAATCAGCCCAGGAACCCTGATGGAAATCTGTCCAATCAGCCCAGGAATCCTGATGGAAATCTTTTTAATTAGCCCAGGAATCCTGATGGAAATCTCACTGATCAACCCAGAAATCCAACATGAAATTTCTACATGGTTCAACATTAACGTTCCTTTTCTTTTCAGATCAATTTCATGTGCATAAAACTAAAATTATTTAAGCATGAATGGTGGGCTCAGACAAAAGCAGATCTCCAGAGCAGCTGACCCTTAGTTTGATGTGAAAACAGGAATTGTCAAACACATTTTCACCGTTCCAAAAGATCCATGGCTTTTTCCCCATCAACAGCCCACAAAAGGTATTGAGGAGTCCCTAAATCTCAGGAATTATGGAATTTTAACTCCTTCCATTCTCTCTTTGCAGGACCTGGCTGCACCTCAAATTGTTGCTGTTGGATGAGTAACCACAGGCCATTAAATTGATTTTATTTTTTAGCTCAGCGTTCTAGGGAAGAAAAGAACTGGACTATGGATTCTTTAATAGAAAGATGAATAAATTAAAGCTCCTCCCACAGCAATGACAAATCCCTTCGGACAGCCTGTGGAAAACCTTGCAATATTCATGTTAAATTCTCCAGGGAAACCCAAACCCTCCCAACCCCATTTTTTCCTGTATCACTTCAAAGACCATCCCACTTATGAACTGTAATTTAATTTATCTGCCTTTTTTTCTATTTGTAGAGGTTTAATTTTCATGGCATTTCCACAAGAATCCCTAAAGTTACCCACAATGTTGGCAAAGCACCCGAGTGTTTGCCATTTGCTCAACATCTGCCCAGCTGTTTGTGCTCATCTGGCACAGAGATGCATCGCAACCAAAGAAAAGCAACAGAAACAACTTGGGGTCAGTGGAGTCCACCAGCTGCCACTCAGATCGGTCAGAAACCTCCAGAGAAGGAAAATTTGGGGTTCTTTTCTAACCTTTAGCTTTGGCAGCCGTTTTATGGTCTTCAGAGGCCGGAGCACCCGCAGGACTCGCAGGGACTTGATGGTGTTGATGTCCTTGCCTTTGGTTCCTCTGCAAGGGAGAAAAAGGCACAAGAACAACAGAGGGAATCGTTTGCTCCTCAGGTCACTCACTGGGGTGTTTCTGGGCATCCAGGGTGGCTTTGGTGGTGCAATTGGTTGGGTTTGGGGTGGTTTTTTTGGCAGGTTTTGTGTCCATCCTCAGCAGGGCTGCAGGCAGGATGACCCAGCCTCACCTGGGGTGGATCCAGCAGCACGAGGAGAAGGCTGGGGCGGGACAGGGTCCTGGCAGGGCTCAGCCACAGGATGTCCAGGCTTTGTCACCTCCCAGCCGCTCAGCAGGACCTGGGGCCCTTCCTGCCCTGACTCCACACCGGACAAGGCTCCCAGGCAGGGCAGCAGCACCGGGACAGGAGGCTCAGCTCCTCCATCCCATTCCCGGCAGGAGAAGGGACAAAGCCACATGTGGCTCTTCCCTCCCAGCTGGATGAGGCAGGGGCTGTTTCTCTGTGCAATTCTCTGGCGGGAACATTGTGCCAAGAGGGTTTGGGAGCCTTCCTGGTGAGGGACAGAGCTCTCCTGGGGGTCAGAGCCTGTTCCCTCATCCCTGAGTGTCCCGTGGAGGACATGCCACCGATCCCATGCAGGACCATGTAATATGACAATATATTACATGCCTGGAGCAGTGCTGGGACAACTCCCCACTCAGGCATGCAGGTGCTGTCAGTCACATTTGGGGCTTAGGTTTGGTTAAAACCGAGTGCAAGGCCCGAGAACGTTCCTCTTGTTAACTTCAAGAGGGGTTTTAGGGGAAGGACAGAGTTCCTTTCCTCGTGCACTTCCAAAATAAATAAGCAAAAGGAGATAACAGGTACATCTTCTTCCAACCCCATGGCAAAACAACAACATTCCCTTCGTTTCGTATGAAGTGGAAAATGGGATGGAAATCGGGAGTTTTATTCATGGCTGGAGGTTTGGGTCTGGGACTGCGCTGAGGGAACACAGGTGTGAATGAAGAACGGTGGGACAGATGCTGGTAGTTCCTATCCTGTGCTCTCCCAGGCTGCTGAACATTCCTCTTCTCCAGGAGGGAAATAATGGAAGGACGAGAGACCCAAGAGAGCCACGGAGGTTTGGGAAGAAGTGCAGAGCTTCCCCCACCCTGCCCTACACCCTGTGCTGAGGGAGGAGCACCAAGGGTGGAGGGAACCAGCCAGTTTTGTGGCTGCCTGACCCTGCTCAGCCCTGGGAAGGGTCTTTTTGGAAATCCAACCACTTCCAAAGGATTGAGAACTCACACCTAATGCTGGACTGGAATCTACAACCCAAACCCACATTCCTGCCTCATCTCCAGTCCCTTTCCCCCATCGCCAGCCACTGCAGTTGTCTGGAAATGCAGTAAGAGGGAGACACACAGGAATTTCTGGAGGGTCGGTTGTATCCCAGGGATGTATAACTGGAGGAGAAATTCCCTTTCCACAAGCTTTAGTAGAAGTGGAGGAGAGGGGAAACAGGATGGACAGGTCCCTGACCTCTCCCTCTCCCATCCTTCAGGGCTGTTTTAGGGCCATTTTAATCCATCCCAACTGGACCCTGACCACTAACACAGCTCTCAATCCAGGCACGGGATTTACTCCCAGAGCTACAGGACTGATTTAAAGGCACAAAATGACTATTAAATATTAAAGAAGTAATATGTGACTCTCATTAGAGACCTTCGATCTGCCCTAGATGAAGCAGGCACCGCCAGCAGAGCTTTTACTGCCTTTCTTGTCTGGTTTTAGCAGAGCTGAAGGTCTGGCCTAGGCTTGGCTTCGCCTATTTGCTTTCAGCTGTCATGGTGACCTCAGTGTCACCAGAGCCACCAGCTGAGCTGGGGCTCCCCCACAGCCCAGGCTGACCCTCAGCAGTGCCCTGGCTGCAGGACAGGTTGTTCAGCCTCCCCAGGAGGATGGGAATGGCAGGAGGGAAGCAAAAGGGGGAAGGAGGAGATGCCACAGGACATCCCACCTGTCCCCAGGGCTGGTGGCCACCCCATCCCCGGGGCTGCCCCCTCTGCAAGGCCAAGCAAATCCCTTCCCCTGCTCCATGTTTCCCACGTGAGGAAAGCCAGGGAAGCAGTGGGAGCTGAGGAAGGTGGGGGTGAGAAAGGAGGGAGGGTGAGACTCTTCAGGGCCACGTGGTTGGGGCAGCAGGACGGGAAAGGAGGGTGGGACACGGGGACACTGTGCCCAGAGCTCTGCTCCGTTCCCCAGCGCCCACGGCCACGTTGCTGCTTTGCAGATCAGCACTGCCAGCCCAGCAAAGCTCAGCTCTGCTCTCCTGGGCTCACTCAGAACCCCAGAATATTCCCACATGGTGCCTGCTCCTGATTCCAGGAGACCTGGACGCTGCTGCTGTGCCAATTAACAACTGCACTAATGAGGCCTCGTGTAAACGAGAACAGAGACATTTCCCTGCTCTGCTCTCCCGGGGTGGGCTCCACGCCTGAAGCAAGAATTTCTGTGGATTTAATACTTCCAGGAAGGTTAAAGAGACGTGGGGCAGAGCAAATCCTTGCTCCTGCTTTTCCCTGGAATGGGATGAGCGCTCGGAGAGCTCCAAGGTGGAGGGCAGACAGCTCCAGTCACAGGAAATTCCTTCTGCCTCAGCAGAGGACACTAAGAAGGGCTGACTGATTTTTTTTTTTTTCCATTCAGGCACTTAAGCAAATAAAGAGCGTGAGCCAATTAAATCTTAATGGGATTTATGCTCTGAACCATACAGAGAATCCTGAGGAACAAAAAAAGTTCCCATTTCTTGTCACAGTAAGGTCCCTGCTATAGGAAAAGCTTTTCCTGGTCCTCTGACCCAGAGTGATGCAAACTGCATTTTAATTAAAAGGACCCTCTGCCTGTCAAGTAAAACCCTAAGGGTTGGGTTTGGGTGTTTTTAAGAACCCTCTCTGCCAATACTGGGATTTCTTCACTGCTTTCATACAAAGCCAGATATCCCAGAAAATAAAAAGTCCAGATGGAACTGGGATGCAGTCAAAAGGTGAATCCAAGCAAACATCTGACCTGGATATTCCTCACGACAGAAAGAAATTGTTGTGGAAGGACGAGATTTTAATGGACTGCTGAACAACAACTGCAACCTTCAGGAGAGCTGAATCTTGAATTAGAGCTATAGAGGAGCACAGGATAAAGGCAGACAGCGAACAAAAAAAGGAAAAAAAAAAGAGAATACCACAAAAAAAAAATAGCATTAGCTCAGTTTTGGGTGCATTAGGCCAGCGCTGTTTTGTTGTTTTCTGTGTCAGTTTGCTGCCTGTTTATTTCAAACATTAGGAATATTTTAAAAGAGCTCTGCAGAACCTTTTCTCCCTTTAATAAATAAAAGGGCCTTTAAAAATTTAGTGGTTCTTTCAAATGGAAGCTGCTTGTTGCTGTTGCTGCTGCCAGCAGCTCTGATTTCAGGTGACAGGGACCTCTCAGAGCCAGGGCGTCAAAAATCCAGGGTAAAGTGGAGCCTGTGATTGCCTGGAATCCTCCTGGAAGAATAAATGAGGTCACCTCACTCTGCCCAAGCACAAAGCCACCCTCTTCCTGCCCTAAATGCTGTACTTTCCTCGAGAGAAGAAAGAATCCAGTGCCAAATTTCCTGGACCACATCAAAGGCTTTTCTTGGCATCTTTTTCCTCGCTATGGAGGATCCCCCCGGAGCTCCTGGAATGTGGGGACAGAGGACACAGCCCTGCCTCCCATCCCGCCCCTGCACTGACAGCAGAACTGCCACTTGCAGAAGGTTAAATACAAATTTTGGGACCTCCTTGTTCACAAATTCCCTGTGCAAAAAGCTCCCTGAGCTGTTTTTGTGTCAGAGACATCCCCCAGTATCAGAGCCTGGATCCCTGAATGAAGCTGTCCTGAGCTGACAGCAGAACTGCCACTTGCAAAAGGTTAAATACAACTTCTGGGACCTCCTTCTTCACAAATCCCCCTGAAAAAAGCTCCCTGAGCTCTGTTCTCGTGTCAGAGACCTCCCCCCAATATCAGAGCCTGGATCCCAGCTCGGTCCCATTGCCCACATTGCACTGAATTAGTCCTGGAGCTTCCAGCTTGGCTGTTTGGAGGTGAAATCCTCTAAAAGAGACTAAAATTTCTTCTTTAAGCCTGGTTGTTCAGATTTTCACAAATTGTAACTCACCCATCAGTGCCCACTGAGTCAACCCCTCAAATCTTTTTTGGTACAGATACATCTCCGTGTGTTTGTTGACTCTCTGACTTGGGTTTTTACTCTGTTCCTATCTGTGCTGAAGGAAAGCCAGGATGGATGAGGATTGTTAAGGGAAGATATTCACTGGATAATGAGAATAAAGGGACGGAGGAGTCGATGTGATGGGTGGAACATGGCTGGGTTGTTTCCACAGTGGCAAAGTGTGTGGTTGGACAGGTTGGACAGGCAAAGACAGAGCAGCAAGAGACAGGAAGAACATATTACCCCATGAAACTCCTAGAGAGAGATTCCAGCAAGGAGAAGACAAAGAAAGAGCAGAGTCAATGACAAACAGAAACATCAGAGAGGTCCCCCAGCCCCTGGCCCGCTCCCACCAACTCGACAGGATAAACCAGCAGGGAAGGGTTTTCTGGACAGCAGAAATCCTGCATTCCCTGCTGGATCCACTGGGAAAAACACCTCCAAATCTCTCTTCTCTCCCACTTTGGGAGGGAGAACCTCGACTATTTGTTTTTTTTCCACGAGCATCCTGAAATTCTGAGCATCTCAGCCACCTTTCCTCTGTTCCAAATTTTTCCAGGCCAAATCTTTGCTGCTCTTCCTCAGCTGTTCCTCCCAAGTACGGGGCTGAGAGATTTTGGTGACAATTTTCCACAGGTTGTTTGTTGGCTTCGATATCCCTGAGGACTCAAACGTGTCTGGGTGTTTGTGGCGTGTTTATCTCCAGAAAAAGAAAGGGATTTATCTTTGAAACGCTCTGCTAAATGGGAAACATTCCTTTATTATTATTATCATCATCATCATCATCATCATATTATTATTATTATTGCTCCCAGCATTGCTCCGGGGATGTTGTTTTAAATTTAGTTTTTGATTTTCCTAACCACAGTCAAGCACAGAGCTGCTCCTCAAGAGCTGCAGGCAGAAAGAAAACCCAGAGCTGCTTTGAGAGCTGGGCTTTATCAATCTTGTAGCAGCGACTGGTATCATCTCAAATGCTTCAATTAACACAGGCTGCTGCAATATTCCAGATGGGAGCTCTGTAATTCCCAGGTTTTTAGGGATGGGTTAATTCAGCAAGAGGTTGGTTCCCATCACCCTCAGTGGGCAGCGAGGAGGCCGAGAACATGAATTAAATCCCACCCTGCACGTGGCAGCCGTGGGTTCAAACAAAGCAGTGACAGCCACATTAAATCCCATTTTTAGCCACTGAGGAGGGTGACAGGGCTGTGGGATTTGCTGGAAAAATCCAACTGATTGAACAACAAAGAATCTCCAAAAGCTCCTTTTCGGGATTATCAACGTTCAGTTGGCTCTGTGTGTCCATCTGGTTTAACCAAACCAGGAGCTGGGCCTAAGTCACGACCACCTACCCTGTTAGGATTCCGAACTGGAACAGAGAGAATTCATTTCCCAGGAATGACTGATTTCCCAGCTTTTGGGCTACACCAGGGAGGCTGCAGGCATTCCCTGGATTGGATGTTGCCCACTGAAATGGGGATGTGGAGCAGGGCTTACAGAGAGCAGAAAAATCACAGAAGAAATTCAAATTTTCCCAAGCTTTACAAATAAGCTTGTCTGACTTTCATCTGGGAGACAGCGACTAGGCTGGGTTTATGCAGTCCCTGGCTCTAAAACCCTGCTCAAGACTCACTCACAGTGGAAAATAAAAGCAGCTTGGGGCACGTATCACAAAGCACAGGCAGGGGATGTAGCAGTAATTTATTCAGAGGCTGATGAGGTGCTGTTAGATATTCATGGCCCAACGTGAGCAACAGAAGAAAACCTGAGCAGAAAAGCCTCAGAAAGATTAAAAATTATTCATTTTAATCCGTAACTCCAGCAAGGAGAATCTCCTTCAAAAGAAAATCGTGTTCAAAGAGAAGGTGTTTTAAAGGCAGGGCCTGAGGTTTGCTCTCCCAGCACAGGGAGCTGCTCTGAAGGGCTCCCAAAATGCCCCCTGGAAGTTTGAATTCCTGAAGGAAAAGGGGAATTCTCCTGGGACCCCAGACTTTGGGTGAGGTTGGTTTTTTGTGATTATTTGACTTCTCCACCTCTCTTCAATTCAGAGGAGCTTTGTTCAGTTCTGATGTTGCTGATTTGGGTTTTTTAAGTTAAACTTTTGCTTAACTCGATCTGGTTTAAGTCAATCTCATTCTGAGAGATGTTCCATGGATATTTTTCATGTGCTGGGAAATAAAAGCCCACACATGTCTAGTCGAGCTTAAAAAGCAGCTGGGTTTTGGATGTTAAATTTTAGGTCAGCGAGACATTCACCAAGCCAGTTTTGCTTACGACAGAGCACTGAGCTCCTCCAAAAAACTGATTTTTAATGAGGGACAAAATGTTTAAAGAGGGGAGGGCAGCAGCCCTTTGACGAAATTATGTTGGATATGATTTCCTCCAAGAACTGAATAATTTGGTGAAGGATCAGGCACAGCCGAGATTTCAACATCCCCCAAAATCACACCTAAAATATCAATCCTGTCCATTCACTTTTGGGTCAATTTAGCTTGGAGGGTTTTTATTCCTATTCAGCATTTGCACTGAAGAAAAGCAGATGGAAAATACAAATCTCACCACCTCAATGCGACAGGAACCTTGAAAATGAAAAATTCCTGAGGAATATTTTACCAGAAAGGCAACATTTTGTGCAATTTTTTTTGTGCAGAGCTGAGGGAGGAGCAGGGATTTGGCTCTGCTTCAAAACTGCTGCCAATTTAAAGCAGCCCAGCCACGCTCCGTGGCTCCCTGACAAAGGTGGATGCTTTCCTCATTAGCGAGTGAAACGCTGCTAATTCTCATTAGCAAATTAAACAATTTCCTCTCCTCTAATCATCGTGTCGACAAACAGGTGAGCTCGGCTGGGCATGGGCTGCTAAACACTCCCAGAATTGCTCAGGGCTAATTTAGCAGAAGATTAAAGTGGTCAAGTCCTGCTGCCTGTTTCCAGGTCATCTTTTGTTTCTCAGCAAAGCATTTGCAAACAATTCCCGCGCCTCAGAACGAGTGGGAAATTTCTTCCCATCCTCCACTCGGCTCCTGAAGGTTGGAAGAAGCTGTGTTGCTCTTCCTGTGGTTGTTTCCAAGAAAAAAGGCTCAAATGAGAAGCGAATTTTAATTTTTAAAGAGTTATTCCTCTGTGTTTGTTGCTCAAAATCCTCCACGATATTAAAGAAGGATGTGGGGTATTATTTAAAGTCATAAATACAGAGCAGGGGTTGAGGGAGGGAGAAATACAAGTGGAAATACAAGGTCCTGAATGAGAGAGGAGAGAAAAGGAAAGAAATAGGAAAGGTTTGTGAAGCAGAAATATCCACAACTCTGCAAATAAGGGTTTGCCAAGAGTTCATGGAGTTACCAGCTGATTTCTTTCACTGTTTTTTCATAGTGAGAGCAATTCCTACAACCAGTGCCTGGAGACACTGGACTGCCACAAAGTGTTACAGTGAGTTCCTGAAAAGAACTTGGCCAAAGAGTCACAAAAATCTTGGCTTCGTGTTTGAATGAGCAGAGAATGGGCTCAGCCTCAAGCTGGGAGGATTTTCAAGAGGTTCCACGACACAAATTTAGTTGGGTTCATTCCTTTTCTTCACCCCCCGCCCACCCAGCTATGAGAGGAAAAAGGGCAGGAATTGAACATCTCACTGGGAAATGGAGCCACAAACATTACAGGTCCTGCCCCCTCTGTCACTCATTCCCTGGAATTTGGGAGGAGAAGGAAAATGAACTTACGAGAAGGCAAAAGCCACCAAGGCCCCACTGACCACAATGAAGTCCAGGATATTCCACAGGTCACGGAAGTAGGAGCCGGGGTGGAGCAGCAGCCCCAAGTCGATCATCTGCAGAGAAAACCCAGGAGAAGGAAGAGTTTTAATCAAGCATGGCCCAGATCCACCCTGCCGAGGGGCAGGAGAAGGTTCTGGATCAAAGGACCCTTCACAAAGTGCCGAGATCCTCGGCCGAGCCGCTCCCCTCAAACAGGCAGGAAAACTCTCCCAAAAATGAAGCTCAAATCAATAAAACTTAACCAAAAGCTGTCAAAATGAGGCCTCACTGCTCCCTAGGATTCCTTCCACACACATACATTAATCCTGGTTTTATTCTGCATCTCTTTTGCGTCTTGCTTGGACAGGGAAACCCAGCTCCTGCCTTATCCCAACACTGAATCCCCACTTTATGGGACTGCTCTCTGGGAAGTTACTGCCCCCCAGTCCTGGCAAAACCTGTCACCCTGCTGAGGAAAAAGAGAAATTCTCAGCTTTTTGAAACGTGACAAACCAAGAATCAGCTGTTATTCCTGCTCAGTGCCAAAGGCAAAGGGAAGAATCAGGAGTGTCTGAGCAAGGTCTGGCAGCTCCTGTGTCTTCCCAATTCTTACCCTCTTACACAGCTCCTAAAGACATCCTGATCTTCCTCCATTAAGTATGAGATAAAGGAAACCAGGAGAGCTGCTCCATCTGATTTTAAGAGCTGTTCCCAAGTTCAAGCTCTCCATCCTTCCCACCTCTGTCCTGCTCCACCCTTTCTCCAGCTTCTCACAAATAAATCTGCAAGAAGAGGTGACTCTCTCCGCTTGGAAAAGTTCTTACCTTGATCACCATCTCAAAGGTGAAGACTCCTGTGAATATATAATCCAGGTATTTCAGAGCCTAAATGGGAGAGGGAAATGTGTGTTAGGGAAGGCCATGCCCTGAAATAACCTGCACAGGAGCAAGGTTAAATATCTCATCTAGCAATGGTCTGTTTGCTGGGATGGACAAAAACCATCTGGTGCGAAAGTTTTCAGATAATTTAGGCATAAACCTGAATCATCTGAGTTAAAGCAGCATTTCCCCAGGCCTTGCCAGCCTGCACCCAAGGCTGGCTTCAGTGCACCTGCACTTCTGGCAGGTTGAACAAGGCAAAAGGGATTTAATTTCTAAATGAAATGTTTGAACATCCTTTCCTGAAGAGATTATCCAGCAGCTTTTCCCACTGCGGGATGGGCTGTCAGCTTTGCAGCTCCTCCAGCAAAGCCCCATCAGCCACACAATTTCCAAGTTCTCCAACCCAGATGTGGCTGAAGCAGCAGGAAGGGACAGGAATCGAGAGCATTTTGACAGCGGAACAAAGATAATTTGGGTGCGTTACCAAAGCTTTAATTTTGCACTGCCAGCACAGAGCGTTACCCTGCGGAGATGGGAACGGGAGAAGAAAGCCCAAATTCTGGGAATTTTGGGTGGCACTCACGTCATTCCTGGGAGACTCAGCTTGGACGGGGTCCTCTGCAGCCAGGGCGATGCTGCTGAGGGCGATGACGATCAGGATCACCATCTCAAAGTAGCGCAGGTTGACGATGTAGTGGAACAGGCGCCGGATCCTGCGGGGACAGGAGCACAGGGCTGTGAGGTGAGGGAGAACGGGCACTAATCCAGCAGGAACAGCACCTTTGGCATTCCTGCTGTAATAATGGGAAGAAAATTAAAACCAGGCTTTAAATTCCAGTTTGCAACACATCTTGGTGAAATTTAAATGAGGGAGTTCAACATCTCTGCACTGCTCTCTACGCCCTCTGCAAAGCAACATCCACTCATCTCTTTATCTCTCTATTTATCTCCCTGTTTATCTCCCTATCTGTTTATCTCTCTATTTATCTCTCTACCCATCTGTCAAAAGAGCACCAACAGCTTTCAAGCATCCACACTCAACTCTACAAATCACGTTTATGGCACTCCCCCATCCTTCTCCCTCCGAACTCCCAGGTTAGCACCCTGCGAGTTCAAAACAAGCTTTGAAATCCTTTTTAATGTCAACTAATCCCTTTAAAATGTTGAGAGTCTCAGCTGAATCCGCCTTTGTGGCTCTGAGTGTTCCTCCCACCAATCCCTCTCTGCCTGCACTTCACTCCAAGTCACACTTTACAGCACAAATACTTTACAGGACTAGATTTGATGACTTCCACCTAATCTTTTTTATTCTCAAATTGTGTCCGAGGAAAGTGGTAAACGCTCCCATTCCTAAGCAATCCAGATCTCTTCACAAATTGCAGCTAATAATTCCATCTGACCACAAGTCCCAAATCCTTAACTGCACATGGAGCTCTGCATTTGCACCACATTTGTCAGCTGAATAAAGGACTTAGCCCGAAAATCAAATTATAGATTTAACTCGCCAGCAACTTTGTTATCTGAGAATGTATTTCAGCTCCTTTATCCCATTTTCTCTAAGCAAATATCTGAACAGTGAGAATTAAAGTCTATTTTTCACGTCTGCTTACATTTTCCTTTTTTTTTGGCTCGGTAATGGATTCAGAGCAGAAAAGAGCTGCGAATACCAGGGAAGCAAATTTGATAGAAAATAACCTGGAGAAAAGTGCTTTTGTGGATCCCTTAACTCTGGTTTTCAATCTGCCAGGAGAAGATGATCATTTCCGTGCTCCGTGGAGCCACAGAAGTGAAAGGCAACATTCCCAAGAACATTTGTAGCCGTAATTCCCGCATCAAACTCAATTCATCAAAGCAATAACAAGCCCCTATTTTTAGCTCCTCACCATTCATAACCAGCAGTGAGATGTGGGAGCATTTGTGAACTGCCAGTGAGGCTTGAGAAATCACTTCACAGCCCTGCGTGCTCGAAGAGGGTGATGGCACTTGGAGAAAAAAAAGGGAACTCATTTCTGCTTCCCTGAGCTGTTTTCCCCTCTGGCAGCAGCCGGGTCGTGGATCCCCAGCAGGGCTTGGAAGGGAGATGGGAAAAGCTTCCTAGGCCAGCAAGCAGAAAGAGCTCTCTGGAGGAGTTCCCACCACCAGAACACCTGGGGGGATGCAGCTGCCTCTGCATCTTGCCCAGAGGAGGAAAAACAAGCTGCTGACATTCCTGGAGTTTGGGCTTGGTTGCGTTATCCCCCCCTGGCTTGCCTGTAACACATTTTTTCTCCCGGTGAATTTTGTTTTTCCAGTGGTTTTTCAGCAAAGGGGTTTTATTTTGGGAGGGTGTAAGCTGGAGAAAACGGCAAAACAACTGAAACAACCCCCAGATCCCGGGCTCTGAGGCTCAGAAGGGCCTAACTGCAGGATGAGGGCAGAGAAAAGAAGCAGCCATAGGGAACGAGGAAGTTTTGCTGCTTCTCTGCCTGCCCAGCCCAGTCTCAGCTCAGAGCCCTGGGCTCAGCACCCTCTCGTCCCCACCCAGTGGTGCTGCCTTGGCAGATCCTTCCCTGCTCATTTTTGGTGGTCACTTCACAACAAAAAGACCGAATGTTAGGGAAATACCATTTCCTTATCCAAGCACATAGAGGCCAAGCTCCATAATCCTAATCTGGCTCCCCAGGTGATGGCCCCGAGGCTGCCAGAGCTCCAGGAGCGTTGGGACAACCTGGGATGCCCAGGGTGGGATTGTTGGGGTGTCTGTGCAAGGCCAGGGGCTGGATCAATGATCCTGCTGGGTCCCTCCCAGCTCAGGATATTCTGGGATTCTCTTCAGCCTGCCCAGTGTCCGGGGGTGCTTCCACCACGGGGGCTTTTTGGATGTCAAATATGAGAACACGGAGCCTGTTCTGTTCCATGACTGCACAAGATGTCACAGTCCCGAGCAGCAGGAGGTGCAGGAGAACTCATTTTCCTCTTAAATCCAGCTGCCAAAGAAGGGTCTGAGTTGCCTTTGGTATCTGGGCAGAGAGAAACTCTGAGATCTGCAAGTTTACCTGAGCGAGAGAGAAACCTTTGCTCCGAGGGGATCCCCAGAAGTTTCCA
Source organism: Corvus kubaryi (assembly GCF_017639235.1). Taxonomy (NCBI): domain Eukaryota; kingdom Metazoa; phylum Chordata; class Aves; order Passeriformes; family Corvidae; genus Corvus; species Corvus kubaryi. Next base: position 2,040,522 of record NW_024582065.1, on the reverse strand, counting down.
ACGCCCTTTCTTAAAATGCTTAAAATGCCTCACAGCCCTTCACGCCACAATTATTCCAACCCCTCTGCCTCCCCCCTGGTCCTGCAGCCCTCCAGAGGAACAGATTCTGAATTTCCAGGCTTTGAGTCCAAAGCTCCCCAGAAGGCAGCGCTGCCTGAAGGAGAAGAAATGCCCTAATCCCAGCAGATCCCACAGGCTGCACTCCCAGCCTTGGCAAATGAAAAATGTCCAGGTTTTCCCAGAAGTTCAAAGTTTGCAGTGATGCAGAGCCACTTTTTGGAAAGAACAGGGATTCCAGCTGAGGAACCTGCAGGAATTTGCTGGCATCCAAACAGTCCTCAGCCTGTTATTCCTGATAAAGTCTTTTCCCAACACCACCTGTGCTCCCATTTTTTGGGATCTACATCAGCAGGGTCTGCCTAAAGCATTTTCTTTTCCCTGTCCTGGTAGTTTAATCCCCCAGGAAAACCCAGCTGAACAGCAGCATCTGGCCCACAGAAATGAGCTTTTATTTCATGTCCCAGTGTGTTTCCAGAGATGAAAACCCCACTCTTTGAAGCACCTGGAACCCAGGTTGGTGCTACAGGAACTTACGGATTTGTGGGACTGAGGATAAACATGGAACTGTAAGGCAGGATCGGTTTAGGCCCATTTTTCGTCAAGTCATCGACGTCTTTCTTCTCCTCTGTTTTGCTTTCAAACTCCACGTTGTTCACTGGAAACGGGAATTTGGGGAAAACACAAAGAAGGAGAGGGTTAAAAAGCAGATCCACAGCCTTCCCGCTGCCTGGAGCGGCTGGAAATGCCAACAGTGCAGCTGGGAGAGCAAACAGCCTTTGGAAGTGCTGATTAAATGGGATGAACAATCACTGGATTATTATCACTCCCGAGTGAGGCAGTGCTACCCCTCAGCTGCTGCTGAGCCACGGAGCAGCCAGGAAATGGAAAGAAACCATGAGCTTATTTATCCCAGAGCTGTCAAACTGGGGCTGGAAAACCCATCCCAAAAAGCACAAATTCTTAGGGAGAGGGATCAGCTCGGGATCCTTGAGAGGAAAGAAAAAGGGAATCTGAGCAACCTCGTAATTCAGTGTTTTCTCCCATGGATCAGGAGCACAACTGGCTTTGGAACACACAAAAGAGCAAATTCAGGGATGAGGTTTAATAATTTGGGGGTTGAGACTGCTGAAATTCCCAGAATTAGGAAAAAAACCTGGAAACGACTTCTTGGACTTCCTCAGAGCTGTGCCTGCATTGTGCGCCTCGGTTTGGTCAGAGCTCCCCATGTGCAAAAGTGTGCAGCTCCTTCAGGTTTGAAGATCTACTCTAAAATTACTCCAAACCTCCCTCCCAAAGGTTGGAAATTCCCCAATTTTCACCCTAACTTCACTTCCAGGGATAATTTACTGAAGATCATTTCCCATCTATGAACTGGGTAACATTTTATGCTGCAAGTTCTCTTCTTAGACACACATAAAGGCTCTTCCATTAATTCCCAGGACCTAAAACCCAACAACCCCACCCTTTGGAATGTGCTCAGCGCAGGGCTTTTATTACATTTTATTTTATTTTGCAAGAAAAAGACATTTTGTTGTGTTTGAGTAACACGTTCAATAAACTCCTTATTGGATTTCCAGTCAGATCCAGAGGAAACGGCCAGGAAAAGGGAGAGGCTGATAAATTGTGATTGACAGGAACTCAGCATGGCAATATAGGAAAATTACCACTGAAGAGGGGGGAAAAAAAGGAGAAAGGAGAAGGAAACAAAAGAAAAGATAAATCTTGTGGCTGACAACAGAGTGAAAATCAGAGACTCTGGCAGGTTTTGGCTGTGCCTCTTGGAAAGCAGAGTCCCGATGGCCTGAAGTCCAATGTGGACCTCTTGGATTTCACACTGGGATTCTCCTGAGCTCTCCAGACTTCTCCAGGCTGATCCCACCCTGCCAGGGATCAGCCCTAAGGTGGTGGGAACAGGCTGGTGGTGGCTGGGCACGAGGATCTTGGGGCCATCTGTAAATCTGTGCTGATAAACCCAAGGCAGAGAGCTCTGGAGAAGCACAGGGAGGGTGGATCTGCTCCAACTGTGATGCAGAGGATTTTAAAAAGCTCTGGAATCTCACGGAGGATCCCAAAGCTGCAGGATTACACATGGATGTTGCTTTCCCTGCTCCTTCACCTTTCTTCGTGCTCTGGGTGAGCCATTTCCAGGGACTCAGGTGTTTTCCAGAGGCACCAGGCAGCCAGGAACCCTTGCTGAGTTCCTGCAGTCTGTGTGGGAATTACAGATCCTCTGTCACCAAGTTCCCTGTCTGCCTCTCTCGAGGATGGCAGCGCCCAGCAGAGCCCCCATCGCTCCTCAGGAATTTCAATTTCCTGGCAATTTCACAGCACGAAAAGCAGGGGACAAAGGCACTCACTTGGAATGACAGTGGTGTCCCCTGGAGGGGCCGTGATGGTGACAGGGATGTTCACAGTGGTGGTTTTGTCCAGCGGGGGCTGAATCATCCTCGTCACGTTCTTCTGGTTGTCGGCATCCTCTGGCTGCTCGGGCACCTTCTGCAGGTATGTGCTGGGCAGGGTGTGCACAGGGACATTCCCAGGGACACTCCCACTGCCACTGGCCTCCAGCTCACACTGGTTCTCCCTAGGAAAAAGCAGGATTTGCTCAGTATGGCCCAGGAAGGGTTCAGGGACGCATCCCTGACGCTGCACCTCGTGCTGGGTTTGTTTTCTGCATGGAAATCCTTTGCAGGACAACCTCCAGACAGTAAAATTTGGGACTTTTTCCTCTGAGACCTCCCGAGCCAACCCCAATCACAAGATTACAGGCACTGAAAATCCCTTGGGTCTTTCTGATGATGCTCCCAAGCCAGGACCATGTGGCACCTGCACGTAGCAGTGCCACAAGCCACCCCCCAGATCAGCTGCCGGATGAATCCTGACACGCTGCTCCCTAATGCTCTCCCCAGGCCTTATTTAAACGTGGGGATTCTCTTTTCCAGCCTGAAAGCACTCTGGAACGTGGCTGTCAGCAGTTAAATAGCTCCTGCTCTCCTCTGCAGCAGCAGCAGCTCGGCTCCAGTGAGGAGGAAAGCGAGCCCGTGCACATGAGCACGCTGAACAGCAGGCAGAGTGTTTGGAAATTCAGCTGAAAGGAAGATAATTTAGACAGGAAAATTATTATCTCAGTGCCACTCACAGCTCTCCACGGTGACATGAACTCTATTCTAAAGAATCCCAGTGCAATTTCTTTTCCATCAGACTAATAAAGCTGAAAAGGCAATCTATCCTTCTTTATTAACTACTCCAAATGCTTCACCAGGGCTGTTTTTCTCACTTGACTTACATAAGAATTAAAGCAAATGGGGGCCATCGTTGCTCTTAATGGAAGAGGCCACGTGCTGGAACAACTGGTGGTGCAGCTGAAGGCTCCCCATGAAAAATGAAAATCAAAGGGCTGTAAAGCAAGGCTGGCCGAAATTTTAAAAATGTCCCTCAGGAGCTTCCTTCAGAAGCTGGGAAATTCTCTGCTCCACTTGGTGTCCTACAGGGTCCTACAGGGTGTTTACAGCAAGGAGATGTCCTGCCTTAAACCTGAGCTGGTTTAGGAACCAAGATCGTCTTTGGGAGCCTCTGTCATTGCTGACTGAGGCAAAACAGAGGGGTTGCGGGGGGAGCCGCTGTGGGGACAGGGACAGCAGGGAATGCCACGGGGACGGGGAAACGGGATTTCTTGGAACACCTCTGGGGCTTTGTGACCCCTGAACCGACCCGGGGAGGGCCTGGCAGCACTCACTCACTTGGGCTGGTGATTGCGGTGCTCCTTCTCGCCAGCCTCGCCCTCCTTCTCGCCGTTGTCCTTCTCCACGGACTCGTAGGTGGACAGCGCCCTGTTCCTGAGCCGGTGCCGCCGGTGGGGCTCCTCTCCGTTGTCGCCCTTGGCTCCGGGCTCTCCATCCCTGTTCCCGGACCTGGAGCCGCCGCGGTGCCGGGAGCGCCGCTCGCCGCGGGCGCCGTTGGCGGTGCCGTTGCCCTCCTTGCCCGGCCGGTCGGACGAGTGCCGGTGGCTGCGGTGCCTGCGGTGCTCCTTCTCGGTGCCATCCTCCACCGAGCCCCGCCGGTGGTGCCTCTTCCCCCCTTCCTGCCCCCTGTTCCGGTCGCTTTTCCCTTCCTTGCTGCCCCCTTCCACCTCCTTGCTGCGGCTCCGGTGCTGCCTGTGCCGCTCCTCCTTGTTGCCCACGCCGGTTTCGCCGCCCTCATCCTTGGTCACGTCGCCCTTCTCCTGCTCTCCCAGCTTCTCCTTATCCCGATGCCGGTGGTGCTTCCGTGGCGCTTCTGCCCCGTCAGCTGAGGTGACTTTGGGGTGCTCCACCACCTCCTGGACATCCACGGGGCTCAGCTTGGTGATGTTGTTCCTGCCTTCGCTGCGGGGCTCCACGACCAGCGGCCGGTCCAGGTGGGTTTTCATGTCGGGCCGGATGTGCAGGGTGGTGGCGTAGCGCACCCGCTCCTCGGGGTCCAGCTCGTTGTACAGGGCCTCGCAGCTGGCTCGGAAGTTGTGCATCCGGATCTGGCTCGTCCTCTGCTCCCAAACCGACTTGGATTTGGAGGAATTCTGCTGCTTGCTAAGAGCGGGAGAAACGGGAGAAGTCAGCACCCGAATTCGCGCCCTTTCCCTAAATACCAACTAAAAAAAAAAAAAACAAAAAAACAAAAAAACAAAAACAAACCAGAAAAACAGGGAATTTTCAGCCGAGGTAGGGAATTAGAGGGTTGAACCAAAGGTGTAACAGGGATGGAGAGAGAACACGAGCAGGGAAAGCCAGCGGGATCATCCGTGTTAGTTTGCCCACACACTATGAGATCAGCCCTCTGGAAAGGAGTTATTCTGCGTTTCGGAAATATGGAAGCCTCGGGAATAGTCTGAAGGATTAAAACGTCAGCACGCAGAAATCACACACCCCAGCCAGAGCTTTGGAACAGCCCACAAAGCTTCCCAAAATTAGCAGCACTTTTCTCCCCACCTGGAAACATCTGGATGAGGAAATTAGCGGTGAGCAAGAGAAGTTAGATCAGCAGGAGGAGCAGGGAAAATGAAACCTGAGGATCCGAGCCTGCCACCAGCCCCTTCCCCTTCCAGCCAGCCCCAGGGGTTGTCTTCCAGCTGTGCTGCCCTCTTGGCTCATGGAACAGGTCTAGAACTGTTCTAAACCCACGGCATCCTTCCAGGTGAGCATGGACCAGCAGCCCACACATCACTGGAGAATGGAAAAGTACAGGTAAGAGAGGAAAAGTGTCCTGTGCACCAGGAAAAGAGCCCAGAGAGAGGAGAGTCACACATAGATCCATAAAATATCCTGAGCTGGAAGGGAGCCACAGGGATCGTCCAGTCCAACCCCTGACCTGCACAGACCCCCCAACAGCCCCACCCTGGGCATCCCTGGCAGCACTGTCCAAACGCTCCTGGAGCTCTGGCAGCCTCGGGGCCGTGCCCATTCCCTGGGGAGCCTGGGCAGTGCCCAGCACCCTCTGGGGGAAGAACCTTTCCCTGCTCTCAGCCTGAGCCTGCCCTGGCCCAGCTCCAGCCGCTCCCTGGGTGCTGTCCCTGGCCCAGGAGCAGAGATCGGAGCTGCCCCTCGGGAGGAGCTGCAGCCCCCGGGGAGCTCTGCCCTCAGTCTGCTCCAGCTGAACAATCCCAGTGCCCTCAGTCCCTCTTTGTGTGGCCATTCCAGACCCTTCCCCATCCCTGTATCCCAAGATGAAGCTGAGATGGGAACACCTTTATCCCTGGAGTCACCTGTTCATCTCTGTCACCCTTTATGACGAGGACACCTTCTCTGGCATTCCCTGAGTTTCATTTTTCAGCACAGCACTTGGGTTCTCACCACCGTATTCAAAGTGACCACAAACCCAACCAGGGTGTGAAGGGAAGACTTTTTCTTTTCTTCCAAAAACTTCAAGTCAAATTCTGCTTTTCACTGGCTGCCAGGGTGAAATCCTGGATTTAACCTCGTGAAGGCTCAGCACCCATTTTTTTCCTTAATAAAACTTTTCCTAGCAAAACCAGGAAAGGCATTTTCCTCCCCCCAGCCTTCTCTGACATCTCCATTCCCCACAGCGCAGCCTGAGCTCTGCAGCCAGAGCCAGCAGAGCCCACATGGGAGGCAAACACAACTTCCTTACGCATTCTCTGGGCTCCCTTGGCAGTGGAAAAAAGCACCTTTTGCGTGTTCTGGTGCTGACTGGGACTGTCTGGCTCTGTCACCGTGCACAGGCCCCGGGGAGGTGACATCCAGCCACACTCGTGTGGCACAGTGGGAGCTGTCAGAAGGGTTTTGTGTCACTGGGCTCTGGGGAATTGCTTCTTTACCGAGGCTGCTGCTGCTGCCTGGTGCTGCTAAAGAGGCAAAAACTCACTGAAAACCCTCATGAGAGCAGCCAGGCAGATGTGAAGGAACCTCACTGAATCCTCAAATCAGAGCTGATCACCAAAATTAAATATCTACACCCTGTTGCCAAGTTCTGGACTCGTTTCCCAGCAGCCGAGTCCCCCATTTGCAGCCTGGCAGGGGAACAAATGACAAAAAACATGGTTTTAAATGTAAATAATACCAGAAGCTCCTGGGGACACGGCTTAGAGCCCTGCTCACCACAAATCCCACATCCAAGGGAGGACAGGCTGCTCCTGAGGGAGAGCTCCCTCCAAGCTGGCACAAGGATGAAAAGCCCCATTACCGTGGGCACTTGCCACTTTCTTTGGTTCAAAATGATGAAAAATTAAATATTCTCACTCAGCAGGAGCTTTCCCTGGTTTGAGAAGGAATGAGGAATGTGCAGAGCCTCCCCCTGCCCAGCCCTGCTGCCCTGACCAAGGATTCCCCGTGGGAAGCCACAGGAAAAGCTCTGCACAGCCCTCCAGAGCCAGCAGGGATGGAGCTGCCCAGGATGGGCATCCTGGGATATTCTGCACTTCCTCTGGGATGGCTGGGTGCCCTGCTCCACCCTGCTCCACATTTTAGCTCTGCTAAACCCATCTGGGCTACAAATCTCTTCAAACCCAGGCTCAGGGAAAGATTCGGGATTTTCTGGGCCTAGCTGAGCTCCCTGAATGCTGCCACCAACACCTCTGTTCTTAGGGAATATTCCTCACTCCATAATGAAAGTCCTGAGGTGGGGAATGGCCTCTGCCCTGTGCTTTGGGCAGCACTGAAGTGATAATCAGCCTTTAAGATTAATTGGGGAAGTGCCTTTGTGCTGAAACCTTCAGTTCATCTACAACCCAAGAGCAGAGGGAGGAGCACAACCACCCCCTGCTCCATCCTGTGCTCCACTGCCATGGGACAGGAACCAGCAGGGCTGGGACACGAAGCCTTGGTGTCCCTGCAGTGACTCCCCAAAGTGAAACACCCAGGAAATCATCAGGCAGCTCCCAAGGACACAGCCTGCCCCTCTGCCTGTGCTGAGCCCATCCATGATGGAAAGAAAATCCCCTAAATCAGGCTGGATGTGGGGAGGAGGAAGGTGGGGATGCAGGGCTGATCCTCAGCCCGGCTCTGACACAAGCTGTGTCACCTCAGGAGGGGTTTGTCATTCATGTTTTAGTTACACCAAGAACATAAATCAGCTTTTAAACGACCTCTGAGGTGTTTGCACTGCCCATCACTCAGGGCTAAGTGAGAGGTGCTGCCAGGGAACTGCACCCCTGAGAACCTGCAGGAACCAGGCACTGCACACATCAGCTCCGCCTGTTCTGCTGTGGAAAAAAAAGGCACTGACATTCCAGCCTCGAATTTCCCAGCACCTGGAAACGAGCTGCACCCTTAACGCTGACACAAGGCACGGAGGCCAGTGCCAAAAACTCCGGCACAAAGGCACCCGCTGGCTCTGGGCACCAACAACCCCAGAGCAGGAGCTGCAGCAGCAATGCCTGCACAGCCATTGCTCTTCCCACAGGGAAAACACTCCAAAAGAAAAAGACAAAAAAGACAAATCAGGATATTTACGAAGCGCGGTAAAAACCCAGCCTGGAAAACGCGCCGCTTGCGAGCTCGATTCCATCTCCAGAGCAGTGAGGAGCATCCCAAATCCCGGCATCCAAACACCAGTCAGGAGCCAGAGCCAGGGCACAGAGGCTGCTGTGGGAATGGGGTAAAGCACCCGAGCAGGATGGGCCCTGTGGGGACAGAGCTGGGAATTCCAGAGCCAGAGCAGCAGCAACGGGAGGGGAAGTGGTGTCTGCTTGTCCACCGGGATTTATCCGGCTCCAGCTCTCTCCGAGTCCCCACAGCCACTGAGCTCGGGCATTTGGGACAGCTCCTCCTCTCCTGGTGCTCTCTGGCCATGAGGACAGTTTGGGAGCTGGTTCTTGGCACCCCTTAAAACAAAGCAGGGCTCCAGTCCAGCTGCCGGCCTGGGAGGAGATGCAGCAACAGGAGGGACTTCAGAGGAGACGGGAAAACATCAGCGGGGCAAAAATGAATTCCTCTGCTCCTCCCCTCGTTTGGGGCAGTGAATTCTGTACAAATCGGGGCAGGCACAGCCCAGCTACAGCACGAGCAGGGCAGGACTTGTCTAAATTGATAAAAAACTGATCAAAAAGAGCCTTTGTGATAAGAAATATTTACTCCACATTAAAAAAAAACACAAAGCCAACTCCTTATCTGAACCCTGCTCACTGCTGGCTCCTTAAAATCCCCCCGAAGCCATTAAGAAAATTGCCCTGTAAATCACTCCTGACTGCAGACATCCTACAAACACTGCTGGTAATTCATTGCTGTACTCCCCAGCCCTATTTTCTGGAATATTTGGAATTCTGAAGCCTCTGCTCCATTCCCAGATCCTCCAGGCTGGAAATGTTGGAGATACCACTGCTGGTACCAGCTCCACTGGTTTTCCTTGGATTAACACACCACCAAACAACTCCTGCCTGTGGCTAGAAAGAAAACCTCGCGGTTCCCGGAGAATCAAATAAAATCCATATTAATGAACCAATGACTAATAATGGCATCAATTAAAAATGCAAGCACTGCGTGGTTTGTTGAGGAAAGGGAAGCATATTTTTAGTCAGATTCTAATCTTAGGGTGCTCCTTAATGACTCAAGATTTCGTTCCCATAACCTCTGAAATCACTGCTTCACTTCATGGAAATCCTTAAAATTTTGCTCCAGTAAATAGTGAATGGAAGCTGCCTTTGGAAAGACAAGAATCCCGTGTTCAAAATAACCACGTGTTACACGGTGGGTGTGAAATTCTGTGTTTCAGATCAAAAGGGATTTGTTGTTAAAATGCAACAAAACCTTTCCACTCAAATCCTATTTTCCGTTCACGAACTCAGAGCTCGTGAACTCCCCACGTTTCCATTGTCCACTTGGAAAACACAATGGAGCATTTCACTTTGGGGTTGGTTGGCTATCTTATCTCTCTGGGATTGGATAAAACCATTTTCTCTCAGCTGAACTCAGCACTGGTGTTTAAATAAATGTGCTTTGCCAGTCACCCTGGAGTTGTTGCTTGGATGCTTCAGCATCTTTTTTATCCTTCTGAGCTCCATCTCCTTCCTGAGATCCCTTGGGAGACGCTCCCAGCATTCCCAGGGAGCTGGGGCATTACAGACACCAGAACCAAGGTGAAAACACTTTTTAAAGTGTTACTGTCTCTGAGGGGAAGAATTATCTTGGTTTGAGATAATTACCCTCCAAAATTATTCCTGACTCCCTCCAAAATTATTCATGAATTTGATTTTGGTTTTAGAAATTACAATTTATAGATAATAAATCGCATTCATTTTCTATATCATTATATGAAATTTAATATATTGATTTATGAATTAATCTGTTTTTCTACATTTATACATTTGATCATTTTGATATTGCAGCTTCACAGAGACAAAACTTATTCTTTCATAATATTTCTCCCAATATTAGATAGAAACAGAAGTTGAACTCCAGGGTCTCTGTTCTGGTGGGGAGTTAACAACAAAACTCAATGAAAAATGCCTCAAAATGTGGCCAGATCCTCCTTCCAAAAGGGTTTTGGTGCCTGCAGCTTGGTTTCATCCTTTTATAAAAGGCAACTCTTTTTCCCGTCTTCCAAATACACCTCTGGATATTTGGAAAAGAGGAAAAATTCTGTATTCTTTCAAGGCTTTGTTCCTAATTGGGAAAACAGTGCTTGGGAGCAGTTTGGGGTAACTTCTGCTGGGGGAAATTGGAGTTTTGGGGAGAAGGCAGCTCCCAGCACCTCCCTCTCCCCCATCCTCTCCCTTCTGTCAGGGTGGGAGGCACCCAAAGTGCAGCTGAGCCCTCTCTGCCTGTCAAAACTCCCAGCAGCCAGGAAATACATTGGAAGAAATGATCCAAAAGATGCCTTAATCTGATTTATTCCCCTGTGAGCCCTCAGACCTGGGCACAGACCTGGGCACAGACCTGGGCACAGACCTGGGCACAGACCTGGGCACAGACAGGGCACACCTACTCTGGCAGTCACAACAGCTCAACCTTGGTCATGGAAGTTAAACTCATATAAAGCATCAACGTATTTTAAATCCCAACTTGTCTAAGATCCACCAGTGCACAAGGAGCCCAAAACAGCCAGGGAAATATCAGGAAGGAAAACCTGCTGGAAAACCTTCACAGTACCTTGGTCCCTGCTGTGGGGCCGGGACAAACCCCCAGGTTGGAATTGCACTTACTTGAGTCTCCAAGAGCATTAAAGAAGAAAGACAAGGTCACAGAGTTAAAGGATAACCCAAAGGATGCTCACGTGGGTGGGAGAGGAGCTGATGAGGAGTTTTTGGGGTTAGTCAGCAGCAGTGATAATGTTTTTACCAACCTGCCTCGGTGTCAAAGCACACCCTGACTCACAGCACAGCCAGCAGGATTGGATTGGTGGGAAGCACATGGAAGGAGAGGAAGTTTTCCACTGTGTTTGCTCAACTCCAGCTCCAGAGGAGTTGCCAAGTGCCTCATTCTGACAAAATCTGTCGCTTTAAGCTCCAGCTCGAGCAGGTCAGAGAGCAAAGACATAACCAGCTTTTCAAGAGTTTTCCAATTTAGTCTCACTTGGACCCCGTTCCCAGAATCCTTTTGAAGTCCTCCTCCAGTTTTCCCTCCCAGAGGGCTCTCCTGGATCTCCCACTGAACCCGGAGTGCAAACACTGATGGAACATCAAAGCCAGCAGCCCGGCACAGAATAAACACAGAGAACAGAAATAAACACAGGTGAGAACAGGACAAACCATCAAACGAGGGGAGACAGGAGGAGAGAGGAAAACAGTTCAGGAGGAATGATGGAAAGGAATTAAGGGAGAAAAATGAAGGAAGGAGGGCGGGGGGGGCGGAAGTCACAGTCAATGTATGGAACACAACAGAGTTGCTCACAAATCACAAGCATCAAATGACAACGACACCTTCCAGTCCTTTCCCTGGATGTTGGTCTGGAGGCTTTCCACAATGATGGGAATGATTTTTGGGAGGAAAAATAAATAACCAAACCACAGGGAGAGCAAAGGCACCAGGAGAAGGGGAAGGTTTATCGAGCTCTAAATGAGAAATCCATTCAGTGAATATCGTAACAGAGAGCAACTCACGGTGAATTTACGCTGGAGACTGACGAGCTGCGAGATACAGTACCTCGAGTTTGCTTTACAAAACTGCACATGCAAAAAAACAAAACAAACAAAGAAAACAAAAAGTGAGAAAGGAAAAAGCAAACAAAAACCAAAAAAAAAAAAAAAAAAAACAAACCAAAAAAACAACTAAACCAAACGAGCAGAGAAACCATAGAAGACATCGGGAGGAGACTCGTACAGGCCGTGTCCTGTCGGATGCAGACGGGGAGGAGACCAGGCAAGCTCCAGGATCGTGGAAGCCACGGACACACCACCCTCTGGAGAACGGGGACACAACCAAAGAGTCCAAAATGGAACCAAAAGGGGGCCAAAATGAAAAGGGGAACTGAAAGGCACACGATGGTCTCGGGGCTCCTCGCCTCCCTGGTACTCACACCGCCAAGGTCCTGCAGGAGGTCACCTCTGGGAGTGGAGCCACGTGGGGATTGTGCTGCAAATCATCGTCTCCACGTGGAGCAGGATGCTAATTCCTGCTCTTGGCACCAGGAGGAAGCTGGAGAGAGGACCTTGGGCTCCAAAAATCCACCTGAGCTCCAGCAGCTGGTGCCAGGCAGCTGCTCCTCAGTCCCTGCCTCAGAGCGGCTCTTCAGAGGCACCTACCTCTCTCCTCGGACAGGGAGTGGGATGTGCCTGGCTCAGACTGCCCCAAAACGGGTCACTGGGCCTCAAAACCCCAGCTCTGCTGCAGCTTCAGTGGGGCAGGGCCCAGGGTTAAAGGAGCTTCTTGCAGCTCAAAAAATTTTGTAGATTCTCCTCCACACCATTTACAGGGGGGTTCTAAACATGGAAATCACTGAATCACACAGAAAAGGTAGGGAATCCACAGAAAACCAGGATTCTAAGTATCCTAAAAGATCTTGGCTTGAGGCATTAATTTTTCCCTAGTTCTAAATGATCATTTTTATCAATCTACAGCAGTCCAAGGACCCTCCCCCAGACTGAAAATAAAATCCCTTCACTTCCTGATTTGCCTTTTCAGTTGCAGCATTTTTCCTCCTGCTTTCATGAGCATTTAGATGTGTTAACAATCAATTCTAGCAAACCAGAAAGCCCAGTTAAAATCCAATGTTCTTTGGGTATCACAGAAGTAGAGTTTTAAATATACATTTATTAAAATTAATGGATTGTTCTAAACAGAAATGTTGGCTCAGGTAATGCATACAGGGCAAAATCCAGAGGGTCAGAAACCTGGAATGAATATTAGAGAAATTATGGAAGGCATCGTAAAAGTTTTGCTTGAAGCAAATAATCTGCTGAGCAGCCAGGTGAAGGATTTTACCTAAACCTCAGGATTTCTGTATTTGTCTGGTGCCAAATGAAATAGGAGCAGGAGCAGAGTGGGGGTGGCAGGTCCTGCCTGCTGGCCAAGAAAATGATTGTTTTCAGGCTGCTCAAGCTGGGGACCTTTTTTACTCCTTGGCAGCAAAAAACCTGCAGACAACAAGGCCCTGACTGCATGAATTCCTCAGCCATAACCAAGAAATTCCTTTGGCAAAACAGGTGGGAAACTTGGGATGGAGGAGAACCCTGATTTACCTGGAAGTCAGCACCGAGCCCCCAGTAAGTGTGGAGATTCTGGGTTTAATTGTTGAAAGCTGATGAACACCCCTCAGTGGGAGGCTGGGATGAACCTTTGTGTGCATCCCTGCCTCGTGTGGCGCAGAGCAGGACGGAGGCCACGCTCTGTCCTTGTCACACAAGTCCTGCAGCACTCCGGGGTCACCGCTCTGCTCCCGTGGCTGGATCCGCCTTTTTGAAACCACCAATTTCCCTGGAACCGCCGTGTGTGAAAGCACAAAGCCAACAGAGCCTCCTTCTCCAGGGCAAAATGACAGCAGGAGTTGATTTTCACCAGATGCTACTTACCAGGAATGAGGGACAGAGCCCAGAGAGTGGCTTTGGGTGTGGCCGAGTGGCCGTGACAGCGACAGTGAGGACAGGGAGGAAAACCCACGGGAGGAATCACAAAACCTCACACACTGACACACTCCAGGGGCAGGAGGAGAGGGAAGAAACCACAGCCAGCAAGAGAAAAAGAACACCTCTGCTAATCTACACCCCCCAGCACAGCACAGGTCATGGGCTGGGTGTTCAGGCAGCTTCTTGCTGGGTCCTGTTGGGTTCCCACAGCCCAACAGAGACGTGGAAATCAGCCACGGTATTCCCAAGACAGAAGGAAAACATGGAAAACCTCCGAGATGGAGAACCTGGAGAAACAGAGCAGGTCCCCCCTCCCTCCCCTGCATCCCCAGACCTGTACAAAAGGGACAGAGAAGTCAGGGTGAAGGGACTGAGGTGCTTCTCTCGTGGCTTTTCTGCCTTGCTCGCACTGACAGGCGCTGTCCCCCTGTGGGACGGCACTTACAGCACCAATGCTGTGAACAGCCCCAGGTGGGACCAGCAGAAACCAGTCCTGGAGACAGAAGGAGGTCTTTGGATGCTGGGAAGTTGTCCTGGGAAGTACAAGTAACTTTGGAAAGCAGCAGTGGGCAATTGGACAAACTGTGCTTAGGTCTGGTGCCCACGTCCAGGAGCTGTCTCTGCCACTGCCCACAACGTTCCATCCACCACCCCCGTTCTCCTCCCACCCAAAACTCACCCCTCAAACCTGGGATTAAATGATTTCCTTGGATCTGGCTACAATTGTAATCCATTACCTCACAGAATTAAAAAAACCCCCAAACCTCATAAATCAGAGTGTAAAAAGTTCCTCAAAGCGTGCCTGACTACCTGGCAGGCTCCTACAAATTTAGGGGTGCTGAAAAATTGCTGTTTTAAGGCTTTTCCCAAGAAAAGGTGAGGAGAGGGCGCTGGGGAATGCCTGGGCTGTGGGTGCCAGGTGAGCCCCTTTTGTACGGGCCATTGGTGCAGCCCTGGCTGGGATGGGAAAGGCAGAGGAGGAACCCAAACACGGGGAATTCAGGCATCAGGTCAGGCAAAACCAGGGAAAAACCCCGTGTTTGCTGTGGGGTCTTTGTGTGACCCACGGGGATGAGCCTGAGGGCTCTTCCTTCCTCTGGAAGTGGCACCAAAAAGTGCTTTGGACATCCAGTGCCTTGGAAATGTCCCCTTGTCCCCCCTCCTCCGTTCTGGCTGCCAAGGAAGCTGCACCAATGGTTTGCCCTAAAGACCCCTCGCTCTGTGGAGTCCCTCAGGTGCAGAGGCTGAGCGGGACAAATGACACAGAGGGGCTGAACAAACCCAGAACTCACCTCCAGAAACAACAAAGCAAGGAAAACGCTAAACGGAAAACAAACAAAAAAAGTCACAAGAAAAGAAGAATGAAACAATGGGCTCCAATCAAACACATCTCCTGTTTCCAGGCAAACATTGCAAACAGCGACAGAACCAACGCACCACCCTCGCTTTTCATCCGAAATAAATCCTTCAGGGTGGAATTCACCAGGTGAAAAAGGAACAGACACATCTGCTCAGGTGAATCCCTTTGGTGGAGCAGAGAAATGCTGGGAACTGGATGAAGCGGGAGCTCCAAACCAGTGGCACCACCCCTGCTTTTCATCCTGAGAAGCCACTAAATAAATCCTTCAGGATAGAATTCACCAGGTGAAAGAACCAACTGAGGTCAGAAACATCTGCTCAGGTGAATCCCTTTGGTGGAGGAGAAAAATTGTGGGAGCTGGATGGAGCAGGAGCTCCAAACCAGTGGCACCACCCCTGCTTTTCATCCTGAGAAGCCACTAAATAAAAAAAGCCCTTTCAGGATAGAGTTCACCAGGTGAAAAAGGAAAATGCTTGGAGCTGGATGGAGCAGGAGCTCCAAACCAACGCACCACCCTCGCTTTTCATCCTGAAAAGCCACAAAATGAATCCTTTCAGGATAGAGTTCACCAGGTGAAAAAGGAATTATGGCCAGACAAATCTGCTCAGGAGAATCCCTTTGGTGGAAGAGAAAAATTCTGGGAGCTGGATGAAGCAGGAGCTCTAAACCAACCATACAAACCAGGCTCACTTTTAATCCCAAGAAGCCACTAAATAAATCCTTCAGGATGGAATTCATCAGGTGAAAAAACCAGCTGTGGTCAGACACATCTGCTCAGGTGAACCCCTTTGGTGGAGCAGAGAAATTCTGGGAGCTGGATGGAGGAGGAGCTCCAAATCAGTAGCACCACACCTGCTTTTCATCCTGAGAAGCCACTAAATAAAAAAGGCCCTTTCAGGATAGAGTTCACCAGGTGAAAAAGGAAAATTCTGGGAGCTGGATGGAGCAGGAGCTCCAAATCAGTGCAGGATGTTGAGTGTGAGGCAGATGCAAGATCAATGATCCCTCCCCAGCCTGGCAGTGATGAACCTGTCACTAAAAGAGATCCCCAGGGTTCATCAATCACAAACAAATTCCTGGCTCCCACAGCATCCAGTTCCAGGTGGGAAGGTGGAGGTGCCTCTTCAGGCTGGAACGTGGGGTAACAACCAGTTCTTTGTGCTTGGGAAATGATGTTTAGGGACCAACACAATAAATGGAGCTCAGAAAGGAGAGGGAGGGACAAGGGGACAATTCCAAGGCACTGGAAGTGCAAATTTTATGGAGCCTGGTTAGGAGGGGAAGCTGGGGCAGCAGAACCAGTGCAGGCACAGCTCACCCTGTACTGGCATGGGAAAAACACCAGAGGTGGAGGATCCAACACCATGGGAAGGGCTGGAAGGAAGTTTAGGGGGAGACACACTCAGGGCTCGGAGCATGACTGACAAAACTAACAGAGAATGGAATGGAATGGAATGGAATTGGAATGGAATGGAATAAAATAAAATAAAATGGAATAAAATAAAATGGAATAAATGGAAACAGCTCCTCACCCCTGAGACAGCACAACCAACGTGACTTTTCACCAGGCCCAGCCCAGGGACAGCTTTGTCCCCTCCCAAACACTGGGAACAGGAACATTGTGATTAAGAAAATCCAAGGCATTATACTCTCTGCCACCTGGACTGATGCAGGCAGGGAAAACGCCAATGTTTTCAGGACATTGATCCGTGCCATCGATGCCTGCTGTTGTTAGAGAAATCCATGTTCACACGCTGGGAAAACAACATTAAACTATAAAATTAAAATAATATTTCTTAGGGGAAAATACAAATATAAAGAGAGCTCCTTTGCAGGAGCTCAGTCCCAGTTTTGCCAGGCCTTGCTCACTGAGTCCTACAGGGCTTGGATTCCCAGTTCTTGGTACGCCGGTTGTACAGGGGTTTGGTTTGTGGTGATATTTCCATTTGCCAAAAATCCCATTTTTAAGAACACCCAGCACTTTTCCCTCTTGGCATGTCCAGCTGTGGCTCTGATCTGCCAGGACCTGCCATTGCCATGGCTCTGCCCTCAGAGCACCGTGGGGATGAAGAGCAGGAGAAATGAAGAGCTGGGGTGGATTTGGGTGCCCAAAGGTCCCTAACATCAGCCCTGCTGCACTGGAGAGAGATATCCAAGGGATAAATGCTGCAAACCACCCCCGTAGCCAAGATTTAGGGGTTGCCAAGCCCCTTTGGAGTTCCCTATGGATGGACATTCCATCCCTGCATGGGTTGCTCACTTGAGAGCTGGATTTGTTCCCTGTGGGTCCCTCCCAACTCAGAATATTCCGGGATTTATCTATAAAACAAATTGCTTGGACACGGATTCATTAAATCGCAGGGATCACGAGCCACCCGTCCATCCATCTCCCAAAACACCCAACTCCTCCCTTGCCTTTTCCTCTAGGGTCTCATCCCCTTTGGGCATCAACCTTTGCACCTAAATGCTGCTTTTTTTCCCCAAAGCAAAGCCCCATGAGCTTTGTGAGTGGCCCTGGCAGACATCACAGCCCAGTGGTTGGGCACCAGGGTCAGGAGATGTGGAAACCATTGACTTTCCACCGTGCTCATGGGAACTTCTGCACAAACGGGGCAGGGCAGACTCAATTTGAGGCAAAATAAGCAAAAATCCACCATTTTACCCTCATTTCCAATTGTTGTCACAGAACTCTCCACGTGCTTTTGAAAAACTGGTGAGAAATCCTGGAAAAAGGTGATTTTAAGCCATTTCAACCTCAGCTCCACGGAAGTGGGTTGGTTTTTTTCTGCTGATTTCTAAGAAATCTTCCCCAAATGCAAAATGCTTTGATTAAAACAGAAGCAAATAAGCACCATCATCATCTTGCATTTTAGAACACCAGAACCAAGAAATTCATCAAAGAGCAAAAGCAATTATCCTCATTTGACTTCTTTTCAAGGCTGGCCAGAAAATAATTGTAAGGAAAAAAATTGGTCTTTAAAACCATCAAACAGCCAGAGCATAAATAGGAACTGATTACAGCAGTAACGACAAAATAAAATGGTGAGAAGAATAAAATATTCAAATTAATAATATTCTTTCCCTTCACATGGTACAAACTGGCTCCACTTG
Organism: Corvus kubaryi; assembly: GCF_017639235.1. NCBI lineage: Eukaryota > Metazoa > Chordata > Aves > Passeriformes > Corvidae > Corvus > Corvus kubaryi. Next base: position 2,022,502 of record NW_024582065.1, on the reverse strand, counting down.
GCCTTTTGTCTTTGCTAAAGTGGATTAAACTCCCAGGAAAAAGAGATTTCCAGCGAAGGAACAAGCAGGGATCCGCCTCCACTTCGGGTTTTTTCCAATAAAATCAAGCAGGAAATTTCTTTTTTTTTTTTTTTTTTTTTAATGCTTGGAGATCTCCCCTGTAAAAGGAGTCTGGGAAACATCAGCAGCTCCCAGTAAAATGCAGGAATTTTGGTGCTGTTGTTGAAATTCCAGAAGAGTTCAAGGAACCTTTTCAGCAAATCCTTGTGGGGTAGCACAGAACAGAATCGTGGAATGGGTTGGGTTGGAAGGACCTGAAATCCCATCCCGACCTCTGCAGGGACACCTTCCACCATCCCAGGGTGCTCCAAGTCCATCCAACATTCAGAGACCTCCAGGGATGTCTCAAACAAAGGACAACTATTTCCACCTCCACCTCATCTTTGCACCTTCAGGATCCAGGAAAAGCTGGGCCCCAAAGCAAAGCTTTCCAAGGATTTTGGTATCACAGAGCCTGTGCTTGTCCTCATCCAGACATCTGAAAATTCCACATGGATGTTCCTACCTCCAAACCAGTTCCCAGGCATGATTTTATTAACCCAGCTCTTTCCAACAGCAAGGAAAGAGAATTCCAGCACATTTTTCAGCTATTTAAAAGGATGCCCCTTGCACTTGAATACCCAAAATCATTAAAAAATAAGTTCATTCTGTGCCCACCCCCCTCTCCTCATTAAAAATCCAAAGTGGGATGTTAACACTTCACCTGGTGAAATCTATCCTGGGACAGCTTAAAGAAAAAAAGATCCTCCTAAAATACAATTATTCAAAGGTGAGGCATTACCAAGAGAACCAAACTGAAAGAAATCCTTCATTAAACTCCTCATTAAGTGCTGAGCACTGCAGTATTTGGCCTGTGAGTGCCAGAGGTGGTGCAGAAGGGCTCACAGATCCCGTGGGATGCTCCAGCTGGACGGACACACAGCGACACTGGAAAACAGGGATTTTCTCCCAAGGAATCAAAGGGTGCTTACGCAGCTATGGAAATGTTGGCCGCGGACATGGGGCTCACTTCGGCCACTTCCTTGGCCTTCTGCAGGGCCAGCTTTTGGTTGGTGGCTTCTTCCATCTCCTCCTCGTCCTGGGGCACAAAAGGGAGAGAAATCAGGGAATAAATCAGGGAATAACAACAAGCAGAGCTCCCCAGGGCCTGAGGCGTGGGTGGCTGTCCCTGCTGGGCTGTGAGGACACAGGAATTTGAATTTCGGGCAGATTTTCTCGCAAGGAGCCCCAGGTTTGGTGCAAGCTGAGGTGAGAAAGGTGAGCTTTGCTCAAGAGGGTTTTTCCCCTCACAAAGCTGTCTCGACTCTCCTGGGTCTCCTCTCAGCACGCAGCACTGGGGAAGAGACTCTGATGGAGCAGGGAGAGACCTGAGCAGGAATGTGACCATTCCAGGTGGGACAATCCCCCAATTATCCCAGGGCTGTGTGGGTGATAACCCTCCAAAGCCAATGTCCTGCTGAAAGGCAGGGACAGGCTCCTAAATCCGTCCTGACCTCCTGCCCAGGGGACTTCTCTGAAACAACAACAAAAAATGATGGATTTGAGCCTGGTCCTGCTCCCATCAGTTTCACCCCAGACATTCCCACCCACCCCAGATCCCTGAGGACTCAGAAAACAAAAAGGAACAGTATTAAATGTAGTTTGTAGAGCAAAGTCATGTTCCTGCTTCCTGTATCTCTCTGGATCATGAGGATTTTTAACCTCTGTTGGCTCAGAAGAGCCTGAAGATTGTAACTGGGATTTCTCTCTTCCTACCCAGCATGGAAAGCACCACTAAAATTCAAACTACAGGATCTTAAACATTGAGATGAGAGCAAAAAAAACCAGCCTGGTTCCCCTTCCATGGTCATCAAGGGTCAACTTCCCTGGAACTTTTTAACCAAAATAAAGTCAAATCACAGCAGGGTAAGCACAGAGCTCCGATGGCAATGCCAGCACCTCAGAAATCCAGGGAAAACCACACTGAGAGCACTCACAGCCTCCTTTGCCCAACTTCATGGAATGCCTCAGGTCTGCCTCTGCTCTCCCAGGGTGATGCTGGAAGGAGTCAGGATTAAAATAATGGAAGCAGCTTTGGAAGAGGAAATTATAGAGATTTATCCACCCTGAATACCATCTGCATAAACAGCTCCTCACTCTGCCCTTGCTGGCATTTGCTCCAACTGAACTCATTTGGAAACTGTTTTCCTTTTCTCCTTCAGCAGGAAAAAAAAAAAAAAAAAAAGATGGGAAATTGATTTTAAAAAATCGTTACCGTATAAGTTTCTCCTTTTTTTTTTTTCCCCCTTTGCAAATATTTGCAAGTCTATAACCAGGCCTGAATAAAAGAGCTGCTGAGCAATTACACAAAGTCAATATTTCCAGTCGATTTCTCAAAGGTTTGGGAGCTTGTTGCAAATCAAGGGTGTTTGGTTTAATCCTGGCCTACAGCTCAGCCCTGGGCACCTGTCCTGTCACCCTGGTGGGGTGGGAAAACAGCAAAGTGCCCATGGATTGGGATAAACTCAGTTTAATTGGGAAAGAAAAAGCCATGGAGTCATTCCACATTTCCCATCCCAGCTTTTGCCATCGCCAGGACAGCAGAGCTCCCTCACGTGGAGCAGGACTGGGACAGCCCAACGTTGTCACTCTGAGTGTCTGGAATATCCCTTGGCTGTCCCAGCTGTGTGTCCCCAAATCCTCGTGCCCCCCCAGCTTTCCCCCTGGACTCTGTGGGGTCACCACTCAGCAAGAACAAAACATCCCTGAGTGCTTCCAGCACAAATCCCTGTTTGCCACGCAAATCCCCCAGCAGCTCCTGTGGAGAAAATTAACTCTTCCCATCCCACTGCAGCACAAATGTTATCCTCCAAATACGAGTTTTAAAAGGAGTAAGACCCCAATAAAAAAAAAACAAAACCTTTAAGGTTCTCCTTTCACCCCCCAGGTGTATTCAAGTTACTTCTTCCTTTGAGGGCTCTCCAGCAGCCTTAAAATCAAAGGCTGCTGATTTTTCTCTCTCTGCCCCTAAAGCACCAGGTGCAGGTTTTAAAGCCTCTTTCAGATCTGGGGCTTCTGCTCCATTCTCCCAGGTGCCTCTGGAATTCTGCTGGATTTGCCATCCTGAAGGAGCAGCAGAACGCAGCCATTCCTAACTCAGAACGAGCTCAGTCCTCAGCAGGTGTTTGCTTTAGAATATTTTTAATATTTCTTCTTCCACGCAGATATTGCGTTTCACTCCAGAAAGTGATTAATTTTTTGCCTGATATTTAAAATTCCAGCTCACACTGGCTCAAACTCTCACCCCCGTTTCACAGGGGTCACAGATAAAGCTCTTGCCCATAAGAACAACCATGGTTTATGTTCCCTTTCTGTTTTCTAGAGTTCTAAATTTTAATTTAAACCAATTTTTCATGTGGTAAAACCCATTTTTGGTGCCACCCATCATTAACATTGAATTTGCTTTAATACATTTAATACATTAATACAATTAAAGCCTTTTCCACAGGGCAGCAGCAGGAGAGGGATTTATGGATGTTCAGCTCTTGGTTTGGCCACTCCCTTCAGTCCAGGATTTCTGGGCATTCCCCAAGAATTTTATACAAATTTCTATAAAATTCACACATCTCTCGCACGTGTTTTTATCCTGCTTTTCCAGGGATCACTGGCACTGCACAGAGATGAGAAAACACTTCCCGCTTAAGGAGATTTAGGAAAATAAATCATCAGTTGTGGTGGTTTTACACTCCAGATTAATGAGGATGAAGGCAGGAGCTGCTTTCTGTCACCTGAGACATTTTTGATGAGCAGCAGAGAGATTTTAGAAGCAAATTTAGGGGGCAATTGCAGATTCCACTCTGAATTAGTGAACAGGAAGAAAAACCTGTCAATATATTGAAGAAAACCTAAAGGTTAGGGAACCTAATGGATTCAGCAGAGTTCTCAGGAATCACTAAAAATTGGGTTGGCAGAGTTTGAGTCAGTGCAAGGCCAGAACAGGAGGAGCAAGAGAGGGGCCTGGGAGCAGATTTTTTTATAGATTGGAAGCAAAGGTGGTGATTCTTTGGTTGTTTTCCCCCAAAAATGAGTCACTCCTAAGCACTGGTGAGCTCTGTAACAGCCACAGGATGATCGAGCTGCACTTCAATACAGTCCCAGCTCTGGTAACTTCCCTTGCAGGTCACAAAGCCCAGAAATGGCCAAAATGCCACATAAAAAAATCCCAAATTAGCATCCAGAAGTGGGGAGAGTTGAAATGTTCCGGTCCTGAGGCTGGAAAGTTTTCTGTCTGCCCTAAACAGAGGCACTTCCAATTGCTCCTGGTTTTCCCAATTACATTCAGCACTGATCTCAATGAATTTTACAGCAGAAATGTCAGGAAATTCTCCTGGGACTAACTGAACTCCTGAGTAACTTCCTTGTATGTCCAGGCCAATTTTGGGGTTTGCATGATTGTATTAACTCAGCAGGAAACCACTCATTCTCCAGCTACGTGTCTAATCGAATTTTACCTTTTTCCCCTTCTTTTGAATGATTTTGGGGGGGATCATAAATAAAATTAAAACAAGAAAAAAAAAAAAACAAACCCCAAGAGAGTTTCTGGAGAAGCTTTATGATTTAGAATGCTGCTGAACCCATCAATATTCAATTAGAATTTATAAACATCCACAAAGTCGGGTTTTTCTAACCCTCCCTGTCAGCTGCTGAAATATTCACAAGAAGGCACTTAAAGGATTAAGAAAGAAGGAGGATGAGCTTCATTATCCAAGAATGGTGCTGGGCCTCATCCCCCCTCTCAGCACAGGCAAGGGATGCCCATAAATCTGGGAGGATCTTTGCCTCCAGGCTGGAGATTTCTGTGAGCTTTAGGAAGCACAGAGACAGCTGAGCTGCTGAAAAGGAAAAATTTCCCATGAAAAACACAAAAGGAAAAACTCCAAAACAACAGAGAGCCATCAAATACAGCCCTGAGCAGCATTTTAAGGGAGGAGGGATGCAGAACATGGAATTGGAATATTTATTTTACACCTGGGAGCCACCAGGATGTTTGGAGGGTCTGTGCTGGATTTTGGCTGTTGGGAAACAGCTCCAGAAAAGCTGGGAGCTGGAGCCAGTCCTGCAGGAAACAGGGAGATGGCAAAGACCAGCTCAGCCCCAACAGGGATGTGGATTTTGTCTGGGAATTTGGCTGCTTCCATCTTCAGCAGCTAGAGGAGGGTGGGAAACCTGGAGAAATCTCTGTGTCTCTGGAGCTGCAGTGGGGATCCAAAGAACCAGAAAGGCTGGAAAAGATCAAGTCCAGCAGTGCCAGGTTCACCCCCAAACCTCAGCACTAACCCTGAGCACCAAATCTTTTTTTTTTTTTTTTAACATTTTTTTGAACAATGCCACGGAATTATTTGGGTTGGAAGGACCTTAAAGCCCCTCCAATGCCACCCCTGCCATGGGCAGGGACAATCTCCACTGTCCCAGGCTGCTCCAACTCCATCCAACACAGCCTTGGACACTTCCAGGAATCCAGAGAAGTGAATTACTGCACCTTTCCCTAAAAAGAGAAACCACCCTTGCCTGCTGCTGCCCCAGCACGTGGGCAGAGAGCTCTGCCACTGGAAGGAGTAAAGAAATTAAAGTTATAAAAACACAACCAGCACAACGGGGCCGCTGCTGCTTTTGCCCCCAGCAGGTCACTGGGACTGGTGCTGGTGGCAGCAGCACAGGAATGGGTGAGAAAAGCTAAAAATATGCAACCCCCCCCCCCCCAATTCTCCTAATAAATCCATCTGAGCACGCCAAGAAATCCAAACCGTGCAATAATCCAAGTGCAGCACTCGCAGTGCTCCTGCACAACCCCGAGGCTGAGAGCTGTTCTCCCTGGAGAATGCTCCAATGTAAATATTCTCCAGAGGGGAGACTCCAACAGAAATCTGTGTGCACATCCAGCTCTCTGCATCCAGCAGAGTCACATCGGGGCCATTCCCATCCAGGAATCCATCCCCATGCCCTGCCAGGACCTGGCTTTCTGCCTCTGGATCCCCTCACACCTGGGGAGAGGCAGGAATATCCCAACCTCTCCCCAGAATGCTCACAAACTGTTTGGCCTGGAGCTGATTGGAAAAATTTTAATTCTTGAATCCATCACTGACCTCAGCAAGGTGAAGCACACAAAACCAAAATACTCCCTGCAACCTGAAATAAAGAAACCTGAAGGGGGATAAACCTCCAGGTGCCTCTCTGCAGTGCAAACTGCTCACCAGAGGTGCAAAAACAGCACCACAACACCTGAATTTGCTTCTGTCTGAGCTTCCAATCAGCCAAAAATCCTGTTAATTGCTTCTCCTGTGCTCTTGGAAACAGCAAACGGGAGATGAGCAATGCCCACGCTGATAAATCAAAGTAAATACAAAACATTAAATACAAAATATTCACTGCAACCTGCAGGGGAATAAACCCCCAGGTGCCTCTCTGCGGGGCAAACTGGTCACCAGAGCAGGGGAAACCTCAGGGTGTCACCTGTGCCTTGGGTGCAGCAGCTGAGCTTTTTTATAGATTGGAAGCAAAGGTGGTGATTCTTTGGTTTTTTTCCCCCAAAAATGAGTCACTCCTAAGCACTGGTGAGCTCTGTAACAGCCACAGGATGATTGAGCTGCACTTCAATACAGTCCCAGCTCTGGTAACTTCCCTTGCAGGTCACAAAGCCCAGAAATGGCCAAAATGCCACATAAAAAAATCCCAAATTAGCATCCAGAAGTGGGGAGAGTTGAAATGTTCCGGTCCTGAGGCTGGAAAGTTTTCTGTCTGCCCTAAACAGCGGCAATTTCAATGCACACAGGGATCTCCCACCTACCTTGGTCAGCTCCTGGGCGTTGGCCAGGTTGTCGACAGCGATGGCCAAGAAGACGTTCAGCAGAGTATCTGTGGGAGCAGCTCAGGAAAAACTCCTCACACAGCACAGGCAGCAATTATTCCCCTCCTGCTGCCCCTCTTTTCCCCCTCGGTGTTTTATGGATTGACCCCTGGAAGCTCTGCCACCATTCCCAACTCAGCCACCTCAGCAGGGGCTGGACACACATTTGTCCTTCCCTGGAGAGGGAACAGGGCCAGAGGGGTTTCACCCCACCAGAGGAGCAATGTGGGTCCACCTGGTGTCACACAGACACCACAGGCCCTGGTTTTCCATCCCTCCAGCCCAGAAATGCAGATTTCACCCCCATTTTCCCCTCTTGTTTAAAAGGACACCCGGTGGAGCTGCAGGAAATTGGTCATTTTAAGCCAGTATTTGCATATTTATATGCACAGAGCTGCATAAAGGCGTGGAGTGTGTGAAGAATGGAGCTCAGGTCACTGCTGCTGGGAGGCAACGATCCTGGCTTATCCCACTGGGGTCAGGATGACAGTGAGGCCACCCCAGACATCCCGAGCCCCAGAGCAGCACACCCAGCCCTGCTAATAAGCTCTGCTGATAAAACAGCCCCCAAGCCTGGCCTAAACTGCACAGAGCCCAGCTAAACCAGGGCAGTGCCCACACCAGCTTAGGACTCTCGCAGAGCTCTGCATTTGCTCACTGAGACATAACCCCGGCCTGGAATTATTTATTCCTATTTAACTTTCATTTTTCCACTTAATGATTTCAGCTATTGCTGCATTTTATTGTTGTTATTCCAGCCCCGTGGCTGCAAAACGGCCCCAGAGCAGCCATAAATCAGCTGCCTTTGCACAGGGAAGGAGGGCAAGCAGAGCAAAACCACGGCAAAACCACTCTCCCAAGGAGAAAATGCATTTGGCTCTTGCACATCACCTGGGGACAGCAGAGCTGCTCATTCCAGAGCTCTATTTGCTCCTCCAAATAGGAATGTGCATGGGAATGGTCCATAAACCCAGTGAAAGCACTGCAGGAGTTTTAGGAAATTAATCCAGGTATTTGCAGGAGGCTCCAGAAGAGCTGGAGAGGGACTGGGGACAAGGACACAGAGGGACAGGACACAGGGAATGGCTTCCCAGTGCCAGAGGGCAGGGCTGGATGGGATATTGGGAAGGAATTGTTCCCTGGGAGGGTGGGCAGGCCCTGGCACAGGGTGCCCAGAGCAGCTGGGGCTGCCCCTGGATCCCTGGCAGTGCCCAAGGCCAGGCTGGACACTGGGGCTTGGAGCAGCCTGGGACAGTGGAAGGTGTCCCTGCCCATGGCAGGGGGTGGGATGGGAAGGGCTTTAAGGTCCCTTCCAACCCAAACCAGTCTGGGATTTTCTGTTCCCCTGCCTTGGGCTGTGGGGTGGGAGGGTGAGGGCAGGACTGGGGTGAGCGTGGTGAGAGGGAGGAGCCAGAAATCCCTCCTGGGAGAGCAGGACATCCCTCCTGGGAGAGCAGGAACAGCCAGAGCTGAGCTCCCAGGGTGCTGTCAGCCTGCAGGGAAATTTTGGGCATCCACGGCCTCCGGGCCCTTCCCGTTGTTTCCCATTCCTTCGAGGGCTCTCTGGAGGAGCACCGGGAAGTTGCTGCCAGGCAGAGGAGCCTGGAGTGGTGCAGGGCTGATCCCCCTCTCCCGGACAGAAATCCCGGTGTCCCTGCAGCTCCACCCTGCCTCGGGTGCTCCAGAGCCTTGTCCCACTTTCACGGATCAGGAGATTTCCCAAAGGACCAAAGCTGGCCCAAACCAGCGGCTCAAAGCCCCTCTGCTTTCCCTTTCCAGGGTTTCACCAAACAGAATCCAGCCCAGACTTCAGCACCAGACATTCCCAGCTCGAATTCCCACTGAGGGAGTGTCTCCAGAGCCTGGATGCCCATCGGATCTGGAGCCTGCAGGAAGCAGGAGCTGGATTCATCCCTTTGGATGTTTCTGCATCCTCAATGTCTCCAAGCCCTGCAGAGCACAGGATGCACAGCCCTGGGATTTCTCCAGCCAGGAGCCAGCATTGCTCCATGTCATGGAGGTTTTTTCCATCGCAGGATGATTCCTCTGGGACAGAGAGAGGTTTGGAATGTGACTCCCATCCCCTGCTCCTTCCCCTATCCCAGCAGGACAGCAAGGAGTGGCTGGGAGCACCTCGATCCCAGTGAACCCAGCGGATGCAGAACAGGAGAAAATGGTGCTGGAATCATCACCCCTCCCACAAAGAGCCAGATTTTTCCATTCCAAAGACATTAATTCCCCCTTTCCTTTGAGGGTGGGGGGCTGAGGGCACCCCTGGCCTCCTGGTCTGTGCTGGGTGTTTGGGTTTCTTCCTCTGGGGTGCTTCCAACACGCTGGAAACACTTCCAAGCCTCCTCCTCTGAGAATAAATGTCTCAGCAATAAAACTGTCTCCCTGCCCCTGCCTCCCACACAAATGCTGGAAGTGGCTCATGCATCACAAACAACCCCTGGAAATTGAATTAATTCCTTTTTATCAGATCAGCCCGGCTTGATCCATTTCCAAGCAGACACAGTCTGGCAGATTTGGGAGTTTCTGCCCCAAAAAAGGTCCCTCAGTCCTTTCTGCAGAGCCGGGGGATTCCCAGATTTCTCCCAAACTCCAGGCTCTGGCTCAGGCTGTGTAACCTGGATGAGCAGTGCCTGGAGCCAGGAATCAGCTCCTGCCTGGCATTGAGGGGCAGGGAAGGGCAGCATCCTCCAGGCAGTTCCTGCTTTTCCCTTCAGGCTCCTCTGCAGTTTTTCTTGGAGTTTTTTTCCTTTTTTTTGGCCTCAACAGATGCCTCAATTTATCAATTAAGTGGATAACAGTGAACACAGGCATGGTGTAATTTCCTGGAAAATGGACCAAATCCTGTTGTTACTTTGATCATAAAACTTTCATTAAACCATTTCTGGTTCCACACAGACTCTCTGGAAATGGAAACGTAACATGAGGCACTTCCCACTTAGCAAAACAAACTTTTCCTTGCTGTGATCCCTTGAAAAAGCAGATGGATTCAAAGAACCAAAAATGGATTCCAAGAGCCAAGTGCAGTGAATCCAGCAGCATCCCACCTTCCTTCCTCAGGAAAAGGAATAATCCCAGAGCCCTGAGCAGCTCTGGGAGGAGAATTGAGTCCCTCAGGTTTAAAAAGGGCAGGTTTTGCCAGCTGACCCCAAATCGCCCATCCCAGTTCTCCAACGAGGTTTGATCCAGCATCCCCAAACTCTTACAAGTGGCCTCACCAAACAGCAAAGCTCCCAAAGTGACAATAAACCCCCTGCCAGCAGAGGAACCCAGGCTCAGCATCCCAAAGGGCTCAGACTTTGAGATAAGAAAATAAGAGCGGAAAGTCCAATTGAAGAAATGAAGTCTCAGTATTGCAGAATCCCAAAATGATTTGGAAGGACCTTAAAGCTCATTTTGTTCCACCTCCACCATGGGCAGGGACACCTTCCACTGTCCCAGGCTGCTCCAAGCCCCAATGTCCAGCCTGGCCTTGGGCACTGCCAGGGATCCAGGGGCAGCCCCAGCTGCTCTTTAAAGCTGGAAAACTTTACAAGTTGGTGAAAAAACCCCCCAGGACACTCCCTAAGTTTTTTTTGGCTGTTATTAATCTTTGTCAGCCAATTCTTCCCTCTCTCTCTGTGCTCACAGAACTCCACGTGCAGCAGACTCATCCCAACCTGCAGGATCCAGGGAGAATCAAAGAATCCCACCTGGCACATCCTCCTCCCTTCCCAAATGCTTCCAAGGAGCTCAAGCTGTGCCACCAGCACGGGGCTGTGGGAAAAGGGCACGGAAAAGGCACTGGAGACATCTGGAAGAAGCCAGGAAAGCCACCCCTGGATCACCTCAGCAGCAGGAGGGAAACAAGACAGCTGCACCTGCCAGGATGAGATTTAGGGAGAAGGTGGATGAGGTTTCCACTCTCCAAATCCCAAATCCACAGCAGGGGCAGCAGGTTCCTCCTCCTGAACATCCCCTGCTTTCCCCTGTTAATGAAAACCAAAGGCCAAAGGAGAACTCCCATTGGAATTAAAGGTGAGGAAGGGAATTAATGCCCTGTTCCTCAAAAACGCTGGATCTGAGGTGAAAAGTCCCTCCCTCAGCTGTGCTGTCGAGCCTGATTACAGCTTAATCTCATTTCCAAATGCCAAGCCCGGAGGATTTAGAGCTCTCCCTGCCTCCCTGCTCTCCACTGACCCAGTTTTCCAGAGCCTGGTGCTTCTGGAAGGGCCGTGCTGCCGCTGGGAATGGGATAAATCCCATGGAGACACTCATGTGACAGGCACAGCTCCCACTGCCTGCTCTGCTCTTCCCTGTCTCTGCTTCTCATCCCGAGGAGAGCATTCCAGCAAAGCCAAAGGGCTGGAGCTGTGCCATCCATGGGCACCGATGGCATCGATGTCACGTTTTGTCACCTCCACTCCAGCTGGAGCAGCCCGTTTCTGCAGGAACTCTGTCTTCAGCCCCAGTGTTGCTCCCAATTCACCTCTCCCTTTCTCCTGCATCTGCCAGCCCAAACAAGACTCCCAGGAAAAGAGGAACGCTGGGACTGTAACCAGCAAGGAGGTCGGGAAATCCTCGTGGGAGCTCCTGGGTGGAGCAGCAGCGCTTTGGGGCCCTCTCATCCCGCTTTGGGGCCCTCTCATCCTGCTCAGCAGAACAAACAAAGCAGCCCCTCCCTGATGTCCAGCCTAACCTTCCCCTGGTGCAGCTTGAGGCCGTGCCCTCACACCAGTGATGCTGTAGCTGCTTGATGGTGGCAGTGTCACAGAGCATCGACCACCCCTGGGACAGGCACAGAGCCACCACAGCCCCTCTGCTCTCTCCCGGCTCTCCTCATCACACCCAGCTGCTCCCTCAGGGAGCTGCTTTGCTTGTTTGTGTATAAAATATAACGTACACATAAAATATCCCCTCCCTTCCCAAATCCCACCCCGGTGTCCCTCTGTTCCTGCCTCCCTGGACCTCTGGGATACACCACCCCTTCCCCAGCAGATACCCTGGGATATCTGGGGGATGAGAGCTCCCAGATTCTTGTTACCCTCAGGAGATTTCCATCTCTCAGAATAAAAAACCAGACATTTCCTGTGCCAAGGCTTGGAACACTGAACACTCCCAGAGCCTGAAACTTAAGATCCAGAATTAAATTTGAAGAATTATGTGGAGATGAGATAATTTGGGGCATTTGGGAGAGCACAGCTCGTTAAGCTGCCCCAGACAAAGGCACCAAGAGAATGAAGCCTCATCTCCACCATCATCTACTCATCTCCACCAAACCCATCTCAATCCTCCCCTGACTAAAAACAAACTCTTTGTGAACATATTCAAGGTCCTGCTCTGACCTGTCCTTGATTCTTTCTCCCACAATCTAAATTAACTCCTAACAGAACATTTGCAAGGAAAAACATTACAATTAAAATGAAATTTCTTTAAATTGAATTAAAAATAGTTACGTTGGTGTAAGAAAAGCGACACCAAGTTGGACAACTTACCTTCAGCTCTCACCCCAAAGCGCTGTCACGGCAATAATTTGCTTTTTAAAGTATAAGGTTGTGAGAATTTAGGGAAAACTGGGCATTTCTGAGAGGCTGGGAAGGACTGTGCCAGCCAGGACATCCATGGAAGGATACAGTTACCAAACAGGGTGAGGACGATGAAGTAGATGGAGGAGAACATTCCCGAGTGGACGCCGCCCTGCGACTCGATCCCGTGGTACATCACAGCGTTCCAGTCTTCCCCCGTCAGGATCTGCACGACGAGAGCACGGAGGGACAAAGAGAAAGGGTCACTCACAGGAAAGAGAGGTCTGGAGGAGCCAGGCAGAGCGAAGCCATCCAGGAATGTCCCCAGGAAATGGATGAACACGTGGGGACACCAGGCCCAGCATCACCAGATGGGTGAGGGAGGGATTGTCCCGCTCTGCTCGGGGCTGGGGTGGCCTCACCCCGAGTGCTGGGGGAGTTTTGGGTGTCTCAATATCAGAAAAAGACCTAAAGCTGTGAGGGAGTGCCCAGAGGAGGGCCACGGGGATGGGGAAGGGTCTGGAGGGGCCCGTGAGGAGCAGCTGAGGGCACTGGGATTGTTCAGCTGGAGCAGACTGAGGGCAGAGCTCCCCGGGGGCTGCAGCTCCTCCCGAGGGGCAGCTCCGATCTCTGCTCCTGGGCCAGGGACAGCACCCAGGGAGCGGCTGGAGCTGGGCCAGGGCAGGCTCAGGCTGAGAGCAGGGAAAGGTTCTTCCCCCAGAGGGTGCTGGGCACTGCCCAGGCTCCCCAGGGAATGGGCACGGCCCCGAGGCTGCCAGAGCTCCAGGAGCGTTTGGACAGCGCTGCCAGGGATGCCCAGGGTGGGGCTGCTGGGGCTGGACTGGCTGACCCTGCCCCTCTGGGTCACCTGCCCACTGCCCACCTTGACCAGGGGCTCTCATACAGGTGGAAGGAAACAAAATCCACGTTCTGACACTTCACTCCCAGCAAAATTTCTCTCTCCTCTCTGTTTCTAAGCCATGCAGAGATCCCAGGTTTCACCAGCGCCGTGCAGGGCATTTCCCAGAGCCCCAAGAAAACCCCGAGCTCCCAGTGCAGGGGACAAAACACATCCTGGGTGGACCAAACACAGCCTGGGTGTCCAATGACAGGACCATGACCCAGCCAGGGCTGCTGGGATAAAAACGGGCTGAAGCAGATGGCAGAAGAGATTGTTTGAGAAGCTTCTTACACAGAGCATCTCCAAAGGGCTCCGGGGTGGGCAGGGTGTATGTAACTTTCTTTATCCAGCACTCTGAGTGCTGTCACTGAACGGTGCTGCTCTGCTCAGCCTGGCTGAGGTTATGGAAGAAAAGCTTGGAAAGGAATCCCAACCCCACAGAGAAGAAACATTGACCTGGAGTTTGCAGCTCAGGGAAGGAGTGGGGTGGAACGAGAGCAGAGGGTACCTAAGAGCCTCTGCAGGACCACAGTTAGTGCAGGGCTGGTGGGTTTTCCTGGGTTTAATTCCTACCTCTGACATTCCAGACAAATGTCCTAAACCCAAATGTTTTCCTTCTCCCCACGTTGCAGGGTGTTTATCTCAGCACTAACAGGAAATATTCCAGCTCAGCATTCCACGGACAGCTCCAGTCCCACAGCCAACCAACACCAACATTCCCATGGCTCATATCCGGAGCTGCTCCCAGTTCCAGCTCCGTGGCAGTACCTGGATGTGTCTCTGAGCCCTTCCTTTGATGAGCATCAAAGTCTTATGCAAAAATTAATCCCCCACGATGGGCAATATCCTGTGAGGTGAGCACAGAACCTGCCTCACATCCGGGCAGCTGCCCCTGCCGAGCTCACAGGACACGTTTGCCACGAGATTCTTTTCCTGTCTTAATCCAGAACTCATCATCACTCCCCTTCCCTCCCTTTTTATCTCCTTTTTGGGTCGTGACACCGAAATACACCAGCCAAACCTTGCTGAGATCTGGGGAAGTTTGGATCTGGGAGGAGCCCACATTGTGCAGGATAAGGCTGGAAATGCTGGGATCTGTGAGGGTCACCTGGAGCAGGAGCAGCAGCCCCGACTCTCTGCTGAAACACCTGAAATCATTGCTTTAACATTACTTTAAATAATTTTAAATTATTTTAAACAATTTTAAATGGTTTTAAACTATTATAAACTGTTGTTTTTAAAAAAGACAAGTATAAAAAAGCTGTGAAATTCAGCTTTTAAATCTGAGCACTGCATCTGCCAGAGCTGCAACTCCGTGGGCAGGGGCTGGAGAACACAAAGGGCACACACGGATGTGGCACAGCCTGGCCACACACAGATTTTAATTCAGCACAGAAAGATCTGTCTTATCAGTATTTTTATCCCTCGCAATAAATCTTTTGTTCTCATTTTTCTTAATACCACAGCACTGATTTTTAATTTGATTTTTAGTGACACGTGGATTGGTCAGCGAAGTCAAACACACAAGAAGGAAGGGCCTCTCCTTTCTTAAATTCCACAGGTTTTTGGGGACTTCTTTGCCCTCCCTAAGCAGGAAGAAATATCCAGGAATTTCAATTCTAACACTGCCCCCCAGGACGAGGCACGGCTTTACCTGGAAGACTGTGAGGATGGCAGCAGGGAAGGTATCGAAATTGGTGGTTGGAGTTTCATCTTGGAAATTGAACCTGGGGAGAAGGGAGAAAACAAAACCGGACTGGGGAGGGACAAGCAGCTCCAGGCAGCCTTGGAATAGCCTTTAACACCCCATAAACCAAGTCAGGGAGCACCATTTGTTCCACCTGGCTACAATACCCCAGGCGAGCTCAGCTGGGAACATCTCAGAAGGTGTTTAACAAAACCATCAGCAAAAACTCAATTTCATTCCCAGAGAAAATTCCAGTGCTTTGAAAATCCATTTCCATCCCCAATTAAAATGAACAATCAAAATCTCCAACGATTTTGCAGAACGAACCGTTACAAGAAGTTTTCATCCTCAAGTGTGTAAAAGCCCAAATTGAAATTCCCCTCTCAGTAGATAATTTCTTTTTAATATTTTAGAGATAAAATCAGGATTGACTGGGAAAATCAAAGACCAAACAAAACCATTTCATTATTTCAGTTCAGAACCGATGCTGGAGTTTAAATAACACTGTGATGGTTCTTGCTGCAAAATCCACCACAGCTGCCATTTCTAATGAGAATAATCAGATCCACCAAAACTGTGTTTTCCAGCAGGAAAATATTCCGAGTGGATAAATATTGTGGCACTCTGGTTATCAGGGAAAGAACCAGGACAAAAAGCTGCCTCCCCCAGTCCTGGTTCAGCTCTGGGTGTACTGGGGGCCATGGGATGATGAAGGAGCTTCGAACTGGGGCCATTCCTCCTTAGGGAAGAATTCAGCTCCAGGGAGAACATCAGAACGGGAATTATTTCCCTATAAACCAGCCCTGTAATCAGGGATGTGGACACTTCCAGGCAGAACAAAGATCCCTCAGACTCACTGTCCTCCAAAGAGCTGCATCCCCAGCAGAGCGAAGACCACGATGAACAGGAAGAGCAGGAAAAGCAAACTGATGATGGATTTCATGGAGTTCAGCAAGGAGACCACCAGATTCCTCAGGGAATTCCAGTACCTGCGTTGGATCAGAGCAGCCAGGGGAGAACATGAGTGGGGAAGAGCCTTTGGTGAGAAACTAACAGGAATTATTTCCAAAGGAACAAGGGGAAATGGCCTCAAGTTGCACCAGGGGAGGTTGAGGTTGGATATTTTTCATGGAAAGGGTGGTCAGGCATTGGAAAAAGCTGCCCAGGGCAGTGGGGGAGTCCCCATCCCTGCAGGGATTTAATCGAGGTGGCACCTGGGGACACAGTGCATTCAGGCACTGGGATAATGCAGGATTCCCCTTGGGAGCTGCAGGGAGCTGGCTCTGGTCACACAATCAACTCAATTCTGTCATGGCAGGTGGAAAATCCACTGGATTAGGGCAGGGGAACTTCAGCAGCAGTGCCTTGGGAGTGGCACTTGCTGTCCTGAGAAGGGGCAGAGCCCTCGGGTCGGTTTGTGAAGTTTAAATCTCTTCTCCCAAGGAACGAGCAATAACAAGAGGGAACGGCCTCAAATTGTGCCAGGGAGGTTTAGGTTGGGTTTTGGGAAAGATTTCTTCATTAAAAGGGTTGTCAAGCCCTGGCCAGGCTGCCCAGGGAGTGGTGGGCTCACAGTCCCTGCAGGGATTTAAAAAGCTGCAGATGTGGAGCTTGGGGACACGGGTGAGTGGTGGCCTTGGCCCCAACGGTTGGACCCGATGCTCTTGAAGGTCTTTTCCAACCTAAATGATTCCTCCCTTTATTCATTGTGCTGACTAAAATCAGTGGTCAAAAATGGCAAAAGTAAAATCGTAACTTGCAAAAACGTCCAACATTTTTACAAAGTACAGCAAGCAGCAGCAGCAAATCTCAGCAGCTCTGGGTACAACGAACTGGTGATAACTGCTCTGAATTCACTGCAAAGCCAGGAGTGTTCTCCACATGAAATCAGCGCCAAGGTAAATCCCAGTGACATTTTTGGTGCTGGTACCCACCTGTTCTGCTGGACATTTACAGAATTTAAAGTTTCCACCCTGTTTGTCCCAGAGCACAACAAATGACACAGTGCCACACACAAACCCGGGATCTGAATATTAATTAGCAAGAAACAATTAGCAGGTAAAAATCAGCCCCACAGAGCTACAAAACTTGTTCCTGGTTACTTCAAATGTTTTGCTCAAATTTTCTTTATCTATTTCAGGTGGTTGGGGTATTTTTGGAGGGAGGGGCTGTTCCTCCTCCTGTTACTTCAAGAATTCGGGGAGTGATGGAAAGAAGGGAGGACTGAGGAGGCAATGGTGTAAAAAATAAGGTGGAAAACAGCAGCAGGAGCTGAATTTGTCATCAATTTCCACAGCACGCCTTAGAAATCCTGCAGGAACAGCTCTGGATGGATTTGGAAGGGGCACAGGAGCTCTTTGCTAATGCCAGCACACATTAACTCAAGGCAGGAGCATGGAAACAACAGAAAAGCTGTGGTAACCTGAGTGAAAATTCCACCTCAGAGTCTCCAGGCTGAAAAACTCCGTCATTCCCAGCCCAGGCAGCAGGAACACGGATCAGATTTGGTGGCTCCTCAGCCCGGGGATTAGCACCCAGCAATCCCCAGGGAATTAGGCTTTTCCAGAGCCTAAATACTTAAGGAATTGTCAGCAGATCAGTGGGGAGCTGATGGGACTGAGGAATTACATAAAACTTGGGGTTTTTTTACCACAAAATACAAGTGGTAACGTGAGATTTTTGATTTAAACAAGCTTCAAGATAAAGCAAGGAAGGACATTCTGCTGTCAGCCCACTGAGCAACCAAGGGTGGACAAAGCTGGACGTGAGGCTGGGGAGAGAAAGGGCTGCTAAAATTCCTTGTGGATGCAAATCCAGGCTCAGGAATTCCCAAAATTCCCAACTGCCCAGCCAAGGAAAGGGGAAATTCTGCATCTGCAGCTTTAATCTGCTCCTGTGCCCCAGTGCAGACTTTGGAGGATGGCACAGGCAGGGTTTTGTGCCAGCTACTCCAGGGGGGTGGAGCATTGGTTGTTTGGATTATTTGTAACTTTTTAGCAATTTAATTCTTAATTTGTGGTGGGTAAGCGTGGAAAGCACTCCTCCTGGCCCTGGGGCTGCTGACACAGATGTCCTGGGGTGCTCAAAGGTGGCTGTGAGTGCCAAGGGAGCTGCACTTACTTTGTCACTTTGAAAATCCTCAGCAGGCGCAGGGCTCTCAGGACGCTGATGCCAAAGGAGGTTCCCGGCTTCACTGCAGCCCAAATGACCTCAAAAATGCTGCCCACGATGACCTGCAAGGAGAGACCACTTTACAGAGGGCAGAACTGCTGCTGAGCTCCCTGTGAGGCTTCCAGAGAGGCTCAGGAGAGCTCAGGACTCACAGCTCGAGCTGTTTCTTATAAAAATTTCAGGAGAATCCTAAATTAGCCAGAAGAAGTGGAAAACTTCATCCCAATTTTCTCCATCCCAGTCTGGCCATAGCCAGGAGGAGAACACCCAGTGATTTTTACACAGATAGGAACTTGTTGCTTTCTTCTCTACCTTAAAATACCTTTTTTTGAAGGACACTGTAATTTTTAATCATATTTTTTAACACTGGCTCAACTGCAAATGCCAACAGTTCATTTTCCCATCCCACACAACCTTGCAGAGGTGCAGGGGGGCATTGCCCCATCCTCCCCTCCCTATCAGAAGGACTAAAACTCCTCATCTCCAGCAGCTCCGGGTAAGTTCTACCAGAACCTTCTGGCACCTGAGAGTCTTTAGGAGAGCAATCAAAGCAATAATTATGATGAGATCCTGCAAAGCCTCTGGCACACACATCCCATCACCTGCCTGGCCCTCAGCCTCGGGGCACTGAAAAAACTGTCCTGAATCAAGGTGGGTTTTTAAAGTTTTGGTTTGGCTCGTTGGTTTAAGGATGGCAGAGGATTCACCTCAAGCAAGGAAAAAATCTCCTCAGAAATCCTTTATTAGGAAAAGGACAAGCAGAGATGGGTTAAGCACAGCTGGGAAGGACAATTAAGCCCACACAGTTTTCTGCAGAGTTAATAGGATCAAACAGGCATTTCCCTGCCAGTTGCTCTATAATTCACATTTACCCAACATTTCTGAGCTCCCACTGCCCGTGGGCCCCACCATGAAAACCAGTTTTGAACTGGCTGTCACCAGAGCCGAGCTGGTTTGTGGAACATTAATGGGGGGAGCAGGGCTGGGAGCTCCTTTCATGGACAGGAGCTTGGATGTCTTTGAAAATTCCAGCACTGCTTGACTGCCCTGCAACACACGCTGTGCCCTGAGCTTCCAGAAAATACAGAGGGAAAGGGAGATCCCCAACAGTTGATGATTCCCCTGTCTCCCATCTGAAGAAGGAGAAACTAAAACTTCTCTCCCACCACTGGGAATCCCTCATGAACCAGCACAAACCTTTCCTCAGCCCTTCCACATCCCACTGGTAATTAATTTTCCTCAGCAGGCCCTCCTGGGAGCCTGTTTCACACCAGACCCCGCTGGGCTGGTGCTCCCCGGGCTGATGTTGCTCTGATTTGTTGTTTCACCCTTTGCATCTCGATGGTTTGTCAGACAAAACTGGGCACAGCCCTCTGTGATGTTCCAGTGCTGAACTCATTCTGGGGGCTGGAAGGTGGGTGGGGGAGGAAAAAACACAAGCAGAAGGAGGATCCCTATGGATTCTCTGAAGGAGGAAGAATTAGCAACAGATCAACAACAGCTTTCCCTCCTGGGAAACCCTCGGCAAAGCTCGCTGCCAGTGCTGCACACCCCACAGAGCTCAGAGACCTCGTAGGTTCAGCTTCTGCTCTGTGCAAGCTCCTAAATCACCTGTCCCTGACAAGCTCCTGTTGTGGAAGGAGCACCCTGGATTGAGGGATCCAAGGAAACTGGCAGCCAGCCTGGGGGGCAGCTCAGAGCCCAGCCAGTGCAGGGTATCAACCTCACGTCAGTCACAAGGCAGCGACACCACGAATGGACAATTTGTGCACAGTCTGGGCATTGTCCCTGGGCTGTGCAGGACAAGCCATCCCAACCCCCTGAGCCACCACAGCTGCCAGGACACCCTGGAGAGTCCCACACTTGGGACAGCCTCGTGCAACACCTCGGGCTGTCAGGCAGGGGTGGGTGATTTAACCTCTGTTTACTCTGAGCTTTGCTGCTGTCACAGCCTAAAAGAGAATGAATTGGCTCTGCTCAGAGCCTTGGATTTAGGAGGGTCACTCGCTGAAGGTGACAACACCTCCTCCTCCCCGTGGGAGCACAGGAATTTTGCTCCATGAGGAAGAGAGTTGCTCCTTTTGGCAGATAAAAACCAGAAACAACAGAGGATGTCAGAGCAGGGCTGGGTGAGGAGCACAATGCCCTGCCCCACTCTCCTTTGCCGTGGCTGCATCTAAAGCTCCATATCTGGATTGTTACAACAGCCCGAGTCCTGCTCAACCCACGCTGGAGATAAGAGAGGCCGAGTTCTCCTCTTCGAGCACAGATTAGAGCTAATAGCTTTTAATGAATAAATTAACATCCACACGCGAGGCTCTTTGTCAGGCACAGCCAAACCCAGCCCCGCTGCTCACACCAGAGCTGCAGTTTGAGCCTGGACTCCTGCACTGAAAGGATTTGAATTATTGCTCTGCTGTCACCTCATCAGGTGTTCACTCTTCTGCTCCTGGTGCTGTCTGAGAAGCGCTGCCTGTGTGATTCAGGGTGAAGGCTGCTCAGTGCGTGACAGGGGACATGAGCAGGAAGATGTGTGGGGGTTGATTTTTTTTTTTGTCTTTCAATCAGCTCATTGAAATGGGAGGGAGAGAATCTCCCGGCAATCAGAGCACTCAGGGGTGCTGATGCTGCGAACACCCTGGGGCTGGAGGAAATGAAATCCCCCAGCTGTCACATCCCTTCCAAAAGGATGATAACAAGGGAAGCTTAATGCATTTCGCTGCTGCTAATTTATACAGGGACTGCTCCCCGCAGGAGACACTCCCAGCACCACTTCCCGTGGATTTCCATACTCATCCTTAAACGCCCGGCTCCTGAATAACGGGAGAGACACCTGCTTTCCACTGGGAGGTTTTTCAAGGACAGGGAGTCACAGGACAGAGGCTTCCCACTGGCAGAGAGCAGGGTTAGACGGGATATTGGGAAGGAATTCTTCCCTGTGAGGGTGGGGAGGGGTTGGAATGGAATTCCCAGAGCAGCTGTGGCTGCCCCTGGATCCCTGGAAGTGTCCAAGGCCAGGTTGGAGCAAGCTGGGACAGTGGAAGGTGTCCCTGCCCATGGCAGGGGGTGGGAACGAGATGATTTTGAGGTCCCTTCCAGCCCAAACCATCCCATGATTCATCCACCCAGCTGAAGGTTACTCACCCCAAAGTCGAAGCAGTTGAATGAAGAGTGGAAGTAGTTCCTTGGCCCCAGGCCGTACATCTTCAGAGACATCTCGGTGAGGAACAGCCCCAGAAAAACAAACTCTGCGAAATCTGGAAACAGGAAAAGAGATTCAATCGATCCACAAGCCCTTGGTGGGCAGAGCTCTTCATGTGGGGAACTTTTTGTTCCTTCTTTCACAGCACCGAGGGCCTCCTGGCTGAAGAAAATCCCAGTGCAGTGGCAAACAGGAGCCAGGGCCAGTTTTTCACCATTATTTCTGTGTGTCCATGAGCTGTGTGCAGCCTCAAGAGCTGCACCTGTACTCCTGGGTGGGGGCAGGAGCATTAAATAATATTCTCATCATCTCTGTAAAGGAATTTCATAGGAAAGCCCTGGATCTGATATTTTTAAAGGTCAAATTTAATTGCAAAGATGTTTTGGGACTTCTGTACTTGCAAGAGATGGAGACTTTTGGGTGTGGGGTGTAATTTTCTGTGGCAGCCTCTGATGATAAAAATACCTTTCTACCCAACAGAAGCGCTGACTCTGAGGGCTCACATTCAGAGGTGTTGTGTCTCCTGTTACCACATTTATTTTTATTATGCCTTTATAGCCCTGTAATTATGGAAGAGCCTGTTCTGGTTCCTTTTCCTTCACATATCCCAGGCTGGGAAGCTTTTGATGGGAAAATTTATCACCTATGATGAGACA
Source organism: Corvus kubaryi (assembly GCF_017639235.1). Classification (NCBI taxonomy): domain Eukaryota; kingdom Metazoa; phylum Chordata; class Aves; order Passeriformes; family Corvidae; genus Corvus; species Corvus kubaryi. Next base: position 2,000,429 of record NW_024582065.1, on the reverse strand, counting down.
AAGGGCAGAAGGAGCAGAGCTGGAGGCTTCAATTTCCACAGCAAGTTTTGAGGACTTGAAGCTCCAGCAAACGCTGCCTTTGGCATTTTAAGTTTGGATCTGGAGGCCAACAAGCAACAGCAAGAGTGAAACGTTAAAAGCAAAAAAAAAAAGCCAAAAAAAGGGCAAAGCCCACCTACACTACCAAGAAAAACCAAGCAGCAGAAGGCAAACATCTCTCTCTAAAGAAAAGATGAGGACAAGAATCAAACTTCGAAAGGTGGGGATTAATCACCTCGTTTAGCGCAGCACAGGAGGTTCTCGGAGGCTGCAGCAGCACAGATGCCACAAGAAAGTCTCCTGTAACTTCAGTTTTATGATTCCAGGAACCATAAAGAGGAGATGGTGCCAAGCTTTACTCAGAGGTGCACAGAGACAGACAAGGGGCAACAGATACAAGGAAAATTCCAGCTGGATAATCCTGGATTCCAGGTGCTTTGCACTCTGGGGCAGCTCCGATCTCTGCTCCTGGGCCAGGGACAGCACCCAGGGAGCGGCTGGAGCTGGGCCAGGGCAGGCTCAGGCTGAGAGCAGGGAAAGGTTCTTCCCCCAGAGGGTGCTGGGCACTGCCCAGGCTCCCCAGGGAATGGGCACGGCCCCGAGGCTGCCAGAGCTCCAGGAGCGTTTGGACAGCGCTGCCAGGGATGCCCAGGGTGGGGCTGTTGGGGGGTCTGTGCAGGGCCAGGGGTTGGATTGATGATCCTGGTGGGTCCCTTCCAGCTCAGCACACTCCATGATTCTCTGACCTCCTGCAGCTTCAGCTGAGTGTGGGGAGAGACAGAGGAGGGAATGAGGGTCCTTCCCACCTGCCTGGATTTCCATTCCCAGGTTTCCACATCCATATGGAGTGAGCAGAGCTGGCCCAGGTCCATCCTGTACTGCTGGGAGTCTTTGGAAATGGTTCGAAAAATGCAGCTTCAATTACCCAAAAAATAAAAAGGGCTTTAAAATTTTAAATTTTAAATGAAAGCCAGTCATGGAACACCATGGGCATAAAGTTCCCTGAAATCCAGGAAGCAATAATGAGATGAGAGAGGTTTTATCAACACCTTAGTGAGGAGCCTGCAAAAGGACACTCGTGCCAACATTTGCAAACGGGGAGGAAATTTCAGGCGAGTTTTAATTATCCCATGTGAGCTGCTCTCCTTGAAAACAGGAGCAAGATCATTAAAGGAGACTCTCAAAGGCAACGTGTTCCCAGCTGAGGAGTAAGATGACAAAATCTGAGATTCAAAGCCTTTTTCCTAGGAAGAGGGCAGGCTCCACCCTCTGGATCTCAGTGCTCAGGGAAGGGCTTGGGCACAGGAGCAGGACAACTGCCTCTCACCTTGAGCTTGGAGCTTTTGAGGAGAAGCATCTTCACACCTGACCAAGCTGCAACTTTCCTCTCCTTTCTGACAGGAGAGATGCAAGGACTGAGTGAGGAAACCGCTGTCTCCAGCACCAAGGATCCCAGAGCAGGGAGTTACCCCTAATTATGCTGGAAATCCATCTGACCGTCCATCCGCTCTGGTGAGGCCCCACCTGCAGAGCTGCCTCCAGCCCTGGGACCAGCAGAAGGACATGGAGCTGCTGGAGAGAGTCCAGAGCAAACCATGGAGCTGCTCCCAGGGCTGGAGCCCCTCTGGAGCCAGGCTGGGAGAGCTGGGGGTGCTCACCTGGAGAGGAGAAAGCTCCAGGGAGAGCTCAGAGCCCCTTCCAGGGCCTGAAGGGGCTCCAGAAACTTTGGTTTCACACTCAGCAGCTGGTGCTTATCGGAATGACTTCCAGGGGAGGATTCCCTATCCCAAGGATTGATATCCAGCCAATGCTTTGAGACCTTGTTTAATCAGCTGATAAAAAAATCATAGGGAGAGGTTGTGGATCCTACAGGAAGCAATGCACAGCCCCCAGCTCTGTCTCATGTCTAGCAGGGAGATTCTCATCCTCTTATCTCTGCCCCAGCCTCACCTGTCAGAGCCACACCTCAGGTGCCCCCCAGATTCTTCCACAGAACCACAAAAACCCTCAGTGATGTTTTTTAACTGCAAATTTGCACCAACAGACCTCAGGACACTTTGCCAAGACAATTACCATCATTCCAAAGGAGGAATAAAGGAGGAAGGAACCAAGGATTAATGTTCAGTCCCCGCTCCAGCAGGAGGCTGAACAAACCCCGGGTATCAGCAAGTGCAAGGTGTCACCATCAGACTGACACATCCTGCAAATCCAGGATATCATACAAGAAAAAAGCGAGAAAGCTGGCAAAACAGAATCAAGAAATATTTGATTCTATTAAAAAAAACCCAACATATAAAACCCAGGAGATGTTTAAAACTCAGAGCATCTAAAAACCAACTTCCTTCTGCTGCTCTTGCAAGAGCCACCCTTGGCCTTTCCCAGCTGATGAATTCCAGCTCAGAGCCCAGAACTGGCAGCAAGAGCTGAGTCTCAGCAGGTACCAGATGCTACAAATCACAGCCCAGTGAGGCTGGCATGGAAGGAAGCAAAATCCAGACCCTGAACTCCTTGGGCAGAAGGAATTGGCTCCATGAAGAGGCTGCTGCATCCAACACACGATTCCTTCTGAGAAGGCCCTGCCTAAATAATTGAAAATGCAATTTTGTTGTTTGGACCTCCTGGTGTTCAGACATCAGCTAATTTCATTTGCCTTAATCAAAAGCATTTTGTGATGTGATTTAAGGAGGCAAACTTTGATACAAACACTCTTATTTCATTTCCAAGTTGTGCTGTTGGCAAAGGCCATGCAAGCACCCCTTCACCCCACACCTTCGAATTAGGCTCCTAATTAGAGCTACCAGCTCCTTTTTGTCAATCACCCATGCATTAATTCCATTTCTGCCCCATCTCCCAGCCCAGTGCCATCAGAAGCAGGTGCTGAGCCTGACACTTCCCTCTCCTCACTTCCCTCTCCCATTAAACCGAGCAGGAGAACCTCAGCGGGGCAAAGCTTCCCCCTTTTCGACCAAGCAGATGTGAAATGCTCAGCAGACAGAAATAAATATGCTCCAGAAAGCCTTTTCCTTGCAAATGCTGCATATTGATATCCAGAGGGAGCTGGGTCTTCACTTCAAAGGGAACAACAGCACCAAAAAAAGGCCAAATTGCCTCAAACATGAGCATTGGGCAGGGAAGAGGCTCTCGGGCCATAATGGCTCAAATCCTGGATTTATCGGAGAGGAGACATTGTGGATTTTGGGTTCAGACCTCCATAAATTAAGGAGCCAGTAAGGATCCCTGCAGGATTAGCTGGAGAAGGGAGAGAGCTTTGGGAAGGACAGGCCCCGAGTGAAACCTCAATGATCCAGTGCCGAAACCTCCTCCCCACGGCCCCTAAAACCCACCCCACAGGTCCAGAGAGCTCTGGTCCCAACTTTATCCCACAGCTTTAGCCAGAGGAAGAGGAGAGCACCCCCAGCCCCATCCCTGGGGCCTCCAGCTGCTTCCACAGCAGGAACTGCTGCACATTTCCAAAGGCACAGCCCTGAGTGAAACCCTTCACTCTGCACCTCCGCTGGGTCCCCAGGATGGATTCGGAGGGGAGCACAGCTGAAAATTCACCTTTGCTGCTACCAGACCTCAGTGATGCCATCCTGGAGTTGGTTTCTGACAGAAATCTCTTCTTTCTCACAGTATTGGCAGTGGTGGAAATGAACATGAAGAGATGATGATAAAATCATTAAATATATGCACGAAATATATTCTTTTATAGGCAACTGCAGCTTATTTAACCAAAGTTCTGTGCTTCAGTGAGCAGTGTCCATCTACAGCATGAAAGAAATCCTATTTGGCCCTGGAGTCCTTTCCATACAGAGAAGGAGAATCTCTAATCAAATTTGAGGATAATTACAAGGGCATAAAGTATGGCCTGTTATTAATCATACCACAAGAATTCAAAGAATTCCTCATCAGTTCTTTCAATAAGGCTAAAGAAATCCCAAGCCTCTCTCCAAAGCTCTGGCAGTCCTTTTTCCAAAGCAGTTGTAGAGATATGGAGCATCAAGCAGAGGAAGCTAATCAGAACAATTCAAAACAGAAAAGTTAAAAGAAAAGACCAAGGGAAAAATAAATCAATGCAGACCCGTAGGCTTTTACCAACTGTTCTTTAAGTAAAATTAATTTGTAATGTAATTAAACTTCTCCCCAGAGGGACAGGTATAATTGAATCAGAGGTGCCTGGGCAGAGTTACAGGGTTTAGCAGATCCTCAGAGGCTTTCCTGTGCTCCTCTCCTGCTGCTGCAGTTCACAAAAAGCCTCCTTGGTTCATTCCTAAGCACCTTCCGTGGAACAACATCATTGGGATTTTTGATTTCTCTCTTGCTCTGCATCAGACCAGCCACATCCTGCTCCTCTGCAGCGATGCTCCCTCATCATGGATTAACTTTAAAGCCATTTTTAAACTCTGTCACTCTCACACTTAAAGGATTTTGCCAAGTATTTCCAGGAGCTGTTTAAAATCCCCTGGGTTTGTGCTGTCTCGTTCTGCCCCTGTCTAATGGATTTGTGCACAAATCTTGGGCAGAACGGGGCTTTCCAGGAGCATTCCTGGAGGGCTCAACCCCAGCTGGGCTCCTTCCCAGCTGTTTGTGCTGCAGAGTTATCCAGGCAGGAGTGAGGGGGCACATCCAGTCTGTCCATCAGTGCAACAGCAAAACAACCAGCAAAGTCCTTAAGGCATCAAATACTCCCTGCAGTCAGTATTCAATTCAAGATTTGTAGGAAAGATGATGCTATGAAAACTCTGCCATCCCCCAGGAAAGGGGGTAGAAAGGTTTAGGTCATCCCCAATGAAGAGCCAGGTGTGAATTTAGCTCCTCATCCTGCAATTCAGGAGGGTTTGGAGGTATGGGACACTTGGAATTTAAGAGGTTGAATGCATAGGCCTCTGCAGGACAAGTCTCCAAAGTTCTTTGTTCTAAAATCACACTAAAATAGGTTTCTGCCGAGAGCTTCCACTGCACTATTCCATAGGACAGAGCAGAGACAATCATCCCCAAAATGAACCCACAGAGCCTCTGCTTCCTGTCTTGGAGAAAACCATCTTAAAAAATAAAACAAACCCCAAAACAAAAACATAAACCCCCCCAAAATCCCACAACAAACAAAAATTATCTGGTGTACATTAGAATTTCCATGATGACCATTCATGGAGAGATTTAAATGGGATATTGGGAAGGAATTGTTCCCTGGGAGGGTGGGCAGGCCCTGGCACAGGGTGCCCAGAGCAGCTGGGGCTGCCCCTGGATCCCTGGCAGTGCCCAAGGCCAGGCTGGACATTGGGGCTTGGAGCAGCCTGGGACAGTGGAAGGTGTCCCTGCCCGTGGCAGGGGTGGCACTGGGTGACATTTGAGGTCCCTTCCAACCCAAACCAGTCTGGGATCTCTGGGTTTTATTCTCTTTGTCACAGTGACCAATCTTGTACCACCCTGTCTAAAAACCCGATGCGAGCACCCACAAAACCTTTCCCTATTTTTGGATAACCTGTTTTCTCCTGTGACCCACACTGGGCTGCCCCTCCCCAGTGCCAGTGTTGTTTCCAGCAGTGTTTAATATCTGAGAAAGACGTGGAGCTCCTGGATGAACAGCAACGAAGATGATGAGGGGACTGGAGCATCTCTCTTCCGAGGACAAGGCTGAGAGAGTTGGGGCTGCTCAGCCTCGAAAAGAGATGACTGAGAGGAATCTTATCAAAATATCTGCAGGGAGGGCTCAGAGCAGGGCCCAGGCTCTGCTCCCTGGGGCCCAGCAATGGCACCAGAGCAACGGGCAGGGACTGATCCCAGAAAGTTCCACCTGAACATGAGGAAGAATTTCTTCCCTGTGAGGTGAACAAGTTGCTCAGGAGGGTCTGGAGTGTCCCTCATGGGGATATTCCAGAGCCATCTGGGCACAATCCTGTGCCCTGTGCTCCGGGATGGCCCTGCTGCAGAGGGGAGGTGGCACCAGGTGACCCCTCTCAGGTCACTTCCCTGCCCCATCCTGGGATTTCTTTCAGGGAATTGCAGGGGATGATTTGTGAAACCCCTGTCCATGAGCTCTCACAGGTGATGGTGCAAAGATGGCTGCGAGGATGCTGAGACTTTAACCCCCAAGAAATCCCAATTTCTGCTGGTTTTCTGCCTCTTCCATTAAATATAAGGCAGTGGGATCCCCCACTCCCAGCTCAGTGGGATTCTACACCAAGAAATTCAAACTTGCTGCCCAAGTGCTTCTGAAACTAATCGACCTCACTGGGTGTTATGGGCACATGCAGAGCTCCTGAAAAATGGATCCATCCCTAATTCCAACCTTCCCTACTGTTTGTCTTCAGCTGGGATAGATTGGATAGATCTGATTTGCAGCCTCTATCCCAGATAAATTTCCCACCTGGAGGTGAATCTTTAATTCCAAGAGACAGAACCAGCCCTTCCAGCCCTCACTGGAACATTAAGGAGTTTCTGGCTCATGGATTTTTTCCAATCCCTTGGAAAAGCCACTGGATAAGGTGCTCCCAAAACTGAGTTTTGGAAATCTGAAACCTTTTTTTGGAGTTGAAAGACTTCAAGTGTGGGGTTTGTTTCCTCAACATTTAGTCCCAATTCCAGAGGAAATCCTAATCCTCAAGCTTGTAATTACTCTGCCAATCTAGCTTATTATTTCCTCTGGTAAATCGAGGTAATGAATAAGCAAGAGTAACTTCTCTGTATGGTCTGTCTCTCTTTTCACTAGAAATCTTGCCCAAAAAAAAGACTTGAAAGAAGTTTCTGTCCTTATTATGCATCTCTCATTAGAGCTCCATTACCTGGTGGCATTAAATATTTCAACCAATATTAATAAGGAGCTTTTGATGTCAGAGCAGTCAGTATTCCTGACCTTTTAGGTCTAGTGAAAAAAAAAAAACCTTCAAAAGTTTGCCTTTCTAAGACCTGAGGATCTGAGGAAAGAAATATTTAAGTATCTAATTTATAGAGAAACCAAGGCAAACTAGGTAGATAAGCATCTTTAAAGATCGAAACCAACATTGTGAAGACTGTTGGAAATATTTGGGTTTTTTTTCTTCCCAGTCTTCTGTTTGCTTTTTTCAGAAGTTTGACTTGAATTTTCATCTGGTCCAGTGCTGAACAACAGATTTGTTCTTGGCCATTTTACGGGGTCAGAAGTGGCCAAAGGAATGGCTTTGTCCTCAATAACTCCCATGAAACAAAAAGTTCAGCATGTTCTTACCTGAGGAATTTCTAGGAGTTTTCCAGGAGTCACAGCCTCCAAACTTCATTAAAATAAACAAAAAAGCTCCATCCTTCACCTTCCACGTTTTTTAAAACCAAGCTTTGTGAGCAAATGAGACCTCAGGGAGACACCACTTCTTCTTCATCAAAGCAATACTCAATTTAAAAAACCAAAAATCACATTTCAAAAGCACTTCTACACTCTGAGCTCAACCAGGTGACCACAGGAACCAGCCAAAATAAAAGCTTTTGCACAAATACAGGATAACCTTCCCTCTGGGATTATTTCTGTCACTTATTGGCACAGCAGGGCACCGTGACGCCCATCCCATGTCATCACACCCCAGGAGGGAGGAGGGCATGGAACCAAAAAGGAGCTGTAAAGCTACAACCTTTCAAAGGCTCTGACAGGAATCACAGCACCTGGGGGGAATTAGTGCCTGATCCCACAAGCACTGGCAGGATTTTTATCTCCCAGGCCATTCCACCTGCTGCTATCCCGGGAATATCAGAGCTGGCAGAGCTGTGAGTGTGTCCCCAACAGGAATCACCCATGGGTGCAGATCAGCGGCAAAAGTGACACAAATTTGCAGTTCTCTGCACACAGGTTAGACAGAACTCTGCCTCTTCCCAGGCACCATTCCCCTTCTTTTCGTGCATCCTGCTCCAGGACAAATCCTCCTTCCCCATTCCAGGACAACTCCTCCTGCCCCATTCCAGGACAATTCCTCCTTCCCCATTCCAGGACAACTCCTCCTGCCCCATTCCAGGACAACTCCTCCTGCCCCATTCCAGGACAACTCTTCCTGCCCCGCTCCAGGACAAATCCTCCTGCCCCATTCCAGGCTTTACATCTGGCTGAATCTCAACTTGGCAATAACCTTTAGGATAACAATCCTCTCTCAAACTGATTCCATGTGCTGGTGGATATTTTTCTGAATTGTGCAATTCAATAATTTGAAATACGATCGGAAAGAGAATTGGGATTTTTCAGCCTGGAGAGGGAAAGCCTCAGAGTGACTTAATTGTGGCCTTCCAGGACCTGAAGGAGCTGACAGGAAAGGTGGGGAGAGACGATTTACAAGGGATGGAGTGCCAGGACAAGGGGAATGACTTCAAACTGCCAGAGGGCAAGGATAGATGGGATATTGGGAAGGAATTGTTCCCTGTGAGGGTGGGGAGGGATTGGAATGGAATTCCCAGAGCAGCTGTGGCTGCCCCTGCATCCCTGGAAGTGTCCAAGGCCAGGTTGGATGGGGTCTAGTGGAAGATGCCCCTGCACAGCAGGTGGAATAAGCTGAGCTTTAAGATCCCTTCCCACCCAAACCATTCCATGACTGGTGAGTCAGTAGAACCAAGCTCCGAGGGCAGCCCAGAGCCGGGACGTGCCCGCGGTGCTGCGGGATCGGAAACGCCGGAGCTGCTGAGGGAACAGGAGCTGCCAGTACTCACAGAGAGCCGTGGTGAGCTTCTCGGGCTGGTCGTAGTGCACCATGGCCACACAGAGGGTGTTGAGGGCCACCACGCAGAGCACGACCCAGTAGAAGCTCTGAGCCTTCACCATGCGCCGGATGAAGAAGCGGAACATCTTCTCCTTCCTCCTGAAGTAGGACGAGCTCTCGTTCTTGCCACTCTTCAAACTGGCACGGGCGAAGGGAGACCCTGGGACAGAAAGAAGAGTCACCACACGCCATCCCAGCAGGGGAAAGGCTGGAGGGGGTTCCTGGGCCAGCCCTGGGCACACACAGAGCCTCTCCAAGCACCCAAAACAGCTCAGCACAAAGCTGGGAATGTTGAGAATGGGCTGAGCAAGGGCATCTCGCTTGTAATGAGGGATGAAGGCTGGGATTTTCGAACTTCATGGATCAGTGCCCAGCTCCACCGTCTGAACTGGGCTTCAAACCTTTGCAGCAATCCTGGTTGTTCCAGTTAAACTCATCCCTTTTTCCTGCTTGGCAGGGACAGAGAGCAGCAGGCACAGGGGGATTTCTGCCCATGCTGTGGGCATCCTCGTGGAGCTGGGTAGGTGCAAACAGGGAAGCTGGTCCCTATTGTCCCTGCTCCAAGGACCAATTACTATGGAACTGAATGAATTTTCCTCCTTTTACTCTCCAGCCTCAGGTATTTGCTCAGCAGAGGGCTCAATCTGCCTCGGTGCATCAGATTTTGGGTGCAGCCACTCATTTGTCTCAATTCTGCCTCTATCAGCTCCATTTCCACTCCGGGCTGAAACCCTGGCACAGAGTCAAAGGTTTCAACAATAGGAAGCTGATGGAAGAAATGACTCCTGATGCCAGCTCTCCCCCTGGGCTAGAGGCACTGCTCAGATGAAAAGCCAATCTCCAGCCCGTGCTGAGGCAGGAGAAATCAGGAATGAGGGAATAAACACAGGGACCCCTTGGGGTTCCTCTGCAGCAGCCTGGGGAGGTGGTGATTGTGCCAGGCTGGCCGTGCCTGTGCCAATGGTTTGTGGTAAGATAACACACGATTGCCCTTCCTCATCCTGGGATGGAGCATCCCAGCAGGATGAGCAGGACACACCTTGTCCTGTCCTGGAGCAGGTGACTCTCCTGGGCGCTGGAGAGGGCCCAGTGACATGAACAAAGCGTTCTGGCTGCAGCAGCCAAACCTCACAGTATGATCACCTCCATGGCAACACTTGGAAAGGGTGGGAATCTCAGCCAGCCTCATCCTGCAACATCGACCGCAGCAGCTGGAGAAAGGATGAGGCATCCAGATGTGACAGCAGCGGGTTCTCCAAGCCTCACAGCCCCACACAAGTGTGATTTTCCCCAGTGGAAAGTGAGCTCTCTGCTCCATTTCACACTTCTGGCCATCCACCAAAAGCAGAGCTGGCTTTGGCCAGGCTTTGAACAAACTCCTTGCTGAAAAACCCGGGTGTGTTCTTCTGTTGGTTTGAAAGTCCTGCCTTTGGCAGTTTGGAAAAGGAGAAATCACAGTGCTGCTCCTTTTGGACAACAAAAAGAGCCACAGGTTGGGATTTAGGCTGCTCCATAGCACAACACTCCTGGGCAGGTACAGAGCTCTTGGATGCCCAAGCCTCTCTGTACTCCCAGCCTGGCAAAGGAACAGCGCTGCCCTTTCACTGCCCTCCGCTGATCCTTCAGAAAAGCAGAGCAGTGATATTTAAACTGCTCTAACATGGAAAACATCCCCTTGTTCAGGCTTTGGTGTCTGGGAATCACAGCACAGAGGGTGTGAAGCCAGTGAGAGGCTGCACACTTCATGTGGAAAGAAAAGAATAAAAGCTAAGAACAACTGCAGAGAACGCTCTGGAAAGTGTTTACCACCCCAGAGCTTCATCCTGCAATCATAAAGCTCATCAAGCTACTTGTGTTTGAATTAAAGTGCAACATTTTCAGCCAATGGCCAGAGAGAGACCTGGCAAAGTCTCCCCCACGTTGAGCTGCACCTTCACGTGGCACTCAGGGATCATTTGTTAGTTCCTCCACGCTCCTTATGCTCCCATCTGAACACGTTACAGAAAACCATCCAAAAACCCCTTTTCTCCAAACCAGCTCCTTTATGCACAATTGCCCACGTGATCTGATTGTTTATGCTCTGCATCTCAGCCTCTTCACGAGCCTGCAGAAGTGGCTGCTTGATCCATTCCTTCTTTTCTGCCTCGTTCCATGAATCAAAATCAAAAACACTTTTCCCAAGTGGGTGAAGCGCTCGCAGAAGGTGGAAAGCACTGCTGTTATTTTCCCTGCCATATGCTCCCGAGACAGTTCCCAGCTCTGCCTCGGATTATTCCCGAGCCCAGATGCTCCGTCATCCACTGCCACCTGAAATGCTGAGCTCCAAGATCTGTTGGCGTGGCATTGGCTGCCCAGAGCCTGGAGGGACTTGGATTTGAAGGCAAAGATCTCGTAATTATTGCAACCGTGAGCAAATACCCCAGAAATGACCATTCCTTGTTATCCATGCAGGGATCCGAGGAAAAACAACAACAAACCAAACCAAAAATGCACACGGGCTGCTGCATTTTTGCTCTTTTTCAGCACCAAACCTCTCGTGGAAGTGGCAGCAGTTTCAGCACAAACCCTGCAGCTCAGTGCTGGTGTCAGGAACATGCCAAGCCACGCTCATTTCCCGCAACCAGGTCTTCCTTTAAAGGGGGGAAAAAAGTCCCAGCAGCAGCTGTGATCCCTTCAAACATCAATGCCAGCTTTCCAAAGGGCAATCGAGGCACTCATGCTTTGCAAGCAGCCACGGACACGGATTCTCAAATGTGCTGTTTGTGCTGCTCCTCCTGTGCATCCAGGATTTGCTGCTTTGTGGGAACCAGGCTGCCAAGATATTTCTTTGGAAGATAATGAGAACATCTGCTGCTTCAGCACCAAAACAGACTCCAACAACAGGCACGGGGATAAGCAAAACCCTGACTGCAGAGCAGGCACGAGCTGCCTCTCCCACGGCTCAGAGGGTTTTGGCTCCAGTAGCTCCCTGAGGTGGGTGCTGAGCACCCAGAGCCTCCCCTGCCAGCCCCAGAGCTGCCTCTGCCTCCCCTCCTGGGGCTGTCTCAGCAGGGAATCTGCTCTGGGAGCTGCAGGAGGGGCAGCACCTCCTCAGCCTGAAGAGCCCAGATTCAGCCCCAGCAATGCCCCTCAGGGCAGGACACCCTGCTCTGCACTCTATCTCCAGAGCTGCCTTTCAAACTGCTTTAAGATCTTCCTCGAAGGCAAGAACGAGAGAATTGAGGCCACTGCCCAGCACTTCCCAGTGGCCACTCCCACGGGAAAGGCTGCGACACCTCATGCTGGGCATTAGTGGACAGTGGGCCTGTGGCCACTTCCTCTCCTCCCTCCAACAGTGTTGTTTGACAGATTTGGGGTTCATAAGCATGAATGAGCACGTTCCAAGCAGAATCCCGGGATGGGCAGTGCAGCAGGGATTGTCCCAAGGCTTTGCAGGGCTCCCTAAAGGGTGCAGCATGCAAGAGCTGAGCCAGGCAGCGCAGGGACAGGGTGAAGCCACGGAGCTTTTTGCTTTGGGAAGTTGAGTGCTGCTGCAGGAGCAGTGGAAGTTCATTCTCCTTCAGGAAACTGCAGCTTCTGGAGCAAAGGAGCCGCTCCAGAGGAGGAAACAGGACACGGACAGGTTCAGGTGGAGATCGAAACCTCGGGGGATGCGAAGCCAGTACTCACCAACGGAGCAAATGTCTGTGAAATGGTCCTCACCTTCTTCTGCATGAATCAGGTCGTTTTTGCTCTTCTTTATTGCGGCTCTTTTCAACACTGCGTGCAAATTAAAGAGAAAATGCCCCGTGAGGATGCAGAGCGGATTCTCTCTCCCCCTCCCTTCACTTGCCAGGGCCAGCATTTCCTTCCCAATGCCAGCTTAAAGCTCTCCCACAAGGGTACCCGGGAGCAAACCGGACAAAACCCACAACCCTGCAGGGCCTCTGCACGCCTCGGTGCCAGGGTGCTTCATTCCTTTGACCTTCCAGCTCTTGAAGGTTTGCCAGGCACAGCTCTGCACGCAGCAGATGCAGGAGGGTGGGGGAGTCACTGCAGCCTTTCAGCACAGCACAAAGGCTGGGCAGGGTCACCGGATCTTCCCGAGCCTCACCGGGCTGGGGGATGAGTGCTGCCACCCCTGAAACCGCCAGTGCTGTTTGCAGTGGGCACCATGAGGGAGTCAGCATTTACAGAGCTCAGTTTACCACCCAGCGATGCCTCGAGGAGCAGAAAAGCTGCGTGGAAAAAGCGGCCACACATCAGTGAGCAGCCTCTCAGCAGCACCCGGTGTGCAACTCCTGCCCTCTGGGGACGGCGGAACTCTTTGAAAACACGGGTTTTTATTTTTTCCAAAAGCAGCTTTTGTGGGGAGAGAAAACATCGCTACGTTTACTCCAACAGGGAATGAGAGCTCTGCACTGTCCACCCAGAGCACGGGGCGGGGGGGGTGAGGCAGGAGCACTGAGGACGCTGCTCCCAGGACCACCTACCTGCAGAACCTTGAGAAGTGGCAGAAAAAAAAAAATCACGTTGGTACAGTTTGGTGACAGCTTCGAGACATACAGTAACTAAGCAGCACTTTCTATCAGCAGTAAGACACCCCACGGTGTGGTGATACAGACTGGTCCGTGGGCACACACAGCAAAGCCACTCACGCTGCAGAGACTGCCCCGGGGAGGCTCCTCCACAACATCCCCTCGCCCTACGCGGATTTTCCTGCCTGGACAGAGACGTGGATGCGCTTCCTCCTCCTAAGGGTTGTGCTTGTGTCACTTCAAGGGAACACCCAGAGCGTCACCCGGAGAGGATGCCCTGAACCTGTGATCTGGATCCATTATTTTGCCAATAACCCTTTGTGCTCCTTGCTGCCCCACCCAGCTCTAGGCTGAATCCTCTGTCCCAGCAATACCAGCTCTGGGGTCTCTCTGGCTGTGTCTGTCCCAGTACACTCCAGCATGTCCAGGGCCATCCCCAGCACTGGGATTGAAATTTTCCAAAACTCTCTAGCATGAATTGAGCAGCTTTTTATCTTCTCCCCCAGAAAACTCCTTGGTGTGTTTGGCAGTGAGGTTGTGCCATCTCTCCAGGCACCCTGGATGCCATGTCCCTCTGTTTTGGGAACTCAGAGAATTTACCAGCATAGACCTGGGCTGCTCCACAGCAGCTGCTCCAAGGCTGGGAACATTCTCAGGCTCCTTTAGCTCTAGGATAGGAGGAGCCTAAGTCTCTCTGGGTCTTTACTCCGTGCCTTGCACCCACCTCGAGTTTCTCACACCTCTCAGATGGCTCTTCCAGACACAAATTCCACCTGAAGCCTGACAGCCACGTGCTGGACAGGCTTCCCCAGCTCACACACACCCCCGACACACACACGAGGACTGGCCAAGCACACCTCAGCCCTGACCTGCTGCAGCCCCAGCTCTTCCAGCCCCAAATCCTCCCCAGCGCAGGTCACCGGGCTGGCCAAGGCGGACCAGCAGCCAAGCACCTGATGCTCCGAAGAGCTGCACGGCTCGGAGCCAGGTGCAAAACCACCTGGGGACTGTCACCGGTGACCTGGGCACGCGGGGCTGTGGGGGGAAGCTGCCCCTGTGTGCCACCTAAGCCCCTGGTGATTTGCAATCCACTCACTGTTGTAGCTGCTGCCGCTGCCAGTCTCTGCCGGCGCCGTGCCTTGAGGAATCGGCCCTTCCGAGGCGGCCCTCCCTGACAGTGAATGGGAGGAGAAAAAAAAACAGGAGGGGGAGGGAGGGGAGGGGAAAGGAGGAGACATGGGAGGACGAAAGATGGTCAGAAAAGGGAGAGGGAAGAGTCTTTAACTGAGCTTTGAGTGGCTGGCGCATCCTAAGAGCTGTCGGGGCTGGAGGCACAGGGGGAGCATCCCCGTGGCCTCGCTGCTCGGCTCCTCAGGCCGTCCTGCCGCGCTGGGCTCGCACGTCGGAAGGAAGGATCACCACACCCTGTTATGTCTTACTGCTTACGGCTAACAGGGGGCTCAGTCCCTGGGTCAAATCCGTTCGGAGCCCTGCCTTCTCTCGGTCAGCGCATTCTCTCTTCTCCATCCTCCTGGCAGCCTCTACCCCCTGCACACACAGCCAGCCACCCTCGGCAGGGCGTGGGGACCGACCCCGAGGGCACATCCCCGTCCCAGGGCGGTGTGGGGTGTCCCATAACTGCTCCTCAGCCACCTGCAGCCTGGAGGAGCCCCGGGAGAAGGGGCTCTGCGGCCGGATTTGTGCCGGATGCATGCGGGAGGATCCTTCCTGCTCGGGAGGAAGGCGTGGCAGTGACAGCAGGTGAACCTCTCCCGTGGCGCTGGAGGAAAAGTGCCCAGCAAAGCCACCTACCGTCCAGAGGGGACTTCTCCTCCGCGTTCTTGTCCTCCTCGGCCAGCATGACCTCCTCTGGAAAAGGAAAACCGGCCAGGGTCAGCCTCAGGTTCCTCACGGCCCTGCTCCCACACCAGTGGTGGGGGCAGCAGGCGCCAGTCCCAGTGCCACCCACCTCACCCCAGTGTCACCCCAGTGCCACCCCCTTACAGCGTCTGCAGGGGCATTCCCGGCTCTGGGATGTGCTTCTCGTGTTTCTCAGCCCGTGTCCCTCGTGCACAGAGGGAGGATTCCAAACAAACCCCTTCCTCCTCACAGCCACCCACTCCCGGTTCTTTGCCCGACTCTCCTCCCCAAGGCTCTTCTGGACACCAAGGACCTTCCTCCGGACTGGGCAGGACCACAAGTCCCCACAAGCCCCAGGAAGGTCCCTCATGCCCATCCACGCTGGAGACAGTTTGGGAATGATGCTCCACACCCATCGCTGCTCTTTTGTCTCCAGAAAACCAGGAGTGAGCCATGGGGAGCAGAGGGGTGGCACTGGGTGACAGCAACAGGGCCAGCAGGAGACTTGGTGTCACCACTGAGCCATCGCATCCAATCTTTGTCCAAATAAAATCCCCAGCACGTTTTCCACGAGGGAGCTCAGTGATTGCAACACCATCCTGGCGTCCCATTCCTCTGCAACTCTCCAAAATACAACCGTGCACTTTCCTAAAGTTAAAAAAAAAAAATCAGGAAACACTAAAAACCAACCCCCCCAAACGGAATAATTTTCATCTGCGTGAAAGACAACCCAATTTCCTGAGGTTTCCCAGGGCAGTGCCACCCCCCTGGCCAGTTTGCAGTGCTGTGCCAGTACTTGAGACCTCACTCAGAACCACAGATTTTCAGTTTGCTGCTGGAAAATGACGTGGGGAATCTGCTAAAGGATAACCCAAAGCAAACAAAACATTGAGCTGGCAGCTGCTAAACTCTGCACTTCCTTCTGTTCTTAAAAATGGCAAATCCACATGCCTGTAATTCCATCGAATTTGGGTTCTTACTAAAACATCTGACACCGTGTTCCCACCAAATTTTGCTTTAAAGTCCATTTAAGCCAACCTAGATGGAAGAGCAACTTCAGAAAAATAAATACAAACAAACCAGAGGCCAAACATCAAAGTGTGAGGCTGAGAGCTGTCTAGAAGGATACCAGAGGGATCAGCCTTATATAAACCCTTATAAGCCACACAAGCCTTATATAATCTCTTTATTAATCATCTGGGAGAGAGAGGCAATGATACTTTAATAAGACAGCAAATTGAGAAGGCTAAAAAGTAATACCAAGCACTGAGGAAGGCTGGAAACCCAAGCAGAGGGGAAGGAAATAGGAAAGTGCAAAGTAATGCACCAGAGATATGAAAGACAGCAAAGTTGACAGGGTTAAGAAGGTCAGATGAGCTCAAAGCTGCACTTTAAAAGGTGTAAAATCCTTCCAAAAACCCACAAGTTGTGCCTGCAATTCCCACCTACAATGCAGGTGGTTTTCAAGGCTTCCTAGGCCAGGTCAGAAGAGTGAAATGGGTGGTTTTGGACGGTTCAAGAGACTTCTCTGACCAACCAGCACCTCAGACCAAAAGGTTCTTCTGAAGTTTTGCCTGTACTGATGTTTGGGGGCTAAAATATGGGAGGAATTAAACTGCAATTCCCAGTGTGACTGCCCTAAAACACAAGGAAGGGATGGGTTAGACATGGGAACCCTCCCCACAGGCTGCTGGTATCAAAATATTCTCACCTACAAATTACACAACTCTGCAAACCTTTGCCCCAAATGAAGAGCCCTGAGTTGGTGCCCAAACAAATCTCCATCCATAAACACAGCTGGGCTAAGTTTTACTGTTCCCTTAAAATAATCCAACCCCATTTCACCTCTGAAATTCCCTCAAGCCTCGCTCTCCTCCTGCAGTGTTCCCGGGTTCTCTCCCTTGATAATTATTCCTGTCTGCCTCATGTTCCTTGGGAATCCAAAGGACCACAACTACCCCAGGAGGTTTTTAAGGCTAAAAAGAGAGCTCAGCAGGTTGCTCAGCACTGCTGGGAGGGGTTTTTAACCAGCCAGCATCCTGAAGAGAGGCTCAGGAGCTGCTTTGCCTTAATCATTGTTAACAGAGCCTGGAAGGAGATCACTGGGCACCTGAAAACCCCCCCAAAAAAGGTGCCTCTGCATTAGGAGAAATGTTCAGCAGAGAGATGGGATCAGATCAGCGATTTTGAGCCTCCAAACAAAGGCTCAGGGGCTTCACCAGGGTATCAGAGCCAGGGGTGTCTTGGCAGCAAGGTGAATTTTTGGTCGTTAGTGTGACTGGGCTGGAAATGAAGGCAAAGCAGCAGAGAAATGTGGTGCCCCTTCTCCTTCTCTCTGGTGTGGGGAGGGAGGACACTGGGGGCTCAAAAGAGCAGCAGATCACTGGAAATAACTCACACTCACCAGGCAGCAGAGGTGAGGAAAAACAAAGAATAAAGGAATTTAATTTCTGGCTTGGTAAGTAGAAAAAGTTCTTTAAAATGCAGCCTTTAGAAGTGGCTGTCACGCTCTCCCAGGGAACTCTGCTTTGTCTTTGTGGCAATTATCCTCCCCTGGCACCTCACATGGGGTTCAGTGCTGGAGGTGTCTTTTCCCATCTCTATCATGGGGCTCTGTTCTTCTAAAGAAAGCTGAAACCTGGAGTTCACAGAGCTCTGTTGTGTCAAGGGGTCCTTGTTGTGTCCTTGAAGTGACAGAGGGCTGGGAGAGAGAGGTGAAACCATTCCCAAAGCCTGGCACTCCAGTTTTGTGTGAAAAAGGTGGGTTTGGAGAGAATTAAAATGCAAAAGACATGAAACTTGATTAGCCCTGAACGGGAAGACTTTGAGTCTCTGAGCAAAGTGTTTTCCAAACGCTGCATGTCCTTGTAAGATAAGAGAAACATCTTCAAAAGAATATTTGTGGGCTCAGAAGCTCTTTACTCTGTGTGGAGAACTCGTAGTTCCCTGTTCTCCAGAAATGCAGCATTCCAGCCTTGGATTCCTGCACTTCTGAGGAGTTTAGTGGAGAAAGTGGCAAAAAAAAAAATCACTTGCGTGGATTGCACTGCTTGGTTTGCCCACTTTTTCATTCCTCTGGAAAGCACAATTGCCTTCAAACTGAAGGAGGGGAGATTTCGATGGGATATTGGGCAGGAATTGTTCCCTGGGAGGGTGGGCAGGCCCTGGCACAGGGTGCCCAGAGCAGCTGGGGCTGCCCCTGGATCCCTGGCAGTGCCCAAGGCCAGGCTGGACAAGGCTTCCAACCCAAACCAATCAGGGACTCTGTGATAATTAAAATTACAGACATGAATGAGAAACATTAAAGACGCTTAAGAGTGGTCAGTGAACAATAACCACGACGTTAAATTAAAATTATCGTTGGCTGAGGGGAGGGAAGGCACAGATGAAGGAGGGATTTTAGTCCCTCACACTTCCCTTGGTCCTAAAAGAGCCCTTGAGGTAAAAACCTGAGCACTACAAAGGACAAGGGCTCCTCCTGTCCAGCTCCAGCAACTACTCAGAATATGTAAAAAAATTGCAGAGCAAAAACAATCTCAGGATTAAGACATCATTTTATGAAGCACTGGAATGCAGCTCTCCACTCTCCCCTGCCTTGCATCAAAAATAAATGAGGGGAAAAAACAAATGAACAAATGCTCAGGGAGGATATTAGAAATGTTGGAAAGCTGGGGAGGCTTCCAGGGGAAGAGAGGGGATTGGGCTGATTGGTTCTGGGTGCTCCAGAGCAGGAAAAAATAAGAGGAAACAAGGTGGAGGGAGATTAGAGAAAGAAAAGTAATGAAAAGAACTCCTGAGTTCTTCCTCTCACTGCAGAAAGGCGACGGATTTAAAGGGAGGGCAGGACACGGCTTGGTGGGGTTGGTTGATTTTTTAAGACCAAACTGAGCATTAACATGTGGCACTCTTTGCTCCAAGAGTCAGCGAGGTCAAGGCTGGCAGAAGGATTTAAAACCAATCAGATATTCCCAGGAATAATGACCAAATCCTCCAGAGTTCCATTAGAGCAGAATCCCAGGAGCTTTTTCTCTTTCCTTTATGCAAACAGCTCCTGCCTGGGGCTGCTGCAGGGGGTTTCTGCCCAGCTCTGCCTGGGACTGTCCTCCGTGGCTGTATCCCCCGCTCCGAATCCTGGACAAGGAATTGCAGATCATTTCAGAGCTGAAATTCCCAAAACAGAGCTGGGAAGTCCCCGTCGAAGGCACAGTCCCAATTTTCAGTGCCTCAATCCTAAAGCCTGGATCCTCTGCTTTGCCTTCACGCCGCATTTTTATTCAAAGATTTTATTAACGCTGCTAAGCTGATTTTAATTACTGTTATTATTCAGCTGTACTAGGAAGCTCTTTTGTATTCCTATTATATTCTCAACAATGCCTTTACAGAGTATTTTTACCATTCCCTGATTCAGCTCTTTTCCATGCACGTCCCTGTTCCACAAAACCTTCTGGATCGTGTGTTATCAGGCTAAAAAATGTGTCTTTTGCAGCAGTTTCACTCGAGGTTGGTGTGGCATTTATTCAGCCCTGGCTACAAAGAAGTGGAAGAGGCAGGAATTCCCACAGGGATGCGAATTGGAGCAGAGGTTGGCTGTACATTTTATAATTTCTGCGTCCTAAATTTCTCACAAGTTCAGCTGGTGATGGGCAGAGCAGGCCCCAAAGTGGCACAAACCCTGCAGGGGAATTCTCAGCTCTGTTTTATTGACAGAGATCAGGATTTAGGGACCAAAAATCACCAAGAGCCTTAAAAGCAAGACAGGGCTAGAAAAGGAGAACCCCAGAGAACCCTGCTGCAGCTGCTGGGCAAACCAGGAATTAATCTGAGTTTGGGGTTGCACAGAAGCTGTAAACTAATGAGAAGACAAATTCTAAATGGGAAGGAAAGGGAATTATTTATTTTCTGATGCCTCCAGAACCACAGAATGAAGGGTGGCTGCCTGAGCTGCCGTAGAACCCTCACAGTGGATAAAAGTCTGACAACACAAGTGGCCCTCGGTTGTCACCCTGTGCAGCGCTACAAGAAACAACGGGTTGGAACCACGCCATAAACTGCTGATATTTTTGTTTTACAGTTCGGCTGTAAAGAGCAAGGATGAAGCTGATCTCTCTAAAAAGGCACCCAGGAATCTGCTTGAGAAACCACCACTTCTTTTCCTCCCCATCATTGTTCTGAAAGGCCTTTTCCCTTGGCTCAGACGTTGAAAAGCAAGCAAGGAGGAAATTACCCCGCTGCATGAAAGCACTGACTGTGGTTATGTCAATAGATAAATATCAGCTGCTCCATCAGGCAGGAAGGTTATCAGTAATCCTTGCAGTCTGATAAAAATGCTGTTTTCTGTTCAGCGAGTGTGGCTGGGTCCTGGTTAAAGCTGCTCACGCCTCGCAATGAGGAGCAACGTTCAGTTCTGGTGGTTATAAAGCAGTGTTAGCAGGGGCTGGGGGGAGCTTCACGAAAGGGATCTTTGCAGCTCGTAAAAAATGCCCCTCGGGTGGGTTTTACCACGACAGGAAGAAAGGCTGAGACACCAGCTGGGGCAGGGAGAGAATAAAGCAGAAATGACTCAGTTCCCCCTCGGTGGAGGCTTTGGGCACTCTTTTATATTGCCCTGTATTAGGGCAATTGCTTTGATCTCAGCAACAAAGTTGGCTCAGCTCCTTTAGCTTCGCTTCAACCAAACCGAGATCTTTTTGCGGTAACTTCGGTGCAAATGCTCAGAAAGAATTCCAACAAAACCAACGAGTGCTGGCTGGGCCCTCCCCAGGCTCGGCTGCACCAAGGACTCATTCTGGAGCCCATCACCAGCCCTCACTTGCCCCAAAACACATCCAATCAAGGCCAGGAGATCCCTGCCTTACCTGCTTTGAAGATCCACTCCAGGTACCCGTTGAGCTCCCGCTCGATCTGCTGCTGCCTGCGGAGCTTCAGGAACGCCCGGCGGTTCTCCACCCTCTCTCGTTCTTTGGCAAATTCACTGTGGGGAGAGAAGAGAGGGAAAACCCGTCACGGGCAGCCAGGGCAGGCACACAGCCCTCCCTCAGCATTCCAGAGGGGGGTTTGGGGAGCCTGTGGAGTCCAGGATGGGAGTAGGGGGTGGAAACCACAGCAAGGGATTTATTGTTGTCCAGCAGATTATTCCTTTGGAGCTCAGATGCTTCTCTGCCTCTCTCATCCCGAAAAAGACATGCAAAATTCCATGTGCACGCACCACAGCCAGTCATGAAATACAAATTATCATCCTCAACGCTATAAGCCATCCTCCAGCTCTCTCCACAGCACCATCTCCTATAGAAGCACAAGAGATCAGCACTTTTCTGAGGAGATTTGCTCTTTCCTGTCAGCCTTTCTTCAAGTTTTCCCAGGCTTTAGGTGATTGTGACAAGCAGAAGTCAAGTGAGTGAGTGAGGATGGATACTCTCGGGCGGAGTTGAAATAGCCCAGATATTCTGGCTTGAGGGTAAAAATGATCCTGCTGTTTGCTAAAATCCCATGGAAAGCAAGAATCTGGATATCATCACTAGAACAGGGCAGGCAGAAAGGAAATTTCATCCAACCATCATAAAAATCCTGTCCAAGTGCATCCCGCTGGTCTAGCTGGAACGATGCTGAGGAGAAAGTGCAGCCACCAGCCTAAGACAACCCACACTGGGGCTGGGAATTGTCCCACACCTCTGGGAATTTTCTGATTCCCCACGTGAAGGAGTTCATGTGCCATTTATGGAGCTCTGAGCCAGCCTCTGCAATCCCTGGTTTAGGCACACACAGGGCTGTCTCCCACAATAGCTTTGTGTGGATAAATGTGAGATCATGAGGCTTCAGTCCCCCAGCCCATCCTAACTCCGTTGTGTCCTTCACACCCCCAGTTTACTCTTAATTAATCAGTGAACTAATGATTTTTACTAAAATCCCACCTAATCAACCCACACGTGGCTCATCAAAAGCCAGCAAGGAGCAGGAGCTGGGAGAAGAATGGGGGAAAAAGGAGCTCCAGGTGCCAGGGGCAGCTTTGCACTCACGATCTGCAGCTGGTCCTTCAAAGGTGCCACTTCTGCTTCGTTTGGCAGGAATGTGACCCACAGAGAAGGGATTGGGGGAGGGACCCAACACTGATGGGGAGCTGAGCTGGAATCTTCATTCTGGCAGCACATCCCAGGCTCCTGACTCCTCTCTCCTGTCCCCACCTGCCAGGACAGCCCCTGACCCCTTCCTTGGAACAGAGGGAGTCAAAACACGGCTCTGAGCCGACAGCTCCTCCGTGGCACTCAGCACGTCCCCGGGGCGAGCCGGGATCCTGCAGTGTCAGCTGGGTCACCCCTCTTCCCTTTTGATGCTCTCATTCCTGTCCCTGCTGGTTGGGGCCAGGGACCTTCCCTCAGTCTGGATTTCTGCCTGGAGCAGGAGGAATGGGATCAGACAGCACGAGGTGACAACGTGAATTTCAATTTCCAGGCATGGTGTCAGCACAGATTTCCCAAAGGAGGAGACAACACCGGTGGGAAGTTTCCTGGAGGACCCCCGTGGGCAGGAAGGACAGCAGATGAGCCATGGCACTGCTCCCTCACCCCTCAGGAGCAGGAAAGGGAGAGCTCTCCTTGCAGAGCTTTTCATCTTCTGCCAGGTCCTGTCTGGCCTGAGGACAGTAAAAGTTACTTGTCCCTTTAATCACAACTTTATATTTCAGAGTCACAAAATGGAAAGAACCCACAAGGATCAGAGTCCAAATCCTCAAGTGGAAGGTTTGTACTTTAAAAGTGCAAGAAAATGAGGGAGAAACTGGTGGAAGTTGCAAACCTTCAGCAGTTTCTGCACAGCCACACACGGATCTCCCAAGGCACCAGTGAGGGACACTGTGAGGTTAAAGCCACCTGCCCCCTCCTGCTCCCTGGAACTGGCGGCTTTGGCCACCACAGAACCCCAGGATGGTTTGGGTTGGATGGGACCTCAAAGCCCACCCAGTGCCACCCCTGCCATAGGCAGGGACACCTCCCACTGTCCCAGGCTGCTCCAAGCCCCAATGTCCAGCCTGGCCTTGGGCACTGCCAGGGATCCAGGGCCTGCCCACCCTCCTAGAGAACAATTCCTTCCCAATATCCCATCCAGCCCTGCCCTCTGGCAGTGGGAAGCCATTCCCTGTGTCCTGTCCCTCCAGGCCCTTGGACAGAGTCTCTCTCCATCTTTCCTGTCAGCTCCCTTCAGGCCCTGCAAGGACACACTGAGGTCACCCCAAAGCTTCTCCTCTCCAGGCTGAACAATCCCAGCTCTCCCAGCCTTTCCTCCCAGCAGAGCTGCTCCATCCCTCTGATCCCCCTGGAGCCTCCTCTGGCCTCTCTCCAGCAGCTCCAGGTCCTTCCTGTGCTGGGCCCCGGGGCTGGGGCAGCTCTGCAGGTGGGGTCTCACCTGAGCACAGGGGCACAGGGGCACAGTCCCCCTCCCCTGCTGCCCACACTGGGGCTCAGCCCAGGGCAGGGGGTTCAGGGCTGGGGCAGGTCCAGCTCTCCCCCACAGCACCCCCAGGTCCTTCTCCCAGGGCTGCTCCAGCTGCTCATCCCAGCCTGGATTGATCCCAGGGGGCTGCCCTGACCCAGCTGCAGCTCCAGCACTCGGCCTAGTTAAACCTCACGAGGTTCCATGGGCCACTGCTTGAGCTTGTCCAGGTCTTTGTCCAGGCATTGCTGGAGAAGTCGGGATTGTAACTTCCAGGAGAAGGAGATTCCTTGGGTCTCTGCCCCTTAAATTCCTTCTGAATGCTCCAGAGCTTCTGCACATTCAGGTTCAAGACTGGAGGGTCTTGATGTAGGATCTTCCTGGTGAAAGGAGCTCCGTTTGTCCTTTCTCATTTCAGGAGATGCGAGAGAGGTTTGATGAAGCTGGGACTTGTTAAAAAGAACGTTTTCTATATGAAATGTAATAATAAACGATGTGTGTCTCTTCCACTCCATCCATCACCATTCAGGAGCTGAAATATTCCCCATTTGCTGCAACTGGAAAACTCCCAGAATTTCCCTTTGAGAGCTCTTCAACAAATTTCAGAACACATTCAAAGAAAGGGGAGAAAGCGATCTCAGAATGCCATATTTCATCTAAAAATATTTCAGCTGAAGTTTCCCTGCCAACTCCAAATGAAAACACAGAAAGCCCCATGGGAAGGGCTGGGAGCAGTAAATAAGTTTCCTCTTTTATTCAGCATAATTCCCATTTATGCCATTGACTTGCAAAAATCTCCCAAATCACCAGAAAGGAAAAAACCTGAGCAGAAATTTTCTGCTTCCTGTCCAGTTTTACCTCCAAGACTTTTTTTCAGAGCTGAAAAAAGAGATGGTTTGTTTTTGGGGGTTTTTTCCCCCCATGCTTTAGCTAGTTCTGGAATGTGGAATGATGTTTTTTGTGAGCATGGGGAGACAGATTTCCCAGAGCAGCTGTGGCTGCCCCTGGATCCTGGAAGTGTCCCAGGCCAGGTTGGACGGGCTTGGAGCAGCCTGGGATAGTGGGAGGTGTCCCTGCCCACGTTGTAGCCGATTCCACAGAGACAGCAGGGACAAACAGGATCCAAAGGCAGTGCATCCATCATGGAAACCACATCCAGTCAGGCTCAAGGTGTCCCATTTTTCTTCTCGAGAGCAGCCGGTGCTTAATGTCACCCGGAGGATGGATGGTTGTTGCTTATCACCTTGGTGGGTGGAAGAGTAAAATAAATCTCGGTGTGAAATACGCGCTGAAAGAGCCACTCCAGAGCAATTCCAGAGCCCCCCAAGCCACACCAGAGACCGAGGCAGCTCCTGAATAACCACCAGGGTCAGTAAACGTAATAAACTCATGAAATTCTAACTAAAATTCTTACAAGTACTTTATCCACGCTGGCCTTAAATTAAAAATACTGCCACAGCGATCAAAAAAAGTCAGCAGTCTTCATCCCCCGAGTGTGTGATTAGCTTTCTGTGTGACAGCAGAGAGCTGGGATGGAGCATCCTGATGCTCCTCCTGGTTGGGGTTTCGTGGCACACGCCCAGGGCGGCGTCAGTGCAAGACTGATCACATCCTGAAACCTCTGCGATTCAGGTTTGCTGCTCAGAAACGAGCCAGAAACGCTTCCCACTGGCGGAGGAGAGGCAGAGAGAGATGAGACAGCACCACTGTCATCGTTGCCGCTAATAGTGCTGGTGATTAGCGACTCGTAATTACAGCACAGGTAATTAGCTCCTCATTGAGAAGGATCCCACGTTCAGATCGCAGGAAATCTCAGACTTTACACAGGAGAGCAGCCCCCATCCCCGGAGCTGAAGTGTTGTTCAGAAAGCAGCAGGTCTTGGAAGGACTTCCAGCCACTCCTGGAAAGCAGCTGTGAAGAACTTTGGGAATTTTAAGTCTTAAAATTAACATCTTAAAAAAAAAAAAAATCCAGTGAGTTTTTGGATTGGCTTCGTCTCCAGCCCGAGTATATCCAAGGAATGCGTAAAGCTGAGCCTGGCTGGCAGGTGACATCTCGGGGGGACAGCCAGTCCTGCCTGGAGAAACGCAGCCCTCGGGAGTGGAGAGGAGCCAGAGCAGGAGCATCCAAGTGCGGGAGCGCTGGCGAAGGGAGCGGCCAGGACTGCAGGTGGTGGAGGGAGCTCCTCACGAGCCGAAACCATCGCATCTCCAGGTGGAGAACCCGAACTGGCCGCGACAGGAGTCGGTGTGTGGCAGCTTTGCTGCTGGAAGGTGGAGCCGTGCCCGGGAGCTGTCGGCAGCCTGGGAGCATCCCAGGGAGGGACAGGCTGGAGGCAGGAGGTGGCAAACAGCGGCTCCCGGGCTGTGTGACAGAGCCACGGCAGCAGCTGCGGACAAAATCCCGGCTTGTGCTCCTCGGGGGCTGCCTGGATGAGGGGCTGAAGCATTTAAAGTTCCTCTCGTGTTTCGCTCAGCAAGGAAGGACCCTCAAAACACGCTTGGTGCCGATTTCCCGCTGAGGTTTGAGCCAGAGCAACGCGCAGGAGGAATTTCCCCGACGATAGGAAAGATGGGTGCTGAGGGCTTTGCAAACACCTCGATGCGTGAGGGTCTTTAAGGAGAAATGGGTGCTGATGCCTTTGAAATGGGTTTTAATGCCTCCCCCAACCTCAGGTTTGTTGCAGAACCCAGACAGTTTGAACTCCTGAACTTCGGGGTCACAGGAGAAACGGGTCTGAATTTCTGCGCTTTGGGGGCACACGAAGCTGCTGCAGTTGTGGGATGAACTTCTGGTTCTGTTCAAGTGTCTACTCCCAGGACAAAGCAGAGGCTCCAGGAAATTCAAATCTAGGTCTCCTGTGTATTATTTTTATATTCCAGGCTTTGATTTCCACTGTGGCTTAAGAGAAGGGCAAATAAAGCTGGGAGGATGCTGCTGAGTTAGAAATACACCGTTAGAAGTCAGAAACTTGGCTCAGGAAAGAGAAATCTGATTATATCCAGGAGTGAACAGAAAAGCAGTGCCATTTCCAGCTGCCTGGACATGACCCACAGCTGGGAAGGTGCAAACCCAAGAGGACAAATCTTAGCTGGCGTAGCTGGCACTTTGCACCCACAAGGGCTGCAAACAGAACGACAGGAGAGCAGCAAAAACACGCCCCATAACATCAACTCTGTACCACAGCAAGGATCAGGAGAAGTTCAGGATGTGCTGACTTTGATTATTCTCATCCACAGACAAAATGCTCAGAAAATCTGCAGGCAAAACTAAAAATAATTTGATGCCTCTGCCTTACTGCTCTGGAAACATGAATAGAGATGAATGTGGTGTGATGCGAAATCGCTGGTTTCAAATAGTTCCAAAATCCAGACCAGGTCACCACTGAACACAGGCAGAGCATCCTGATTGGAAAGGCCATGTGGAACAAGAAGAAAAAAAATGGAAATGCTCCTCATTCGGGCAAGGAAAAAGCCTGAGGGAGCTGAAAGGATGCACGGGGCACAGGGAGAGCACACTGAAAACTGCTGGAATGGGAAACCAAACAATGGCTTCACCTGAAAAGCCAGAATGAATATTTTAGAATTCCTTTATGCTGGTGGCGGTTGGCACCTCTAAGATAAGTTTTCCTGCAGTTTGCTGAGAAGTCAGAGTTGATTAAAGAAGGAAAGCCCAGAGGCCTGAGCTGACTAAGCTCTGTGGCTCCTCACCCACCCCAGGCTGTCCCATCAGCTGCTTGGAATCCCAAAGATTTTTGCTTCTCTTTCACCTGGAGCTGCAGCCAGCCAGGATCCCACTGGGAAAGGTCCAGACTGAGCCCAAAGAGCTGCTTAAGCCATCCCAATATCCAGTGCTGAAGAATAAGCACTGGCTCCATCAATCCTGCACAGGGAGAGCTGCTCCTGCTTCCTCCTAAAGAGGGGAAAACTCAGCTGTCCTCCAGCAGCTGATAAGGGATGAAAGTATCTCGGAGAGATTGATCTCTGAGCACCAAGCCAGGCTTCAGAGTCACTTTAATCACTGCCACAGCAACAAGAGGCTCCAAATGCAGGCCAGGTATGGGATATATCCTGGATTTCTGGGAAGAAAAGAGGAACACCACAGAGGTGAAGCTTTCAATGCATCTTCCTCCCTCCTTTCCTTTGTCTTTACGTTCAGCTTGTGCCAATTTGACTTTGATTCCACCTAAGCTGCTTTGAAAAGCTGCAAGGGCCACAGCTGGGCAAACCTGGCTGGAAGGAGGCACCAACAAAGAAAAAGGAGTTCAAAAGCCCCATTTATCTCCTCGCCTCACCCTGCTGCAATTGTGGGATGAACTTCTGGTTCTGTTCAAGTTTCTACTCCCAGGACAAAGCAGAGGCCCCAGGAAATTCAAATTTAGGTCTCCTACGTATCATTTTTATATTCCAGGCTTTGATTTCCACTGTGGCTTAAGAGAAGGGCAAATAAAGGGAGTCCAGCTCTCCTGGACTAACCAAAACCACAGAAGGAGCAAAGGACCCACATTCAGTAGGATCAGTCACTGCTCTCTGCCCCCTTCCTGCAAGAAGCACACATTTTTCCCTCATTTCACATTTGCAATGATGGCTTTGTTAAAAAGGGTGATGAGCAAAGAAAAAGGAGAAAAAAAAATCTGCTTTTTTGTTCTCTTTCCCCTCCCTTTTAAGCACAGCCTTGGACCAGACTAAAAGCAAGGAGAAAGGCAGCAGAATCTCATCTCTTTCCATGCTGCAGCTCTTCTGCTTCAAATAATTAACACCAGGCAAAGTCAGATCCCAGCAGGAAACGGTGAACGCGGAACAAATGTGCAGGGAAATGAAGGATTGTCCCTGTAATGAGGGGAAGGAGGACAGAAGAACACTCTGCCATCGTGACAAATTAATCAGCACCGCTCTCCTCCGGCCTCTGCATGTCTTGTTTTATGATCTCAGTCTGGCAGAAGTCCTCAGGATGGGAAAACTTGTCATGAAATTCAGCAGAGTGAGTCCCCAAGCCAGCCATGCTCAGGGAGGTCAGGATGGGGCTCACAAGGAGCTGCTCCAACCCCACAAAAACCCCAGGGAGCCAGGGACAGCAGTGACACAAAGATCCCCCAGGGAGCCTGGAGCACACCTCAGGGAGGGTGTTGGATGTCCAGGCTGCTCAGAGAAGGGTGAGAAGAAGAATTAAAGCCCTTTTTTCCCTGCCCCATGTCCCCCTGCAAGGTGCCAGGGGCTGTGTCCTCTGCCAGGCTCCCAGTGTCACAAAGCTGCTGCACCCATTCCAAATGCCTCCCCGCAGTCCCTGCCCCTGGTGATCCCATAAAACACAGGTGTGGCACATCCAGGTCAGAGCAGGTCTGAGGAGAACCCAGCCCAGGCCCTGCGCAGCCTCCCCACGCTCCGAGATCGTAGCCAGAGTAGTAAACCCCGGCAACAACCATCACTCTTCACTGCCTGGGCTGGAAATACCTCAGGCTCCACCATAAATATTGGAGGACACGACAAGCAGCATTTTTCACACTCGAGAGGCGCAGACTCCCAGGATCCCAATGCATCATTCCGGGAGCGTGGCCTCTCTGGCCAAAATTCCAGCTGTCTCGCCACCCTCGATGCTCCCCCCGCCCCGCCTGAAATCCTGCCAAAAGGCACTTAGCCTGGAAATACGTTCAATCATCCTCCTCCCAGCATCCCAGGATAACGTTTATCCTCTTTGCATTGTGTAATCCAAAGCATCAAAACAGTTCTCCCATGTATTGTGTGGCATCAGCCAGCTCATTACCGGGCAGGATTAATACCCAAGCTGTAGGAAACTCCGTAATCCCAGCAGCCTGTGGAAAAAAACTGGGAGCTGGGATGAGGGGAGGCTGAGGGCTGGGAGGGGAACAGCAGCAGGAGGAGGAAAACAGCATTGGAGTGGCTGCTGAGGGAGGGAACACCTGGAAGCCAAGGTGGGAATGGGGTGGGGATGGGGATTGGGATTGGGATGGGTGCCCAGTCCTTGGGGGCACAGGACAAGAGCCTGAGAGCAAGAAACCAGGATTAAATCAGAAAAAGCTCCACTGTGGGGCAGCGCTTCTCAACTCCACGTGGGGATTTTTCCCTCCTCGCTGCAAACCACGGGCAGAGTTCAATAAAAAATTCATCAGGATCATCCCAGGGTGTTTTGTGGTCAGAAGTGAAGCCGTGACATCCCAAGCAGCAAATGACCCCCGTGTTAAAGGGACACGGGAGGGCAGCTGGGGTCAGCACTTCCTGACGTGGTTTGCAGTCAGAACAATCCCATGGCGCCACCAGAGGCATCCAATCTTTTTTTTTGTGGAAAAGCCGTATTCTGTTTTATTGCTACCAAAGAGTTTACAAAGGATCTAATAAAAATAACCTCCTGCTGCAGCCAGCACAGAAAGATGTTCCCAGAGAAATACATTATGGATACAAATTCCTAAACATTTTCACCGCTGCAGTTGTTCCACTCTTACCAAATGCCACCTCCGTTTCTGGGAAGCAAAGTGCCCCAGCTTTCTGGAACAGGGGTAACATCACCAGAAGGGCTGGAGGGATGAGCCAGCAGAGCTTCAAAAGCAGGTGTCAAGTCTCCTAATTCCACCTAGTTTTCAATTATTTATGTTTGTCATTTATATTTTCCCTTTTTTTCTGTGTGTCTGTGACTGGGGAGTCACCCTAGCACAATTCCCAGCCTATGTTCTGAATTCCAGAATTCCACAAGCTGAAGGAAATGAGCTCCTGGATGTTACTGGTATCAAAAGGGAGAGGAATTTCTCCTCCTGCTCCTGCTCTCCTGGGCCTGTGCAGTCCTGAGCTCCCAAATCAGCTGTGGCACTGAGCAAAAGCTCCTGCAGAAGGAAATAATCTGTATTTTTCTGCTCTGTTGGGTTCAGCAGGGCTGCTGAGTTTTGTCAGTTCACGGAAGAATCAAGCAGCAGGGAAGGAAAATGGAAAGGGAGGGAATATAAAGTGAGGAGCAGAGAGGGAAAACCCCCACGAGGGACACAGAACCACTGCTCCAGCGCAGATGGGGTGCTGACTCCTGCTGGAGAGCCCCGGATATCCCATAAAAACCAACCAAACTCCCTGGATTTCAGGAGCTGTCTCCATCACAGCTCCCTTGTGCACCTCTGACCACTCCAGGAAAAGTCTCAATTCCCCTGGAAAACAGCCCAGTATTTCCTGTATTTCTGGGATACAATTTCTGTGTTTTCTGGTGAGATCCAGCCTGCCAAGGGGGAGCCGATCCCAGTTTTCCCAGTCAGAGCTCCGCCTTTGGCACTGGGGGGAGCAGGTGCAGCCCAGCATCCACGGAGAGCCCGACATCCCTGTGGCACCACCAGGAATTCCTGAGCTCCCCGAGATTGGGGTTTATATTTATATTCTGATTTTCCCAACACTTCCACATCCCCCTGGCACTTCCCTGCCTTTGCTGCTGTTACAGAATCACAGAATCCCTGAGGTTGGAAAAGACCTCTAAGATCAGCAAATCCAGCCATCAGCCGTGTCCTCAAGTGCCACATCCACAGGTTTTTTGAACACTTCCAGGGATGCTGACACCCTGGGCAGCCCATGCCAAGGCTCTCCAAGCCTTCCCATGAAAACTTCTTTCTTACATCCAACCTAAACATCTCCTGGCACAACTTGAGGCCATTTCCTCTCATCCTGTCCTGTAATTCCAGAGGGATCAGCAGAGAGGGAAGGTTGTTTGCTCTTTCTTCCAAACCAGGTTTCATCTCTTGTTGCACATTTTGGGAGTCTGAGGATGCCACTGGGGTCAATTTTCCAGGATTTGTTCAAACAGGGCCTCCCCACCCTCACAGGGAAGGATTTTTTATACATTTTATGCCTTTTTCCTTCCCTGCTCAGCACCTCCAGGCCCACCAGGAGCCCTGCACCCCACACCTGTGCTGTGATGTTTATTCCCTCAACCTCTCCCCAGGAATTATTCCAGGCAAGGATGTCAAACCACTGGGTGAAACAGAAATTAAAAGCTCCCCTCTGTGAGGCAGATTTTCTCCTCCTCACCGCTGACAAAGGGAAGCCTGCACAGAGCTGTGGTTTTACATTTATAGAATATTCATATTTTGCCCCAAGCAGCAAGAGGCTTTCAGGAGAGTCAGGCAGAGGTCTCCAGCTCCTGCTCACCAAACCCCTTTGATTCCAGCACAAAGGAGCAGGAGCCTGCAGGATTTGGGGTTGGTTTTAAATCCCACGGATTGTTTCAGCCAGTGTGGGCTGACCCCAGTGTGGAAGGAGGGAGACGAGGCACCTGATGAAGCACATGTAGAGGGTACTCCCTTTAAATCAGCCATCAGACAAAGCCTCTGGTACACCAGATGCCCTATAAATGGCTTTGATCAGTTATTGATCAGTTCTAAATGGCTGTGATCAGTTATTGATCGTGATGATTATTCCTGAGCTGAAGGGTGCAACACAGCCTCACCCACAGCCCTCTCCCCTCCTCAAACACCACCACACTGCTGCCCACAGCCTGTGCTTTGAGGAGGAAAATAACAACAAAATAATACAAATCAGCATTGGAAACGTTCTTTGGAAAGCACTTTCCTTTCTCCAGTCACTTTAAAAAGCTGCAGCACTGAACAGCTTTTACCACACGGCAGCAGCAATTCTTTTTCCTTCCCCTGCTGCCAAGAGGCAGAAAAAAAATCCAGATTTTAATACATCTCTGTGATCTCAATCACCTGCCTGACAGAAGAAACTCAGGCAGAATGAGGTGCCAAAGTCCGAGAGCTTTATAGCCCTGGAGTGTGTTAATTGCAGATCCCATCTCCCCAGATGCTGGGAATGTTCCAGCCTCACGCTTGGCACCTTGATTCCTGCAAAGGTCCAAAGCCAAAACACCGAATCCCTGGCTGACCCCTGGGGTTTGAGCATCAAGGGACCAGCGTGTCCCCAAAATCCAGACATTGGCTCAAGCAGGTAGAGATTAAACAAACAAAAGAAGGCAACAAAAAAATCAAACCTGAAAAAACAAAGAACCACCACCAAAAAAAAAAAAGCCAAAACCTGAGATCTTTTAACTGCCTTGGGTTTGAGCTTCCCCTTTCCCCAGGGGTTGCTGCATTATCAACATTTCCATGTCCCACTCCAGCCTTTTATTGGCACCAGCAGGCTCCTGATGGTTTTTCAAGGCAGCACAGAAGTGTCGGCTGCACTGACCCAAACCAGCCTAATTCCAGGAGTTCACTTAACTCTTGGGTCTGGATTCAGAGTCATCTCAGTTCAGGGTTTTTCACCAGCCTGTCCCCATCCTAGGGCTCTACAGAAATATTCCCTGCAAGGAGAGGATGAGGTAGGACATGTGGGAAGGGGACACAGTGAGATGTGTGACCCATCTCTCCCAGTAATATCACCCCCCAGTGCTGAAATCACCACATCTTCCCTTTCCATATCCAGGTGAGGACAAAAAGTCGTTGCCTTACCCTGATAAGACGCCCAGCACCAAGTTGAGCATGAAGAAAGAGCCAATGATGATGAGAGGGATGAAGTAAAGCCAATTCCAGGTATTTCCTGCAGCGTCGTTTGTCTGGAAACAAAGGGAAAAGGGAGAGACAAACACAAGTATTATTTCACCTCAGAAAGAAAACACCACACAGAACCTGCAGGGCAGAGGAGATTCCCCTTGGAATTCCATAGGAGGGTCCACCACTGATGTTCTGGTCAGTTCTGGTGTGTTCACCAGGTGAAATTCCAGCCAAAGCACTGATTCTCCCAACATCCACACCACGGTTTATCCTTAGCTCCAGTGAGAAGATCCCTCAGATCTCTCTGGCAGTGACCTGATGAGGGGATCGAGGTGACCTGGGTGTGAGGGGATGTCCTGGAGGGCAGGAGGTTCTGCTGAGGGATCAGCCCAGGCTGGACCCATGGGGGTCACACCAATGGGCTGAGGGTCAGCAAGGGTCCTGCCCTTGGGTCACAGCTCCAGGCTGGGCCAGAGGGGTTGGGAAAGATGGGAAAGGCCCTGGGGGTGCTGTGACAGCAGCTGGACATGATCCAGGTGTGCCCAGGTGGGCAAGAGGCCAGTGGCACCTGGGCTGTCCCAGTCATGGTGTGTCCAGCAGGACCAGGGCAGTGCCTGTCCCCTGTGCTGGGACACCTCAAATCCTGTTTGACATTGAGGGGCTGGAGCGTGTCCAGGGCAGGGAACGGAGCTGGGGAGGGGCTGAAGCCCCAGGAGCGGCTGAGGGAGCTGGGAAAGGGGCTCAGCCTGGAGCAAAGGAGGCTCAGGGGGGACCTTGTGGCTCTGCACAAGTCCCTGACAGGAGGGGGCAGCCGGGGGGGGGTCGGGCTCTGCTGGCAGGGAACAGGGACAGGAGGAGAGGGAACGGCCTCAGGCTGGGCCAGGGCAGGCTCAGGGTGGATATTGGGGAGAATTCCTTCATGGAAAGGATTGTCCAGCCTGGCACAGCTGCCCAGGGCAGTGCTGGAGTCAATCCCTGGAGGGATTTAAAAGCCGTGTAGTGGGCATGGGTCGGTGCTGGGGGAACGGTTGGACACCACCTTAAAGGCCTTTTCCAACCACAGCTCCAGGCTGACCCTGCTGCAGGACCAAACCACATTTTTAGGTGGGCTAGGCCTGTGCAGGCTCTCCAGAGCAGCCTCCTCCCTGCCCACCTCGGCTCTCCCTCCCCCGGGCTCAGCATCAGCCCTGCATTTCCATCTGAACCGAGCCATTCCTGGAGGGAACCACAGCCTTCCCTCCAGCCGGGCTGCAACTGAGCCCAGAATCTGCTCACACATGGACAAGGAGTCCACAAGAAACCCGGGATCTGTGGAATGATGGAACTGCACATCTGCTGGCTGAGCACCTCGGGCTCCTGTCAGCCAAACCCACCCTGAGGCGGCAGCAGTGGGAGACAAAGGGGAAGGAAGGGTGGTGGAGTTCATGACAAAGTTTCTGCATTCATCAGCCTCGAGGGAGCTCTTTGGGGAAGTGCTGAGAAGGAAAACGCCACATGGCCATTGACAGAATCTCAGTGCTGAGGAAAATGCAAATTCCTCTCTTGTGAGGAAAGAATGCAGCAATCTGAGGATCTGGTGTTGGGCGTAAGGGAAAGGGAGCAGAAAGGAAAGACCTAAACACATTCTCCTTGTCCTTCTCCCTCTTCCTGCAGGGGGTAAAGAAATCCAGGAACACCGAGCTCACCTCCCTGCCCAAAGGCAGAGCCCCCAGAGAAGTGCTCAGACACCAACGGGCAAAAACTGCATTAATTCTGATATTGGTGCCTTTGACTTATTATCTGTGGTGCTTTTTGGTCACTGTGCCCAATCATATTCCCAAGAGTAGTTTTGCTTGCAGGATTCACAGAGAGAAGCACTTTAAATGTGCTTTGTTTCAGCTGTGCACACACTTGGTGCCACCTCAAAAAGTCTGTGTGTAAGAAGTCACCCAACAAAGAGCAAACCCCACGATGTCAGAGCATTTCTCACAGGTGATAACATTTAAAAGTAAATACAAGTATTTGTATTTACAAACACAAGTGATTGCCCCCTGGGGTTTGTTAATAGGGTGCAATTCTGCACCGATCCTTCCTCCAGGAACAGGCTGCAAACACGATACAAACATCTCTCCAAATAGCAAACACCCTCAGGAGTGTCTGTGTCAGCTGATCAGTGACTCAGAGGAGAGGAATGGGCACTCACAAACCCCCCTGCTCAAAGCAGAACCAGCACGGCAGGGACAAATGGATCTGAGGAGAAACAGGCTGGGAAAATGGGAGCAGAAATGCAGGGAAAGCTCTGAGCTGCCCAGTTAGGGTTTTGAAGGTTTGGAATATCTGACATCCCACCCCACTTCTTCATTCCCTGTTTTGTCTTCCCAGTCCTCTCTCTCTTTGCTTTCAGCTCTCTCCTTGCCCTGTTCTCCATCTCTGCAGATGGGCTCGGAGGGAACAAGGAAACTCATCCTCAGTGCTTCCTTCCCACCACAGGAGGGAAAAAAGAGCCAGTGATGATGAGAGGGATGAAGTAAAGCCAATTCCAGGTGTTGCCTGCAGCACCATTTGTCTGGAAAGAGAAAAAAGGAGGAGTGGGGAAGTGCCTGGGACAGGTTTTTACATTTAGGGGCCGTTCTTCAGTTCTCATCTCGTCAAGCAAACATCTCTGGTTGGAGCAGGCAGATCCCATTCAGGGGGGGCTCCGTGGGTCCCTTCCAGCTGAGGATATTCCATGGTTCTGCGAGGCTGGGAATGCTGTCAGCCAGGCAAGGGGGGCCGCAGAGCCCGTGGGGAGGAGCTGGAGGAAGGAACAGATGGGAGAAGGGGAAACCACATAAACATGCAGAGGGAGCGCGGCGGGTTCACTGCTGCCAAACGATCGTTTATCGTTTATTTATCCATCTGAAGCCCAAACTTGGCGACAGATCCACAACTCCATGCCACGATCAAAGCCCTTAAAAATGAAATGTGTTGAAATACAAGCAATTACCCAGCCTTCCCTGAGCCTTTGCTGGGTTCCTCTGCTCAGGGCAGGGCCTGGCTCTGTTTGCTCTGCCTTGCTCCCAGGGATCCAGGACAAACTCCACTTTGGATACGGTGACAAACACCAGGCAACAGTGGTGACAAACTGCTCCTGAAAAAGCAGAGCCTTCATGGATGTGCAACACCTTTCCCAGTGCTCCCAGGTGAGCTGGAACCCAAGCACAGAGTACAGCACCCGCTCTGCCACGGGGAGCTGCTTTAATGACTCAAAAGCTGTTTGCTGCCAGGAAAACCAAACCCCTTCCCTCAGGGAAAGCCCCCAGAGTCCCACAGGCAGCTCTGTCTGCCCTGAGCCCTCCATCCACTGAGCTCCAGGCTCACTCATTAAGCAGCAGGAGCCAAGAGATCAAATCAATTTCTATGTTCCAGCTACAACATTTCACTGCTGTAACATCTGCCTGCCTGTCAGTGCCACTTGAGCCCACAGAGACATAACAGGAGGGCAAGAGAAATGAAATACTTGACAAAATGTGGCAAAATTACATCCTGAAATTCAGGAGGGGCTCACAGGTGCCTCTCACGCTGCTCCTGAGCCTTGTGGTTAAAAACAGCCACGGGGCTCTTCACAAGAACCTCCTGAGCTGTGCCCACACCTGGCCCCAGGAGTGCCCTGGGCATGGAAAGATCCACGTCCCCTAAATGTGATATCACAAGGCTCCCACAGCTGCACGGGGGGAAACTGAGACGTCCAAGGGACACTTGCAGGGCCACTGTGATCTCCACCTCAAGCATGAAGCCCACATGAACTCTCCAGCCCCTGGAGTGCTCTCCCTAAAAAGTCTCAGCTCTGCTCAGCCCCTGGCTGCTCCCACGCCCTGACCTGGCACTTGAGCAGGATGCACCCAGCATGCTAAACTCTGACCTAAATCCCCAAAAACCTCCCTCCAGCCTGTTCCAGGTGCCCCTGCTCCATCAGCCACCCTGGAGCTGCTGTCCCTGCTCACAGCTGGGTGCAAAGGACAACACTTCTGTGTTCACTCCACACACCCAGGGGCTCTCTCCTCCCTCCACATGCAGTGCTGGTGTCCCCAGGCAGTGACAGCACGGCCTGTTGGGGAAGGTGAAACAGGAAAGCCTTGTAGATATGATTGCCTGACAAAAGATTTTG
The DNA here is from genome assembly GCF_017639235.1 of Corvus kubaryi. Taxonomy (NCBI): domain Eukaryota; kingdom Metazoa; phylum Chordata; class Aves; order Passeriformes; family Corvidae; genus Corvus; species Corvus kubaryi. The sequence continues at coordinate 1,963,285 of NW_024582065.1, read as the reverse complement.
GGAATATGAAAACTACAGGCAACATCGAAATGAAAGCCACTTTTGAAATACCAAGTCTTAGTTACTGAACAACTAGAAAACAATGGTATGGCCAACTGAAGATAATCCCCTCTTGATGGAACAATACCCTCTGCTTGCAAACAGGTCCAAGGGTCAGAGCAGACCCTACTAGCTCAGCAGAAGGGGTCCAAAGAGTAGTTTTTAGAAGTTAAGATGTAACACTCTATGGTAATATAAGAACTCTTATAGGCTGTATGTAAATGCTATAGGATTTGTATCTTGTATTAGATTGGTTAGTGACAATTAGAATATTCAGTACAGAAGATGATTTATTGTATTGTAACCAGGACTTCAGACATTCCTCACTTCCATTCCATTCCTTCTTTTCCTTACTTCTACTTCCACTTCTACTCTTGCTCTTACACACTCTCTCTCTCACCCACTTACTCTCTTGCTCTCTTGGGCCTGCTCAGAGCTGAGTCTGGCAGCTCTGAGCAGTGCCCCTATACCCAAGCCCTTTACAATAAACCGACTGTGTCCCAAGACCTGCCTATAGAGATCTCTCCGTCTCCGTCCCGACCGAACCTGCCCATAACCTACAACGGCCACCCCTCGAGGTGCAGGGATCTGAGGGGAATTTTGTCAGCTGTAGCAAACTCAGAAGCCAAAGGCTGCTGTCGCACAGGGAGATTAATGCCCTGAGCTGGAGAGCGGGGTGTTCTCCAGCACAGCACACGATGCTTCCCACCACCAGGCCTTTTGTGACTCGTCCAGCACAGAGCAAGGCCGGGATTAATCCTCACTTTGTGTCTCAGGCACGCAGAGCTGTGTTAACAAGGTGGCAGCTGTGTCTGGTTATTAATTCATTTCAAGATCTGTTTCGAAACAATCGACTTGAAAGCAGCCAACTGCTGCTGGCGCTGTGCTGCAGAGCCTGGAGATGCTTTTGTATCTCCTTTCATCTCCTCTCCTGCAGCCCTGGCCACTACCCATGTTCCCAGAGCTGCTCCAAGGGGGGTTTCCTCATCCCTGGAAGTGTCCAAGGCCAGGTTGGATGGGGCTTGCAGCACCCTGGCATGGTGGAGGTGGAATGAGGTGATCTTTAAGGTCTCTTCCCACCCCAGCCAGTCTGGGATTCACACCCTGGAGCTCCTCGTTGCTGCAGGACCAGCAGCAGCTCTGCTCCAGCCCCATCCCATCGCCAGCAAATGACCAAAAAAGCCTTGCCTGCTCCAGCATCCTTCTCCCAGCCCATCCCCATCCCTTCACTGGCTCTCCAGGCTCTCTGCCTGCTTTCAGCTCCTTGCTGCCCATCCCCAGGGAGACTCAGATCACCCCCAGATCCCACTGCTGACTCCAAACTGAGTTTGGGGCTGATCAAAGGGAGCAGGAGCTGCTTTGGGAGGGGATGGAACTTCACATAAAATAACCTTTAATGTGAAAGACAAACAATTAAGGGGCTGCCATGCAAATGTTTTCAGAGCGGGGGTCAATAAAGGGATTTAATTTGACAGGTACAGCCAGGCACCACGGACCATTTGCTTTTACCGTGTTTTTAATCAAAATACAAAACACAGCACACCTCGATTTACTCATTGAAGCTAATCAGTGGCACAGCCTGACTTATTCAGGGCAATTAAAGGGTAATATTCCCTTAGTTAAGTGCTTTTGCATGGAGGAGAACTCTCGGCTGTCTTGGAGAGATGAACTCTCTTTACCCTCCATCTGATTTTTCACAGCTCTCTCCTCACTATTTCTGATAATTAGCAAAGCTATTTACAGGTGATTTATTTCTCTCTGCTCCTATTCTTACATTTAAATGAATGCAAAAATTGCTAAGAATAAAATCAAAAATGTCCCAAGCACGTACAAGAGCAGTGGAACCTGCCTTATGATGAAAACAGAAGGAGAAAAAAAGCTTTTTTTAAAAAAAGGCTTTCATTTTTTCAACCTTCTGTAGCCTTTCTGACCCACAAACACCACCAAGCCCTGCCCTGAGAAGGTCTCTGCTGCAATCCCCAGCCTCACAAGGGGTGAAACTGGGACACAGCCAGGTAAAAGTTGAGCTGCTCCCACGTTCCCCAGCACAGCATCGAGAGAAATCTCATTTCTCAAGTGCTGACCCCATGTGCTGCTCCACAGAGAACACACCAGGATCTGCAGAAAGCTTTTCCTTTTTCTCCCCATCCCAGTTTAAATACAATTTCGGCTCAAATCCAGCCCAGTTTCTCTGGTTTCTGACTCTCAGATGTTCCAGCCCAGTTCAGGGAGCATCTGGTGCTCAGCTCTGCAGGGCCTGGACAGCTGGGGCAGCGCTGCCCATGACTCTCCAGAGCCAAATTCAGCTGGCACAGGAACGTCCCCACGGATGCTCTGGGGCTGTGCCACTCCCAGGAGGGAGATGGCAGAGCCTGGGGTGCTCTGTGGGAAGGATAACACTAAAATGGGATTGTTAACGAAATTAGTGGTCGGTCCAAACCGTGCTCTGAGTACAGCCAGGTGAGGCTGGGTTGGGGTTCAGAGCATCCCCCCAGTTGGGATCAGTGGGATCAGGTGGGTCAGAGCAGGTGCCACTGCATGGAAAGGGGGGAATTAAAGTAAAAGAGCCCCCAACAAGCTGCAGGGAACTGGGAGCCAAGCTCGAACACCAATTCTTAGGATTCTGCGAGGAAAACCCCTTAGCTGGAGGTTTCCATGGCTGGAAGTGGGACAGGTGAGACTTCAGGAAGCTCTAAACTTCACACAAGGTCCAGACAACAATTTCCCAGAAATCACAGAATCACAGGTTGGAAGAGACCTTCACGATCACCGAGTCCATCCCATGCCCTAACACTGCCTCAACTGACCCATGGCACTGAGTGCCACATCCAATCCTTTCCTAAACACATCCAGGGACGGTGACTCCACCACCTCCCTGGGCAGACAATTCCAGGACCTTATCACTCTTTCAGTGAAAAACTTTTCCCTAACATCCAGCCTAAATTTCCCTTGGTGCAGCTGGAGACTGTGTCCTCTCGTTCTGTCACTTGTTGCCTGAGGCTGGTCTTAAGCCACGCCAGGGGAAGTTTAGGCTGGACATTAGGAAAAAACTCTTCACTGAAAGAGGGATTGAGCACTGGAAGGGGCTGCCCAGGGAGGTGGAGGTGTCACTGTCCCTGGAGGTGATGCCCAATGCCATGGTTTAGTTGAGCAGGTGCTGTTAGGTCATAGATTGAGACCATCAAGTCCAAAGGTCTTTTCCAACCTGATTTTGTGAGTCCGTGATCTGATCACCTCCTAGAGCACATCACAGCCGTGCCTTTGTGGTGGGTTTTGGACACCAGGAAAGATCCCATGGCTGAGAATGTTTCCTGGGAGCCCTTTGGGATGGGGGCAGCAGTTGTGGGAAAAGCCTTCAGAGAGCCCCCAGTGGCCTCTGCTCTCCCCTCACACCAGAGCCCTGCCAAAGCCTGAACTCCTGGGAAGAGAACCCCAAACCCCCGGCACATTTACTCAAATCTGTGTTCCTGAGAAGATCCTCTCTCTTTGGAGTCTTTGAGCTATTCCACTCCTCCTTTCCACCTTCACACACACCTAGATCACCACCCCTTTAGGATTCACATTTTCCACCTTTTATTTCCCGTGACAGAACTCAGAAAGTCCCTGGAAGAGTGAAGGGAGCTGTAATTCCCTCAAACACATCAATTCAGAGCCGGGCTTTCCTCTGAAAGCACCCAAATGCATAACATCAACCCAAATACCAGAAGACTCCAGGTAAAATCCTCAAAGCTGGCAGCATTTGAACTCTGTGCAATAGCAGTAGATGTAGGGACACGTTCTGACTGTAGCTGTTGCAGGCAATAATAACGTTAATTCAGCCAAGTTTAAATAGAAGCAAATCCTCCCCTTTGTTTCTCCCCTTCTCCAGAGCTGGGGAGGCTGGAAAAGCAAAACCACTGCTGGTTTATGCCTTGATCCAAAGGCTTATGGCACCAATATATCAATACATAAATATGCTAGCAGGGCTTCTTAATAAAAAATTCATTCTCTCCCCAGCTAGCGTGAACTCACTCAGCTGCTTTATTCATGAGCCTGCCTGGCACTGGGAAAGCTCTGCCACCGTCAGAAATAACAGGCTGGCCAAGGGACTCTACCTCTTTTTGAATGCTTTTGTTTTTATTTCATAGCCTCTCCTCCCTTTCTTTTATTTTTTACCAGCTGCTCCTGGTGGGGACAAGTGAGGCACATTTAGGGTGAGGAAGGGCAGGCCTCTGGCTGGGGTTCTCAAGAGGAAGTTTTGCCCCAGCAAACACCTGCCCAGCCCCTCTCTGAGCCCCACGGGGCACTTATCTGGAAGATAAGGAGGATTTAAGGCCAGGTTAGATGGGGCTTGGAGCACCCAGCTCTGGTGGAAGCTGTCCCTATCCTCAGCAGGGAGGTTGGAACGAGATGATCTTTAAGATCCCTTCCAACCCAAACCATTCAGTGATTCTCTGGTGATGCATTTCACACATTTTACCACAAACCTGAAAGCCACAGAGCTCACGAGACCAAGGAACTCCAACAGCTTCACAAGACGTGACTCAAGCTCAGCTGCGACAGGGGCAGCCAGTTGATCCAGCAAAACTCCAAATATTCTGATTCCCACCAGCAGTGCCTCAGTCACCCATCTTCAGCTTTCTCTGAGCACACAGAACTTGCACTTTCGGGGAAGGGGCACAAGGAGAGCACAGGAGCTCCTGGGGCTGGGTTGTGCAGTTGGAGGGAGCACCTTGAAAAGCAGGCTCTGCTGTTGAGCTTGGAATTCTCATCGAGCACAAACCATTCAATGCCTGAGAGAATTCCTGTGTGAGTCAAGCTGCACCTGGAATAAGTTCAGTGCTCTCTGCATGTGCTTTTCTTACTCTGCAAAGGCTTCAGCTGTCTGAAGAGTCAAAGCTGGCCCCAAATGTGCTCCAAAAGTCCCGAGAAGGGAGAAATATCCACAGGAATAATTGTATAAAACACAGACACACATTTAGAGCCCTGCTCAGTTTGGCTGCTCAGGGACACACAAGATTTCCAGACAAGGATCATTCAAGCCCACTCAGAGATTTGCTGGTCTAGTGAGTAGATGCAGAATTAACTTTTCCTGCCACTCAGCAGCCCCTGGGCCGTGCAGCCCCTCGGTCAGCAGGGCAGAGCCAGTCACACAGAGCGATTCCCAGAGCACCACAACAACCCAATACTTCATCATTTTCTGGCTTTGAGCAGAGGAAATTTTGGGGCAAGGCCTAAAATCACTGCAAATAACAACAGCCCTAAGAATAATGCCCTGGCTTCCTCATCATCCTAATGCAGATCCAGGTTCCTCCTGATTTTCCCTCTAAACATCGCCAGCAAAGATTCCCGAGAAGTTTTCAGCAGCAGGAAATTGGTTGAATGAATGAAAGCCTTGATTCCATCACGTAAAATCATAACCATGGGCTGCTGTTACACACCTGCATTCTGCAGCAGAGGTCTGGGAATGAGCAGAGCATCAATTTATTTAGGTTGGGCCCACCTTCTCATTCTTATCTTCTAATGAGACACCTCCAAGAGCTCAGACTTTCCTTAATTATGAGCAAAAAATATCCTTGTGGATAAATCTGCAGCTCAGGAGCTGGAGCTGAGAGCTCAGTCCCACAGAATTCAGAGCACAGCAGAGCCCCTGAGGCCCAGCAGCCCTTTGTCAATGCAATCCCTACTCAGAACAAGATTCCAAAGGTATTTTATCCCTCCCATTTCCCTGCTTCAGACAAAACAGAACAAAAAACCAGCTGGTCACAATCCTCTGGGCTCTATCTCAAGATGTTTCACAAGGTTTTGTGAAGATATTTTAAATAGAAAAGGATTCTCTGCTATAGGAAAAGAAAAAAAGGTTTTTCCTAAGCACAGGCCTTGCCAAGTTGTTCCAAATTTGAATGAAAACTGCCTGTGAAATTCCAAATTGAAGTGTGAATATGTTTACTCCAGTGTATATTCATTAAGCCTGTAAAAACCGATGAGAGCAGCTCAAAGCTGCTCATCTCTGTATTCCAGGAGTCCTTTGTGGGAGGGAACAACCTGGGAACAGGGATGGACAGCAAAGGTGTTGCCAGAGGCCACACTGATAAAAAAACCAACCCCAGAAGGGGCAGGGACACCCAGGGGGCTTTGGGATGAGCTGCTTCCCACAGTTCCTGGGTGATTTTCCTCCCTTGCAAGGGATTTGCTGGATTTTAGAATCACAGAATATTTTGGGTTGCAAGGGACCTTAAAGCCCACCTCATCCCACCCCCTGCTATGGGCAGGGAGACCTCCCACTATCCCAGGCTGCTCCAAGCCCCGTCCAGCCTGGCCTTGGACACAAGAAAAAAACAAAAGTGATGCTGTAATAAAAAAGGATTTAAAATTTCCTACTGGAAAGGCTCTGTCATGCCAGGAACTTTATCTGTTGGAGGAAAAACAATGGGGTGCCCGAGAGGTGGTGGCTGTCCCATCCCTGGAAGTGTCCAAGGCCAGGCTGGACAGGGCTTGGAGCAGCCTGGGATAGTAGAAGGTGTCCCTGCCCACCCTCTGCACCCAGGGCATGTAATCTGTTGAGAAAAGAGCAAAAAACTTTTGCCCAGAGCCCCCACAGCCTCTTCTGCTGGAGCACGGATTTGGGGCTGCCCTCAGAACAACAAAATCGAGTGACAGCTCCGCTTGTGGTTTCCTCAGAACCGTTCTGTCCCTCCGTGTCACCGCAGCCCCAGACGCAGCAGGGATGGCAGAGGGCTGGGTTCTGTGAGCACCCAGCAGCCTTTTTCATCCTGGGCAGGAAAGCGACTGCCAGGCACGCTCAGAGCTGTTTGGACCCTCGGTGCTTTCACACTGCCGAGCTGCGAGTGCATCTCTTCAGCTGGAGATTTTTTTCCTTGGCAAGCCCCCATGATTACGCTGCTGTTTGGAGACATTTCATGGCTTTTCAGAAAGCAATTGCTGAGACTCTTGGAGTTTGTCTGATATATGTCACTCTCCTGCTGTATGTCTGAAACCTCTCCTATTAAACCTGGAGCTGGCCACCCCACAGTCATTTGGAATAAATCTTCCCTGAGACATTAAATAAACCCCAGAAGATTCAGGGAGGCACTTCAGCTCCTGTTCAGCTTCACACATTTGCTCGAGTGCTGTTCTGAGCAGGGCAATTTGCTAGAGCAGGGTTGAGACATCTCAATCCTCTCCAGCCTCGGAGGGAACGTCCACGTGGGCGCGGGGTCAGCCAGGCTGCGTTCCCAGATGGATGGAGAGCCAGGCGTGGGCACAAACGTGTGGCACTCTTGGCATTTCAATATTCCAAAGCCATTTTAGCCTCAGGCTTGCTCCACGGTTCCTGCTCTTTGGATTTCTGTAGATCTTCCAGAGGAGGAGGCACGAAAAGCCCGCATCCCTAAAACAGCCGGGAATTCAGCCCTTGGGCAAAAGGGCCCTGCAGCCCTCGGGAATCCAGGATGAGTGATGGGTATCAGCCAGGGCAGAACTGAGACTGGGGTGGGATTCTTGTGCTGTCAGCTCGCACAGGGTCCATCAACTGTGCAGATTCCTCCTTTCACCACGTGCTTTCCTCTCACAGAACCTTGTGCTGCTTGTTCGGTGCTCCACGACGGATTTTTCCTACAAATCCGTGGATGCTCACACCAATTTATTGCCCTGCTGGGTTACACACACCCGACCAGGTCTCATTAGCAGCGAGTTTGTTACTCCAAAGCCTGGAGTGAGGCTTTTCCCCGGGCAAAAGGGAGCTGAGGAATCCACTCCATCTGCTGCTCAGGAGAGTTTGGACACAGAGCTCCAGGGAGGAGTTTAAGGCACGGAGAAGTTTGGATATTTTTACACACGTGGGTGGTAGGGGAGTGTGTTTACACAAGAATTTCTGAGATTTGAGGTGCTGAGATGTCTGGCACACACCGGTGATCAGCTAAATGAATGAAGTTTGACCTAAAACACTGATTTTTCTACGTTATAATAAACCTGGCTGATACTCAAAAAAACTACAGGTTGTAACAACATAATGGGAGGGAGGAAGCTTAAATCCAGCAGGAAACATGGATGAAATCCACATATATGGATTTCTCTATAAAATTCTCTATGGATTTCCTCTATAACCAGCTGGAAGAAGGTCCAGGTGCCAACAGAAGGGGTGTAAGGGGGTCGTGGGGGACCCACAGGCTCTCTCTGTTGGGATGGGTGTCACACATCCAGGGCTCCAAATGTGGTTTTGTGCTCAAGTCAATCGTTTGGCTGAGCTGGTTTGGGGTTTTTGTGCAAGGGTTTGGTCACCCCTCAGTGTGTCTCTGCCTTTTAGTGCCACTTCTACAAAAGCACCATCCACAGGAGAGGTTTCTCCTTTCTTCCCTCCCTTCTTCTCCCTCTCAAACCAACCCTGCACTCGGAGCTGCTGCCAGGCTCTTGGCTGCCTGCTCCAAACTCTGCCATCCCTGCCCTACTTTCCTGCAGATGATTGGTGATAGTGAGCCACAAAATCAACAAAACCAACATTAACCCCACAGCCACAGGCTGGCAATTATCATTTATGTGCACGCCGAAGGTGCCTGCTTCTTATTAGCAAATTCAAATCGCCCTAACTCGATAGGGAGTGCAATTGAGCACTAACAGCATTAGGAGATTTTTCTCTGCTTTCTGAAGCTGCAGAGAGAAAGAGAGAGCACAATTACACCGTGGCACAGCTCGGCAGCACAGCTCCCACCTCCGTCACAGGGGCACAACACCAGCGTGTGCCCCGTGCCCTGCTGGCCTTGGCCCCAGCATCTCCCCGGGCCCCCCGCACATCTCCAGGACAAATGCACAGCAACAAGAGGAGTTCAGCCTGGCAAGCTGAGGTCCCATCAGGTCCCAAGGGAAACCTCTCCCTAACTCAGGGCTGTAAGGGATTTTATGCCAAATCTGTGGCCCAGCTGTGAGGCAGATGCTGTGTGCTCTTGGCTCCGAGATGCTCTGAGAAGCTGAGAGACCAGAGCAGGCTCTGCTACAGACAAAACCATGGGGACATTTCTTCACACACCTGTGGGCATTGAGTGTTGCAGCATCCATTTTTCATCTGCTGGCTCCTCCCTTCCCACATATGCTCTGTTTTTGGATTCCCCAGAGGGTGCTGGGCACTGCCCAGGCTCCCCAGGGAATGGGCACGGCCCCGAGGCTGCCAGAGCTCCAGGAGCGTTTGGACAGCGCTGCCAGGGATGCCCAGGGTGGGGCTGTTGGGGTGTCCTGGGCAGTCCTGCCCTCGATGCTCCTGGTCATCCTTTCAGCTGTGATTCCCTGATCTCCACATCTTCAAAGACCCAGCTAAGTCCTGAGCTGTGTCCCAGGGGAAGCAGAGCATCCCTTGTCCAAGCCTGGCACAGCTCCCTGCTCTGTTCTCCCAGCGCTGGTCACTTCCAGCCCAGGATTCTGACACCCCTCATCCACCTGGAGCAAAACTTGGTCCTGGGACATGACAGGGAATGCAGTGACAACAAAGGAACCATGTCAGAAATCTGCTGTGGGATTCAGAGTGGCAAAACAAAGCCTCTCCTTGTGCTTATTTTCCCTGAAGGAAATCCCTGCAGCAGCTTTTCCTTTTGCTGCCTGCTCACACTTTTGCTGGCTAAACAGCTTTGCTCCTCAATATTTATTCACAACAAGGAGAGCTGATCATGCACAGAGAGTGATCCCAGGAGACTGAACCCACCCTAAACCTCCTCACACTACTGCTGCCAGCCCCAGGACACACCAATAGCACTGCAAACACAACATTTCTTCCCACCCCTCTCAATATTTAGCAATGATGAGTCTGTGATTTAGTGGACCAGCTTCAGGTCACTTCTAACAGCCCATCAGTTGTTCGAGGAGAGAAGAGCAATTCCAGTGCCACCTGCAGAGTCCCACAGGCTCTGCTGGAGCATTCACTGCTCCACCAAATCAGCTGTGACAGTCCCCATGAGGAAAGCCAAGTGCAAAACCCCCCCAGGAAACCACGCTCTGAGCAAAGGGCCAGCAAAAAGCCACTGAAGTCACCTTTAAGCCTTAACTGGCAGGTTTCAGAGGTGCTTAAAATGTGGAGGTTCTTGAGCCCTGAGGAATCTCACGAGCAGCAAAGAGGAACCTCCATCCAAGTCAGAGATGAGGGGAGCTGCTTCATGTTATTTATCTCCCTTCTGTTCTCTGTGCACATTCAAACTGCACCCTCACACCACCTCCCGGGGGGGTTGCTCAGGAAATCACCTCATGCTCCAGGTAACCAGTGCTGGTCACATCCAAACTCCTCCTGAGGAGCATCACCTTGGATTCCCCAGCTCCTACTTGTGAGTGATGGAGACCAAGAGTCACAGGTTTGATCTTCATAAATAAACCTTTCACTGGCACAGGGTGCCCAGAGCAGCTGTGGCTGCCCCTGGATCCCTGGCAGTGCCCAAGGCCAGGTTGGACAGGGCTTGGAGCAGCCTGAAACAGTGGGAGGTGTCCCTGCCCATGGCAGGGGGTGGAATGAGATGAGTCTTAAGGTCCCTTCCAGCCCCAACCATTCTAAAATCCTATGAAACACCCCAAAAAGACACATGTGAGCTCTCCAAACTGGGACAACAGAGTCTCTTCTGCCCTTACAAGCCCCAACACCATCCCACCAACAAAACCATCTCTGGGCTGGGCTGGAAATGGAACAACAGTGAAATTCCAGCCTTTCATTTCTGTGTCTTCATAGGAATAAAGAAATTCAAAGACACAAAGGGGAATGAAAAATACCAGGTGAATCATGAGCTATTAGAATTCAGGGAGGGTAAAGTTCCAGTTGGGATCCAATTTAAGGCAGATTTATATTTTGTTTGAACTGTTCATCCCTACTCATCAGCAGATTAGGTTAGGTCCAGCCCACAGTCTGGAAAGACCCACTGGACACTAATATTTCAGCAGGAAATAGAAGAAACAGGAAAATCTCTTGCCATTAAGATCAAAAGAGAACGAGGGTGCACACTTTGACATTTCTCCTCTCCTGCGAGCAGCCCCTGTTTTGCAAAGCAAATTCCACCGTGGAGCTTTGAACTCCTGGAGAGGAAAGATGAAAGGTGAAAACCCAGCTTGTTGAAAGTCAGCACCGAGGTTTCTGACAGCTCCAGATGGAGCACGTTTGACCCATGGCTTTCTGGGACCACAAACATAATTCTCAATTCCTTGGAAGTTCCTGGTGCAACTCCCACACCTCACCAGGGGGAACGGAGCAGAGCAAACCACAAAGGACCACAGCAAGCAGCTCCAGCCCCTTCCCAACCCACTGAGGATCCCATGGAAAGCTCTGAGCTCCAAACTCATCACTGCCAGGTCCACAGCAGCTCCCTCAGGAGGGCTCCCAGCTGGCTCCTCTTTGTCAGGAATGCTTAGACTCAGCCTAGCAATAGAATTATTTTAATTGAGGAATTCGTGGCCAGGCACAAAACTTCTCAGGCTTTTGTCACTTTGCAAAACAAAGGGAGCTTCCCCTGGCAACCAGCGGAGGGTTTGGTGATGGACAATAAGGTACTTGCACGGCAGAACTGGGAATTACTGCCCAGAAAAGGAGTTGTGCTATTGCCTTTGTAAAAGGTTTCCCACCTCCACAGAGCCCATATTAGCAAGAGATGAATCACTGTCATTCACAAACACCAGGCACATAAACAAGAGGATCTGAAATGCTCCAGGACCGATCTTAATTTGAAAACGAGATCTGGAGGGAAAGCAGGGCTCAGGAGGCCTCAGATCCCAGGGCAGCACGGTGTCTCTTGCTGAGCAGTGGCGTTGTTTCCTCCCACCCCGGGACGGTGATTTCTTCACCCAGACTCTGCACGCAGAGTCCCTCACTGGAAATATTCTCCCTCAGCAGCACCAACATCCTCCAGCCCCAGCAGCCCCTGGTTATTGACAGAGCCATGCTCAAAGCACGATGAATGCAGCAACACTTGGCATATCCAGACACTTCATGGGGACTAATGAAGATATTTACATAACGGGCCCACGAGCTGATCCGAACACCAGTCACCTCTTACCCCCGGTGATGCCCTCTTGATTTTTGCTGTGTTTCTTTTATATATTCTCTGTATTCTTTACACACATATTTGTAGCTTTGTAGCCTGTTACTGCACCTTAGCTCCAGCATTTTCCTAAGCACAAAGACAAAACAAATTCCAGGATCCCTGTGCGATCCTGGTTCTCCTTAGAAACCAAGGTTGAGACCAACTCTTTGAGACAATATTTTTATAAACAGGGTTTAGTCCTCATCTGAGGGAGGAGGATTTAGAAGGTGCTAGAGATGGGGGGATTACTTCACTGAGTGTGCTTCTAATTGGGGGCTCTTGTCAGATACGCTCATCTGCAAAACCTATGAAGATTGTACACGCTTTATGCGGGGTGTGCATCTTCAGCATTTTCCACCTGACGAATTGTGCACCTCAGGATCCTCATATAAAGAGGTAACCCCTTTTTATCACCATGACTGTGTCTGGCTTGTGTTTGTAGAACCAGAGGAAAGGGCATCAGTTTCTGGTGGCTCTGCCAGGACAGGCTGGAGCCTCTCGATAGCTTTTGGGATGAAGAACCAACCCGCCCCACGCCCCACTCTGCCAGCATCACAGGCACAGGCTAAGTGGGTCCTCAGTGTCCCACATTGCCCCAAGGCCAGTGGGAGCTCCAGGGGAACACAACCTGCTCAAAGGGTCTGAGCAAGAGAGCCCAGAGCAGAGGCTGCCCCAGCAGCACCACTCCAGATGCAGAACGGCTGAACCAACCCAGTTCATGCCGAATCCACGCTGCAGAGAGACACAGCTCCTGCCACCGGCCCAGCCTGGCTCTGAACCAGTCCCAGCCTGGCACTGGACTGGTCCCAGCTGCACAAAGCCAGGTCTAGGCCATGTGGCCCCTGAGCAGCATTCCCCCCTCCACAGCAAGCAGATTCTTCCCTAATTTCATGGTCCAGAAGATGCTCTGCCCATGCCTGAGGGATCTCTGAGCTGTCTGCACTGGGTTGGACTGAGAACCTGGTCACAACACCAGACTCCCACCCTGAGGAAAACAGTTGGGTTACTCCATTTTAACACATTCCCAGACCATGCTGAAGCTTGGAATTAGCAGGAGGTGCTGGAAAAAAGGTTCTTCCCCATCACCAGCTTCCCTAAATTGCTCCTTGGACACTTTTGAGCACAAACAGGCCACAGCTGAGACAAACCTGCAGCTCCCAGAAGAGCCTGGCTGGAGTCATTATTCCAAAGCTTTTGTGCTGCTGAGGCAGGAAGGTCTTTTCCCCAGCTTATGATTGAAGAATTTCACCCTCCTGATGATTCAGCCTCTTTGCTCCGAGCATAAATCACATCCCAGATAAAGCTTTGCTAGAAAGCTTTCATGGGCCCCAATTAAAAGGAAAAGTCTCTGGAAGAATAAACTGTGGATCAGCAAGGAAAAAACGGGCTGAGATTTGTGAACTTGCTTTTTCCTTGCCCTCCCGATTCCTCAGTTTATCACAAGACAGGAAGTGAATATTTACAAGGTGGATTTCCAACTGCAAAGGCTGTGCTGAAATCTTTGATGCTGTGACTTTCTAAATCTGTAAGAAAGCTGGATCTGGACCACCTCTAAAGTCACCTCCATCCTTTGGGATTGACTGAATAATCCCTCAACAAACCCCTCGCTTTGGGCAGACCTGAGCCAAACCATCAAACTCAAATCCCTCTTTCCTGAACATTTCTTGACACCAAACTCCTCAGTTTGCCTGATGCCACCACAGACCAACTTTTTCAGCCTCCAATGTGCTTTCAGGACAGAGCTAACCCTCCCAGATTTCAATTAATGCTGAACTGGTGAAGCACATCTCACCCAGTGACTGATCCCTGCAAATGAAAACCCTGACTCTCCTCCACACCCCACAGCCCAGGTGCAGCAGGGAGAGGGGAATGAGAACAAAGCCCTGTGGATGCAGGACAATCAATCCAGCACCGTTTTGTGGCAGGAAACGAACGGGCCATTAAGGAAGAAGTTGTAACCTCAACCTTCCTGGAATGGCTCTCAGTCCCAGACTGCCTGGCAGCAGAGGGATTTCGGTCCCAGCAGGGCTGGCTGCTCCAACGCCAGCAAGGGAGGAGTTTGTACAAGCAGGGGGACAAACCCAGCCCAAGCAGAGCCAGCCTGTGGTGGTGGCACACACGGGAAGGGGTGAAGGAAGGGCTCAGCTAAGCCTGAGGGACAGCAGCTTTTATAGAATCACAGATTTGGGTTGGAAGAGACCTTAAAGCCCACCCAGTGCCACCCCTGCCATGGGCAGGGACACCTCCCACTGTCCCAGGCTGCTCCAAGCCCCAATGTCCAGCCTGGCCTTGGGCACTGCCAGGGATCCAGGGCAGCCACAGCTGCTCTGGGCACCCTGTGCCAGGGCCTGCCCACCCTCCCAGGGAACAATTCCTGCCCAATCTCCCATCCATCCCTGCCCTCTGGCACTGGGAAGCCATTCCCTGTGTCCTGTCCCTCCATGCCTTGTCCCCAGTCCCTCTGCAGCTCTCCTGGAGCCCCTTTAGGCCCTGCAAGGGGCTCTGAGGTCTCCACACAACCTCTTCTGTGTCCATAGGGGAGGTGCTCTAATCCCCTTCCCAACTTTGTGGCCTCCTCTGGACCTGCTCCCACAGTTCCATGTCCTTGTTATGTTGGGGACACCAGAACTGTGTGGTTTTCCCTGCTTTCATGAGTTAGCAGGAGAAAAAGCTCCAGCCTTTTTTCTTACTAATGCTTAATCCCAGTTTACACAGACCACATCTTGCCTGCCATGGTCCCACAGCCTTTTGCAAATCTTAATTAAGCAAAAGATTAAAAGTAGGTCCAGAGCTCAGCTCTGATGAGTATCCTGCATCAGGGGAATGCTGCTCTCCTTGAAGAGTCCAGAGCCTGGTAAAATTTTCCTGCCAAAAAAACATTTTCCTCAGCAGGGGAGAACTCAGGTGGTGAATCAGAGCTCCCTGAACAAGGAATAATCTCTGACACTCCCTCTCTGTCTAAGTCTGAGCATGTGTTCACTTACTCTAACAGTTCTGGATTCAAGAGGAAACATCTTCCAGCTTCTTCCCAGCCTGGGTCCAGCAGGGATCAGGCTGGTTCAGGCAGCATCCCTGTGCAGCTGCTGAGCTGTCTGGATTCCATCTCCAGAGGAGTGGCCAGGATGAGGAGCTGATTCTCCCCCTCTACTCTGCTCTTGTGGAACCCCACTTGGGGTTCTGTGTCCAGCTCTGGGGTCCTCAACACCAGGAGGACCTGGAGCTGCTGGAACAAGTCCAGAGGAGGCCACAGAGATGCTCTGAGGGCTGGAGCCTCTCTGCTCTGAAGCCAGGCTGGGAGAGCTGGGGGTGCTCACCTGGAGAGGAGAAGGCTCCAGGGAGAGCTCAGAGCCCCTTGCAGGGCCTAAAGGAGCTTATGAAAAGGAGGGAGAGGGACTATTTGTATGGGTAGAGTGACAGAACAAGGGGTAGTGATTTTAAACTGAAGGAGAGCAGAGTTAGGTGGGAGATTGGGAAGGAATTGTTCCCTGGGAGGGTGGGCAGGCCCTGGCACAGGGTGCCCAGAGCAGCTGGGGCTGCCCCTGGATCCCTGGCAGTGCCCAAGGCCAGGCTGGACATTGGGGCTTGGAGCAGCCTGGGACAGTGGGAGGTGTGGGATGGGATGATCTTTAAGGTCCCTTCCAACCCAAACCATTCTGTAATTCCACGACTTCACTGCTGTTTCCTGGGCACAGCCTGACAACACATCCACAAACACCCCATAGAGGATTTTCAGTCACTGCTGCAGTATAATCTGGGCTTTTGTCTCCTTTTTCAGTCTGATGAACTTGGAGTAGGCACAGATGACACCAAACCAACAAACAAGTGGCCAGAAACCAGCACATGACTGAAGCTGTGAAAAAGCTGAGGACTGCACAGAGAGGATCTTCCCCACCCACAGCTTCTCTCAGTTTCCAACCTGCAAAAGCACAGCCAGGTTCTCAGCCAGCAGAGCAGCACAGGGAGGGGGTGACAGCCCTCAGGGACAAGGGACAGGGAGTTACTTCTGCTGAGTGTCCCGTGGCACAGCACAAACCACTCACCCTCCACCAGAACATCCAGAGCCCCTCAGATCTGCCAGATCCCAGCATCAAACCCTAAGCTGAGGTCTCAGACACAACAAATCCAACCCTGCAGGTGCTTCAGGCACCTGTTCCCAATTAGATTAATGGGTATCTGGAATGCAACTACAACAGCTTCAAAGCAACCCCCAAAATCAATACCCCCATGGTAAGCTCGGGGTTCTGCGTGTGGTACCAGAGGCAGGGTGGGAGAAGATGATCTCATACACCACATATTGATTAATCAATCCCAGCCAGGATGCTAATGGGCTCTTCTTACAACACTTGGCACCAGCAGGAAGGAGCAGGAATGCTGAATGAGGAGGGGAGAAACTGCTGGTGCAGGGAAGCTTCAGGGTGAGGGGAGAAATGTAACGGGGAAATCTTCTAGAGATGGATTTAAGTGGTCAGAGACTGGGAATAGATGGAGGAACTGAGCAGCAGAGGGAGAAGGGAATAAATCAGATTTATTGGCTCCAAACACAGCAGAATTGTACCTGGCAATTGCTGTGGCTGAGGATAATCCTTTCCTGCTGCTACAGAAACCCTCCCAGGAAGGACTGAAAGGGCCCAGCATGGGTCTGGAGTCTGTGAGGGAGAACACTTCAGCATCATCCCTCCAGCCAGAGAAATGGGCTGAGGGCATCAGGAATGCCCAACTTTGGGATTTTCCCACAGAAACTACGCCCTCAAAGGAGAGCATTGCACTGCCTGGAAGCCAGCAGAGGCTGGGTGGCATTGTCTGGCTCTTTGTCAAACTGGGAAGAGCAAAACTGGCCAGCCAAGAGGTTGTGACAGTCGTGGTCCTGCCTTGCAGGAGGCAGGGAAATCCAGCCTGGTGCATCCTCTGTGCAGCCCACAGAGTCACACCAGGGGTGAAGGTGAGTGACAGAGCTCTGTAAAACTGGACTGGACTAACCAAAACCAGTCCTGGAGCTCAGAATCACAAGTTTGATCAACAAGGACTACACCCATCAGGAGAGGAAACCTCCAGGTACAGAATATTAAGGAGTTGCTGCTTTTGCCACCCAGTTTTGTACAGTTTGGATTTTCTGTGGGGCACTGTGAGAACCTGCTCCGACTCACCCAGCAGAGCACAGGAGCACCTTGGGGTGACACCAACACTGGCACCACCCCACTGCCACCACACATCCCATCTGCAGCCTCAAAGCACCACGGATTCAACCAGAAACAGCCCCTCAGGAAAACAGGAACAATCCTCCTGAAAACCAGGGGAGCAGGAGGTGAAAACCACACAAACTAAATTAATTTCTTCTCCCAGAACCATCTTTTCCCAACCAACACCCCCAGCCCCAGCAGAGGACTCACGTTGTAGAGGATGTCGGTCCAGCCCTCCATGGTGATGCACTGGAAGACCGTGAGCACGGCGAAGAGGATGTTGTCAAAGTTGGTGATGCCATAGTTGGGGCCCTGCCAGTACTCCCTGCACGTGGTCCCGCTCTCACACTGCCTGGCAGGAGGCTCCTCTCCACAGGGAAAATCTCCCACCTCCTCACCTGCAGAGAGGGAAGAGAAGGTACTGACTGGAACCATCCTGAAAATCACTGAAACCATCCTGAGAAGTTCCTGACTGGAACCATCCTGAAAATTACTGGAACCATCCCGAGAATTTCCTGACTGGAACCATCCTGAGAAGTTCCTGATTAGAACCATCCTGAAAAGTTCCTGATTGGAATCATCCTGAAAATTACTGAAACCATCCTGAGAAGTTCCTGACTGGAACCATCCTGGAAAGTTCCTGACTGGAACCATCCTGGAAATTACTGGAACCATCCCGAGAAGTTCCTGACTGAAACCATCCTGAAAATTCCTGATTGGAATCATCCTGAAAATTACTGAAACCATCCTGAGAAGTTCCTGACTGGAACCATCCTGGAAAGTTCCTGACTGGAACCATCCTGGAAAATTCCTGATTGGAATCATCCTGAAAATTACTGAAACCATCCTGAGAAGTTCCTGATTAAAACCATCCTGGAAAGTTCCTGATTGAAACCATCCTGAGAAGTTCCTGACTGAAACCATCCTGGAAAATTCCTGATTGGAATCATCCTGAAAATTACTGAAACCATCCTGAGTAGTTCCTGCCTGGTGCTGCTGCATCCTCCTGGCACCACTGCAAGGATTAAATTCACATTTTGGGTTTCTTTGTGCCACTATGGACGTGGAAAAGTTTCCACATTGCTGGGCTGTGAGAGATGGGTTAGTGCAGGGTGGAGCAGAGCCGTCCCTGAAGCACCCAAAATTCGCAGTTTGCCATCTCACATCGTGGAATTGTTTAGGTTGGAAAAGACCTCCAAGATCATCAAGTGACATCATCAGTGCAGCACCACTAACCCATGTCCCCAGGTGCCCCATCCACATGTTTTTGAGCACTTCCAGGGATGGGGACTCCACCCTGGGCAGCTCCTTCCAGTGCCTGACCACCCCTTCAGTGAGGAAATTTCCCCAAATCTCCAGTCTAAACCTCCCATGGTGCAACTTGAGGCCATTTCCTGTCGTCCTGCCACCTGTTAGCTGGGAGAAGAGGCTTCCAAACTGCAAATAATTCCTGGCTCATGACAGTTCAAAACATCTGAGAGGCCTGGAAATGGTGTAAGAGCAGCACAAAAATACCACACACACAAAAAAGCCCCAAAAACACCACAAAAAAATAAAACCAAGAGCGTGGTAAAAGCAGGGCTTTGGGAATGGGACACACCTCAAACACCCCAAAGTGCTAAATATTGGCTCTATAACATGAAATCAAAAGGGCACCTTCCACACCAGTGCCAATTTTGGGGTGTGGACTGCCCCAAAATTGCCCAGGCTCCACATTTTTGCTCCAAATGCAGCACATGTGGCAGGGAAATAATCCTTGTGGGATGGTGCTTCTCTGCTGAGTTTCATTGCAGACCCAGAGAAGGCCAAGGTGGATAAATCTGCCGGGGAAGGACAACCAGGAATGGCCAGGAGGGCGCCCAGCATCTTCCAGGCTCAGCTGGGAAGGGTTGCAGCCATCCAGAGCAGCTTGGAAAACTCCAGCGCTGGGTTTTTGGAGTAAACAAAAATCCCAAGTCATAGCCTGTTTGGAGAGCTGCGACTGGGGAAGGATTAAAGGGTTTTTTAAGGGTTTTTAAAGGGACACGTTATGGTTGGTAATGGAGCAGCAAACAGAACAAAATCCAATTCACCGGGGGAAAAGCAGCAGCAGCCCTAACGAGAATTAGGAATAATCATTCCACAGAGCAGAGCCTGCAGGAGGAAAACAAAATTGTCACTGTGGAGCAGGATCGAAGTGTGCGTGGATTTATATAAATATATATGGGACACTTCCCTGTTGACTCAATGCCTCGGTGCAGGGCAAAGCTCCAGCTCCCATATGGGTCACCACAGGCTCTCACGAGGGCTTGGTGAGAGAAGAAAATGCCAAAGCTGGCTCCTGCAGACCATTTGTGGAAAAAGGATCCAGTTTCATTTCAGTTTGGCCTTTTGCTGCCAGGGAATTCTCTGAAAACACAGTGCACATCCACCACAAAGGGGTGGGAAGGGGGGATTTTTTCCTTTTTAAAGCAGTGACCAAAACTGGCCCTTACTCCTTATGGCTGGAGAGACAGAGGAAAGATGAATCTCAAGGAAAAATGGGAAATAAATGTGATGCCCTTTCTCCTGGAGTAGCACTTGGGCTGGGTCAGGTGCTTCAAAATAATCTAGTGTCAGCAGAACAGGACAGCAAGGAGGGTGCAGGGAGAGGGAAACAAGACTGGAGCATGCACTGACACTGAGTTTTGCCCAATTTCCATTAAAATAATGACATGTTTCCAGCTTAGAACACTCAGGCTGAGGGGGAAAGGCCTTGAATAACCCTTTGGCCATATTTTGGTGCCAGTTTGGTGCCCTGACCTACCCAGGCTATTGACTCAGCAGAGCAACACTCGGTGTTGACACCGCTGCTCGGTGCCCTTCACGATGCCCAGCTGGTACCTCTCGTGCAGCTCCTGATTCCAGGAAAAATCCCAGGGGTTTGCTCACTTTGGGGATTTGGAACAGCAAGAAGCACGAGCAGCTTTCCCTCCTCCCATTTCCCGGCCGCTGCCAGAGGCATCTCTTTAATAAGTTCACATTTCCCTGCTCAGGCCGGTTCAGAGCCCGTGGTCTCTGCCTGGGCTCCTTAATGCACCTCTGTGGGGATGAGGAGCACTTTAGGTTTTAAAAAGCTTTGTGGCTGCTCTGCTGCTCTGCTCCCTGGGGATGCAGTGCCAGGAAGCCTCCCCCAGTCTCCTTTCCAGAAACACCATTTCCCGCCCAGCAGCTGGAATGGATCCCCATAACTCACCCAAATCCAGCTTGGCAGCCTCGGAGCACGGAGTGACCAGGGCACAGGCACTTTCCCCCTCCTGGTGAGGGGATTTGGGAGCTGAGCCACAGCTCCCACCGAGCTGGCAGCTGCTGCCATGCAGAGAAATGCAGCACAGGCAGCAGAGCTTCGGCTGCACTCCCAATTCCGGGCTGGAACGCACCCAGCCAGCAAGAGGCGCTTACACACGACATCACCCGTGACAAAAACCTGTCCTTGGTCCCCAAAACCTGGCATGGAGACCTCTTGGTCCCCACTGATGGCAGAGATGAGTCTGCAGGGAGCACGCAGTCTTTGCAGGGAGCTAAGTCCATCACTCTGGGGGTGATGTTTCGCTTTTGCACTTGCGAGGTTCTGGGGGAGAAGAAAATCCTCCCTGCTGCAGGTGTCAGCCGTGAGGGAGAGCCTCGGGCTCTGGCTGCCTCCTGCACACAGAGGATGCACAAACATCCCCCACCCCGTCTGCAGTTTAACAGACCTGGAAATGCTCCTAGGAAACCCCGGCCTGCTCAGGATTTCATCCTCCCCACCACCTCGGCACAAACTCTGCTGCTTCCTCCACACCAATATCGTCACCGCTGTCCCTGTCCCCCTGTCCTCACTGCTGCAGCCCCTCGCAGGGGCCACACTACCCACAAAGAGGCTTTTTCCTCCTACAAATCCAGTCCAAAAACTCATTTCCTCCAGGAATCGCTGGGATTTTCTCACAAACCGTAACTCCCGACGGTCTTCCGTGACCTGCGTTATGTTTTTCCAGCATTCCATAGGAACTCGAGCAAGAACTCCCTTTGCAAATCTCTGTGTACACTGAGTGTATTAAAGTGCTCCCATCAGAAAGCTCTGAGATTTGGCAGGGACATTGTTTTATCACCACTGGATTGCACGGAAATAAATCAATATTAAGACCTATTAGCGATAACAAGTGAAAATAGAAGGCTGTGTTTAAAGAAAGTCAATTGCACCTTAAAATGCAATGGTTTGGAGACAAGGACAGTATTTTTATGTGTGTTATCAGAAAATAAACATATTAACACTACTATAAAGGAATGGGGTGGAACAAGATGATCTTTAAGGTCCCTCCCAGCCCAAACCATTCCATGATTCCATGATTTGACACAGCTGTTCCCAGCCAAGACTCTCTGGGATCATCCTTCTCTGCCTCCATTTTACGGGGTTTATTGCTCAGTCACAGGCACACACATCATTCACTCTCCAGTGCCCAATTTCCCTTCTCTGAAGGTCATTTTTATCCTTTCTCCATCAAAGGACTCCTTACCTCCCATTTATCGTCCTTTTATTTTTTGGTTGCTCCCAGACTTTTTGATCTTTTACTGTTCCACACCAAAGTTTGCCCAGAAACCTTCCCAGGAAACTCTGGGCGCATAAAGCAGAACCCAATGAAAATGCAAACAGACACTGAAGAATAAAATCAAACAACAGGAATTTGGTTCTGGGCTTCTGCTGTGAAAGTTCTTAGGGCCTCCTATCCCAAAAGAATTTTTCATCTCACTCTTAGGCAGACTGGGAGCAGCCCAGGGGCATCAGAGAGAGGAGAATCTGTCCCAGTCCATGCAGGGTGGGCACAAAATTCTGGTAACTCTCAAAATACGTGGCTAAAGAGGGAGAGAAGGCAGGGAATGTGGAAGAGGCCAAAGGAAAAGCAACAGGGAAGCAGGATAGAAAGATCCAAAGGGCAGAGCTCACCTGTCTCGTTGGAAAAGCAGGTTTTATGGAATTTGCCCATGTAGAACTCCAGCCCGATGATGGCAAACATCACGATGGCAAAGAAGAGGAGCAACCCAATCTGCAGCAAGGGCACCATGGCCTTCATGATGGACTTGAGGACAACCTGCAGGCCTGGGGGGACACAAAAACACCTCAGGGAGGGAAGGAAAACAAGGACATGGGGTTGGAGAGAAGGTGGGAGAGAGGGGCTGTCCAAGGGACAATTTGGGACTGGCGATAGCGAGCAATGCTGCTCTCCCACACTGCTTTAAACACATTTCCTGCCATAGGAGCAGGAGAGACAATTGGGGGCTCTCCTTTTCTGGTGGCTTTCCTTCAGCTGACAGATTCAATGGGGTTTTTAAGCTTCAGAGGCACTAAAAGGATTTTTCCTGAAGCTGCCAGAGTCCCAAGACTCAGCCTGGAGCTGAACCAGGGCAATTGTGCACCTTTGAACCCTACCTGGGACTCCTTAGGGCCAAGCAAACCAGCCTGTTGTAGATCAAGTGGATGAAAAGCTCACTCCCTGTTCTCCACAGACATGCTGGAAGTGTCAGCTTTATCCCACTAAATTCCAACAGCAGCTGAACTGAGCAGTAATTAAGAAATTGGTGCTAAATATTGTTATTACCATTATTATCTGACTGTGTTGGAAGTGAGACCTTAGCAGGAGCTCAAACCTCAGCTAATACAATTATTTATTAAATTAATACAATTTAAATAATACTATTATTTAGCTGCACCGGGGTCTCTTACAGATATTTTCCAAAATAAATTCCGATTTGTGTTTATTCACACAAGGCTCTCTTTGGGAGGAAGGTTAAGGTGTTTCTTGGAGAGATCTGCACTGCAGTGAAAACCTGTCCTGAGAAACTCAGAGTGAGGGCAAAGAGAGAATTTCCCAGCACCTGATGGTGCCACTTAGCTTGAAAGTGGAGGAGGGAAGGAAAACCCCGTGGATGGGTGTGATCCCCCTGTCCCACAGAGTCTGGGGCGCTCAGGAGCTGCCTCTCCCTCCACAACCAGAACAGCCTCAACGCTGTCCCCATCGCACCCTGCTCTGCAGGAACAAACCCTGTCCTCAGGCTCTCCATCATCCAGCAGCCCTGACACTCATTTTCAATTAAAGCCAGGTGAGATAAGGCGAGAAAGGCTGGCAGATAACGCCCTGCACACCACAAAAACCCTGCAGTGATGGGCAGCACCTCCCTCGCTGGCCTGTCCTGAGGGGTGGGGGGTGAGGGACCATCCTTGTCCTGCCACCTTGTACAGCACCAGCGAGACCAAGATGGGCACAGACATTTTAAAAAGCATCAAGGTGTCTTTGATGGGAAAAATGCTGAGGGTTTAAAGAGAAGAATATTCCGTGGTTTTGGGTGGTTGCACCTCGAGGTTGTGTATTTACTACAGGAAAAAAAACACAACGACCATAAAATGTTCAGCTTTCACCACATCACTAAAAACCTGAGAGCAAATATTGTGGGGAAATGTTGTGCTGGTCCAGGAGACGTCCCCAGGTGGGAAAATGTCCCCCACGCCAGGACAGGGCCAGCTCTGAGGGGCCACCTCAGTTCTGGGACATCCTCAGACCCTCATTACCATGCCTTGCCCAGGCAAAAGGTCCAGGAAATACCAGCCAGCAGCATCTCCTCGTTGGAGACAAACAAATGCCACCTTTCCAAGGATCTCTCCTGGGTGGGAATTCAGATTGAAGCCCTGCCCATGAATGGATCCTGATTTCAGGAATTTTTGGTGCTGTCATTGTCCCCAGGTTAATGCAGAGGACACCAGAACATCCCACAGTGCTGCAGCTCCTTGCAGCAGCTCCTGCTGGAGGGTAAAAATCTCTTTATTCCACATCCAGAAATGAAACAGCTCCTGGAAGTGATCCCTGCTGGGGGACAGAGCTATGACTGTGACAAATAAAAAGGCAGAAACCACGGTGTGAGCACTGGGATGGTTTCAGGGCAGGATGCAGCTCCTCACTGGAGCACTCAGACCCTTCAGGCTCACACATAAAATACCTAAAGTTGAGTAGGGAAGGCTAAATCCCACCTGCTCTTTTCCCTTTATTTTTCCCCCATATTAAAAGGGTAAAATCCCTGGCACAAGAAGCTCAGCTGATCAAAACCATCAGAAGATCCAAGCTGAAAAGCCTGAAAGCTGCAAAATTCAGCTCTCAGGTCTTCACACCCCAGAGAATTCATTCACCCCCGAAGGCAAAGGGATCCTAGGACAAATCCCTGCCCCTCACTTGCAGATCTGGGAGCGCAGCACTGAAATCAGCACAAAATGGGATGAGAGACACCCAGACCCCAAAAAGGGGCAGGAGCCACTGACCCCAAAGAGCCAGGAGAAGAAAATGTGGCTCAGAAAAGCAGTAACACCCCAAATCCACAGAGCACTTGGGCTGTGACACGACGTTGTCACCACACTCACTTGGGATTCCCGACACAAGTTTCAGGGGCCGCAGCACCCGCACGGCTCGCAGGGTCCGCAGGTCAAAATCAGTCCCAGCAGTCGCCAGAATCCTGAAGGGAAAAAGGCAAAAAAATAAATGAGATTAACTGCAAATTCCTCTTTCCAAAGCGTGGGTAAGTGTGGTGTAAAAGCAGCAAATATTGGAGCTGCTTTAGACTTCGTTGGGCCTGTACCTGTGATCCCTGAAAGCCATCAACTCCCAAAAACTCCGGGGCTGCTGTAGGAAAATCCCCAATCTCTGCCTGTTTAAGAGGCCACTGGAACATCATCAGGGCACTGAAGAGCTGCACCCTGTGCCACAGGACAGCTCACCCCAAAAGGAGACGGAGGGAGGGAACTAAACCCCTCAGTTATGCTGGGAATCACCTGCCAGAACTTCCCATAATAAACCCACAAGTCGCTCCGTTTGATGTCTGGCGTCTCCCAACACCTGCAGCAGTTTCTGCTCATGGTTTCCTTCCTCTCTGTGTGTGAAATTAATTTTTGTTCCAAGCATCTCCTTGGAGGAGAACGTGCAGAGAGCAGGGTGTGGGTCAGACACCCCACGAAATTCAGCCCCCAGAGCAGAAGGAGTCTTAAAAATGGGATGCTCTGCACAGAAAACGAAATGGATTCCCTGGTTTAGGGCACAGCAAGGGAAGAAATATTGTCCCAGTGTCCACAAGGAATAATGGAAACTTGTTTTTCCTCACTTTCCTGATAACAGGAGCCCCTTTTCCTCACTTTCCTGGTGACAGGAGCTTTTTTCCCCACTTTCTTGCTAACCGGAGGCCTTTTTTCCCATTTTCTTGCTAAGAGGAGCTCTTTTTGCTCAGTCTCCTGATAACAAAAGCTCTTTTCCCTCAGTTTCTTAATAACAGGAGCCCTTTATTCCTCAGTTTCTTGACACCAGGCTGCTGAGCATCCAGCAGCAATCAGCCACCATGAAAACAAATCCAAGGGAAAGCAGAATTTTCCCAACCCAGCTGTATAATTGCACTCTGACCTGCGCAGGATGCCTGCAAACCCAGCGGAGGAGGCCGTGGCAGCGCAGGGAGCACTCCCGGGATAAATCCCTGTCCTTGACTTACTGACTGACTTAGCCCCACTGCCAAGCCTGGCCTAGGGAAGAGCAGGCTCAGCATTGCTGGGCGGAAAGGGCCAGACTCCATCAGCAGGAGGTGCTGGAGGTCAGGAAAAAAACCTGCTGGGATGTTGGATGGCAGCAGGCAGAAGCAAGCCAGGTCCTGAGGAGCTGAGTATTTATTCTATAGGACACCTGTTCCCACATTTTCACGACCTTAAAATTCCCATGACATCAGCTCCATGGATGCAGTTTGAGCACAAGCAACAGGAGACGCTTTAAACCAAGAACCAGCACATGCAGAGACTTCTAATTTCATCCTCTGCTCCCTTCCCTCCATCCCCACGGTTTAATTGCTCACTTACAGACCTGTGCAGTGTGGGAGTAACACGGGCAGGGATAAACCTGAACATCCACCTTGGAGGTTGTTCCCAACAGCACAATCAGCCTCCAGAGAGCCAGGATGGATTTGTGCTGTCACCAGGCTCGGGACAAGCTGAGGGAAAGGGTCCTTCATGCCCTTATTTTGGTTTTGAATTCAAAGAGCAAATGGGAGGGAATGGGTGCCAGTAAAGTCTCCAATGGGTTGAAGTTGTCATTCCAGAGCTTTCTTCCTAACAGGCTTGATATCAAATCCAGCCTGTTCCAACTCTGGCAACACACACAAACCACCTTTCTCAGGAAAACTCTTGGGTTTGGCCATTTAAGTTATGGATTCCCACGTTGTTTTCACCGTCAGCCCCCAGTTAACCTGCATGGGACACCCCAGAGCCACCATTTCCCGTGGCTGCTCCATGGATTCCATCCCATCCCAGCCAAATCCCACAGACCACCCAGGAGGGCTGGGCTGTCCCTGCTCCCTCTGCCCGTGAATCAGGCACTCTGGGAAAACAAAACAGCCCAGATGTTGTCTGGAGAGGTAAAAAACAGCTGCAGGCTGAACAAAGCTGGAAAAAAATCATAGAATGGTTTGGGTTTCTCTGGGCACCCTGTGTCAGGGCCTGCCCACCCTCCCAGGGAACAATTCCTTCCCAATCTCCCATCCAGCCCTGCCCTCTGGCAGTGGGAAGCCATTCCCCCTTGTCCTGGCACTCCAGCCTTTGTCCCCAGTCCCTCTGCAGCTCTCCTGGAGCCCCTTTAGGCCCTGCAAGGGGCTCTGAGCTCTCCCTGGAGCCTTCCCTTCTCCAGGTGAGCACCCCCAGCTCTCCCAGCCTGGCTCCAGCCCTGGAGCAGCTCCGTGGCCTCTTCTGGAGTCTCTCCAGCAGAAACTGAGGTGCTGAGGAGCAGCTCTGGGGCTGAACACCCCATGTGAACCTTGCAGACCAACGAGGCAGAGGCTGAGAAAGGCCAGGTTGGGCATCCAGCACTTTCCCTGCTCCAGACAAAGCGGGAAGGGCTGGATCCCGCAGCCTCCTGGCACTCCACGCTCACCCCCATGGCTCTGCAGCCCCAGCCAGGCTGTGCCAGCCGTGGAACCAGGGCACAGGGGGCCCTGAGGCTTTTAAAGAGTGTTGTGGTGTCAGCATCCACCCCAGGAAGCCTCCGGATGTCAGGAAGGACCCAGGGGCAGCAGCTGGAGCACAACAAAGCAGCTCAGAAGCTGTGCCAGGGTGGGGATGGGGCCTTTTCCCCCCACAAAACCAAAATTCGTTTACAGGATTCCAGTGCCCTAAGCTGGAAAAACATCCCGGTGAGGGGGAGAACTTAATTAACATCATCTGGGGCATTTGCCAAAGCACCACTTTACTTTTTCCCTCCAAAAGCTCATAAAAGCCACTGTGAGTTAGGTCAGGACAAAAGGGAAATGATCCTTAAAAATAAGAGAAATGCAGAGATCAAAGGAGCCAGCTGACAGGCACATCCCAAAATCCTGCTGGAGCATCCCTGGCTCAGCCAACAGCTGAGAACAAAGCAGAGGTGGTGGGGGAGCCAGTGCCAGAAGAGGAAATCAGCTGGGAAAAGTGAAAAAAAAAATTTAAAAAATCAGATTTTAGGTGATGAATGCCTTGATCTGCAGCCATTTTTGTGCCTTGGTGGGTTGTGCAGAAACACAGAGATCGGATGTGGTTGGGATGTTGCCACTTCCAAGGGTTTGAGTACAACAAAATCAACTCCTCCATGGAAGTTTTCTTTTTTGTGATGGCCAAACACCCAACTTTTCTCCTTCTTATGCTGCTGGGGAGGACCTGAGCACCCATCCTGCCCTCCCTGGGGGCTCAGGACCGTGGCACTCACTCCTGATTTTCACCATCCCTTGGTTAAAAGCTGCTCTCCTCTCTCTCTCCTCCACTGAGGAGCCCTGACTGACAGCTCTTCCCAGAGACAGCCCAGCTGTGGGATAAATGCTCGATGACTTCTATTCCAGCAGAGCCTGGAATAAATTATAAAAGCAGCTTGTTCCTCTGGGGATAAAAGAAAGCAAAGAACGAAGGGAAAGTTCCTTCCCTGAACATTCTGATAACATAAATAATTAGCAACCCCTTCCTGTAAGGATCTGGGAGCTCAGGATTGATTTGTTCTGGTTCAGCAAGACCCACGCTGCCAGACACAGGTGATGAACGTTCTCAGTGAAGCCCTGTGCAAAGGAAATGCCTTGGAATTCCTTCAGGTTTAACCCCAGAGCTCCAAATCCTGAGGATTGGAGTGGGGAAAAGCTAATCCTGCTCCTCAGGAGCAGCCCCACCTCGCCTGAGAGCCATTACTGCTTCCCATGGGATCTCACCAGTTCTTCCAGAGGAGGAATCACTGGAATAACTTGTGGGTATTTGAATGTAACCTTGCTAATTTTTATAAACCCCAGCCCTAGAAATAAGTGGGAACAGTAAATTTTTCAGAGACCTTATCCCAAACATTTCTTTCTAAGTTCCAAACCAATCCCTTCAGCAGGATTAGGGGAAAGACCAAACACTCCCTAGACAGCTTCCCACAAAAAAAACCCAAAAAGGATAAAACCAGCAGCTGGTTTATGAAAAGAAATAACAATTGTCACTTTGTGCCACAGATTCAACCCCACCCACACAGAAACCTTGGCAGCATCAACCCCAAAACCTCTGAGGGAGAGAAAACTCCGGTAAATCACCCCCATTCCCAAAACCTGACTGAGCACCAATGGTTAACAAGCCCCAGCGACCCCTGGGAATGGAATCCAGTGGGACAAACCAAATAAATCACTTCATGAAGATTGGCTGAGTAGTTCAAAGGTGTTTCCCCCTCTGCGGGGTCACCTTCGGGCTGGCTGTCGCTTCCATCCGTCACTGTCATCCACCCTCTCCTTCCCAACGTCTGCTCTGCTGCCCACGGGTATTGGGAAAAGAAATCTTGCATCATGGTGGCACTGAACTCCACCAGAGCACCAAGAGCAAACAGGCAGCACCACGGAGAAGGAGGTGCCACAATCCCTGGCACTTTGTGCCACCAGGGCACCCCGGTAATTTCCCCGTAGCTTCCAAGCAGATCACGAAGGTTTGGAGAGGAGGGAGCCCATGGCCAAGGGAGAAACCACCCAGCTGCAGCCACTGAGCACTGCAGGAGGTGCAGGGAGTGTTTTAGGAGGTTCTGTCAGCTCAGAGCCCCCTCAGCTGCAGGGCACAGCAGAATGAGCCGTTGTCACCTTCCTGCCACCCGCACGCAGCCTGGCGACGCCACTCAGTGTCACTCCAGGGATGTGGCCACCCAGGAGCCGAGGGCAGCACAGGCGTCCAGCCAAGGCGTGCCCGTGGCCATGCCCTGGGATGTGGCTGTCACTCTGCTCTGCTGGCTTGTGCCAGGCCTGGGGGGACAGCCCTGGCAGTGCCACAGCCCAGAGCGGGGACACGCGGTGACCGGAGCAGTTGGAAAGGTGTCCCTTCCCACTCAGTTTGATTCCATGGCGTGGGAGCTTTATCTTGACTCCCAAAGGCACGGAGTGGAGCCCAGGTCTGGGCTGATAAGTCGATGTGAGGTGTTAATTGCAGCGTTTAATTTACGGCGGTGCCAGGTTCAGCTGGGGTGGCACTGCCACCCTGCGCTGGTGACTCCCCACCAGCTGTCCTGTCCCTCCCACACAAAGGGCCCAGCTTGGCAGCTCTGCCTCTCCTTTGGATCACCAACACCAGGCCTGAGCATCCAAACAAATCCCTGCCTATTCCAGCTAATCCCGCTCCTGACTTTCACATCAACAGCACAACGGGCAGATCCCAGCCGTTCCTTACAACAGAGCACCTCGGGCTGATCCCCTGGCTCAGATGCACGTGGTTGTTCCCAGAGGGATTGTATCCATCCAAACAGCCTTGCTGTGGTGAGGGATGAACCTCTTTTTAGCTCTGACACGAAGGGAACAGAGGGCAAAATAAAGCACACCCAGGAAATCACAGTATTTGACAGCAAAGGGCTTCAGAGGCACAAACAGCCCGTCCCTAAGAGAAGGGTCAGAGGGGATCCCATCAACCCATATAAATGTCTCCAAGGGGTGTCAGAGAATGGGGCCAGACTCTGCTCAGCGGTGCCCAGCAACAGGCCAGGGGCAATGGCCATAAACTAAAACACAACGAGTTCCACATCAGCACGAGGAGGAAATTCTTTCCCTGAGGGCAGCAGAGCCTTGGAACAGCTGCCCAGGGAGTTGTGGAGCCTCCCTCTCTGGAGACATTCCCAACGTACCGGGACACATCCCAGTGTCACCTGCTCCAGGTGACCCGGCCTTGGCCTGGATGATCTCCAGAGGTCCCTTCCAAGCCCAGCTGTTCTGGGATTCTGTGATTCCCTGGTTTCACCCCAAACAGGTGCAGTTTTGAGCCTCTTGTAGCCAGCGCTAAATTCACCACCAGCCTCCAGCAGTGCCCACATGTGAACACAAACTCCCTCCTCCTCCTCTTTGCACGCTCCCAAGTCCTGGGAGGAGACAGAGCAAAAAGAGGGACAGAATCCCCTCCCCAAACCACCTGCAACCCACTTTTGTGGGCATAATTCCCAAGCCAGGCTCCAGGGAGAAGACAGGGAGGGAAGCATCTGGAGACAGACACTCCTCTGCTCCAGCCAGGCAGGGAGGGCCACTCAAATCCACCAAATGAGGATTTGCAGGGCTTGGATGGTGCCCGGGATGGAGGAAGATGTTCTGATTGTGAGGCAGTTGCTCAAATCAGTCCTTGGTGCTGCTAAGGACAGGGACAGGGACGTGCCCCACTGCAGAGCAGCAGAGGAGGCTCTTTTGCTATCAGCACTGACAGCTGGCAGGGAAATGCACACGGCCAAGAAGATCCCAGGGAGCTCACACAGAGGAGTTAAAACCATCCTGCACTTCAGTGGGGCTCGGAAAGGAGGTCACACCTTCAGCCTCACCCCGTGAACAGCTCCGAGGAGAGACGCTGCTTTCTGCCCTTGGGAATGGGAATCCCAGAATGTTGTTCCAGAGGTTCCCCAGGGCAGGAGCTGGGAGCAGAAAGCATTTCCTGGAGAATTCTGGTGTCACCCAGCCCACAATCAAGACATGAAGGGTTTTGTCTCAGTAGCAGACAAGGCTCTTCAAGGGGAATTTCAGGATCAGCAAAACGCTTCAAGTATTTTTACTTTAGGGGATGTAAATGAGAGAGAGCAACAGAACAACATTTGGGGATTGTTTCATTTGTCAAGTTCTAAAATGAAGCACTCCCGGCTTTAAATATGTTTTCCTTTTTAGTGGAAGCAATTCCTGTCAAGCCTGCAAATAGTTTTGCCTTGATTTAACGCTGCCATTTTCCCAAAAAATACAAACTCCCGAGCCCTGGGTGAGTGAAAAACGTCACCCAGACCCAGACTGCCCTTCAGAGCCGTGCCAGCAATGCTGGAGGAGCAGGGCTGAGCTCTCCACGAGCTGGAAGCACAAAGCAAAGGGCACAGGCCAGCTGGTGGGTGGATGGGGGATGGATTTTCCTGCCAGGTGGGCTAACAGGGCAGCACAGACTGCAGGAGGAGAGAGCTCTGAGTCACCAGAACACATCCCAAGCCTCCTTCCCTCCAGGACCACGGAGGAGCAGCTCCTTGCCAGGCTGCCCTGGGAGCTGTGACGAAGGCTGTGTTATTTGGAGGCAGAGCCACCTCACCCTCTGCACTTGGCCAGCCCCCAGGAGCTGTTCACGAGTTGGGCAGAAAATGTCAGCGCTATCAAATCACATCAGTGTTGGAAGAGCAAAACAAAACGGGTGGGAAGAAGAGCTCAGCCTTCCCCTGGTGCTGCTGGGAGAGGGGTGGGAGCAGCAGCCAGAGAAGGGAAGGAAAAACATCTGCCAGTGCTGGACACCTCAGTCAGGAGGGAAAGGAGACCTCGTGGCAGGTCACTGATATCAGGTACCTCTCCAAGTGGGAACAGTATTTTCCCTTTGGAGGGAGTTGGTTCTGAGCCTCAGGACCCTTTGTCTCCAAGGTGAGAGGGCTCTGGGGGAGGTTTTCCCAATGAATGCCCTGAGCAAGAAGAGATTTGGTATTCTTCAAACACCTCCTGTCCCATCCTGCAGCCTCAGAGATCCCAAATCCCAGCACTTTCCCACCTGCCCCTCGCTCAGACATCCCATGGTGCCAGTGCTCACACAGACAGGCAGCCCCCAAACCACCAAAAGCTCATGAGATCCTTAAAAAAATGAAATGAAAACTCTCTCTTTGCCTTGTGATCCCTCAGCTTTTGGAGGCAGCTGGGCCTGGGTTTTCAAGCTTTATCCACGAGCCACAAAAAAGATTTTTCAACTAAAATCCAAAACTCTCCTCTTGCCACAAGGATTAAAACAAGGCCTCAGATATTCTAACCTGACTTGCACTATAATATTTCTCTTTTTAATACACACCTTATTGTCCCCTCAAGGGATATAATTATTCCTCTTTCTTCATTTGTTTTTTTATTGTTGGCCAGAACTCTCACACCAAACATGCAATGTTGTTCTAAGGAAAGCACAGTTTGCCAAGACATCTAAAATATTGTGTATTCCCTCCATCTGCTTCTCCTAAATAAACCCAGGGCCTCATCTAATCTAATGAGTAGCTGTTGGCAATAATTTCATAGCCATCTGCAGCGTGCTTTAAACCTGTTGCAAGCTGGGCTGTGGACAGGGAAAAGTCAGAATTTATTCCTTCAGTATCGAAACCAGAAATTGTAACTCCCTCCCTTCTGTTTTTTAGGATAATTTAGCCATGACAGCACCTGTGCTGGGTGCCTGGGGAGCAGTAATTCATGAATGTAGCAAATAAATCCCATTTTTTCCCTGTTTTGCATAGATAAATTTGAGTTTTGTAGCTGAGAAGGTGCATGGCTGTTGCAGGTGGGTGCTGCCTCTGCCACCACCACGAGACCCTTCACACCCCCACAGAGGAGACTTCCCAGAAAATTTAATTCTTTTTAATTAAAAAGTCTCTTCTGGCTGCAGTCAGCTGCAAGAACCACAGCCTGCAAGCTCCCAGCACCCAAACCTGCTGGGGAGTTCAGAGAATCAGAATATCCTACAAAATATCCTGAGCTGGAGGAATCCACAGGGATCATCCAAGTCCAACTCCTGGCCCCGCACAACCCCACCAAGAGCCTGGGAACACTGTCCCAATGGGCCATGAGGTGAATTATCTCCCCATCCCCACTCAAACTGAGCCTAGACCAACTCAACAGCTCAAAGGAATTTTGTTATTTTTTCACCCTTGTTCTTGCCCTGTCGGAGCAGAGCTCCCACAGCCACCACACCACTCCCCGCTGGCAAAGCTGGGGAAAGAGGGACCCAGCTGTGAGTTACAGGCCCAGGCTGCCAGATGTGCAGCCAGAGGAGGATGCTTGAGTGAATTTATAACCTTTAGGACATGACAAAGTGTCTGTGAGAGAGCAGCAGTGCTCCACTACTTTGCACAGGATTCCAAAACCACAGAATTCTTTGGATAAAGAGAATTGGGAGGAACAACAACTCAGAGCAGAGGAAATCTAAAGAACTCAATGTACCCAGGTAAACATGGGCCAGAATCCAGAGATGCCAGCACAGCTTCTGTGTGCCCAAAGGCCACATTTAGTGACCCCCAAGGATCACCTCAACACCAACACACGCCCATGGTCACACTCTCCCTGGGTATTGGGTTGCCAATCCTGCTTTCCCCCTTTTCCACCCCGTCTTTCCCCACGTTACCCATCCCTTCTCCCCCAGTACAGCACCAAAATGCCCTTCCCAAAGCCAGCAGAGCTCACAGACACTCCCTGGGCAGCAATCACAGAATGACAGAATGGCTCAAGCTGGAAGGGAGCACTGCAGGTCATCAAACAAAATCTGAAAGAGGGGAAATTCAGAGGAAGAGCAGGAAGGAATTGTTCCCTGGGAGGGTGGGCAGGCCCTGGCACAGGGTGCCCAGAGCAGCTGGGGCTGCCCCTGGATCCCTGGCAGTGCCCAAGGCCAGGCTGGACATTGGGGCTTGCAGCAGCCTGGGATAGAGGGAGGTGTCCCTGCTCATGGCAGGGGTGGCACTGGATGAGCTTTAAGGTCCCTTCCAACCTGTGACATTCCATGATCCAGTCCCACCTCCCTGCCCAGCAGGGTCCCCTGGAGCTGTCACCCAGGACCGTGTCCCGATGGGGTTTGGATACCTCCAGAGAAGAGGCTCCAAACCTCTCTGGGCTCCCGTTCCAGCGAATGAAAGGGACAATGCAAAGGGCAGGTGGGACCTCAGGGGCCAGAGCGATGTCACTGGCACAGGGAAGTGACATCTTTATAGCAGGAGAGGGGAACGTGCTGAAATTAATTGGCTGCTCAGCTAACAGAGGCTGCCGCTCTCCGCTGGGCTGTTACCAACCCTGGAATTGCTGCAGATAAAAGTCTGGCAGTGTTCTCATCACAAACTCCACATCTCTGGGCTGTAGATTCCAGCCCTTAAAAAAAACCATGCTATGGGCAGAGATCTGCCATCCCAGCTCCCAGCACGGCAGCAAATGTTTGTGTTTTCCAAATCTCCAGAGCAGTCCCCTGGGGCAGTCACAGAGCAGAGATGGAAGTTGCAGTTTTCCAAGGTCCCAGAGCCCAGGCAGGGAGGTTTTTCCATGTGCTGCAGCCACCTGAAACACAGAGCACCCAGCAGGGATGGCCCCGGGTGTGCTGCTGCCACTGCTGATTTGCTGCAGCCACTCCTCCTATTGCAAATTCAGACCTGAATTTCTGGAGCAGGAAAAAGAGACAGATCCATGAGGGATTTCTTAGCCAGCTGCAGGAGAGGAGCAGCCCGTGGCCCACAGCAGCTTTGTGACGAGGCAGCACAGGAGAACATCGCGCCGAAGGCTTTGGGATGGCAGCCAACAGCATCAGATGCTCGCTGTTGATGCAGCCCATTGCTGTGAAATGGTCCAGAAAACCCCCCCAGCTCTTCAGCAGCCGAGTTAAGCGTTGTGTTAGGAGCTAAATCAGCCCGGGCCTAACTCTAAAGCCAACAGAGGAGAGCACAGGCAGGGAAAAAGAAACCCAGAGCAGCGCTGGCAGTCCCTGGGGTCCTAAATGTGCGAGCTGGGTTTAAGACCTGATGGGTTTAATCATCAGCAAGACAAGTCACCATTCCACTCCCTGCTGCTGTTTCCTCTCTAAAATATACCGGTCTTGCTCAAGTTGGGATTTTTAGGGAGGACATGCTTCGTGTTTGCCTGGGTTTAAATCTCAGGGGGCTGGTACCACCCAGGTTTAGTCTCTGCCCACTCAGTCCATGTCCACAAAGCCACCTGACTCGCTGCTTTCCGAGCACAAAGACGCCCCACGGGAGCAGCTCCGGGGCTGCAGCCGCCCACGGCAGGCGGGGAAGGAGCCGGGAGCACTTTTCCAGCCGTTTGCCATTATGATAATTGGGATTCGCACGGAACAGACCAGCGTCTAGACAGCGCTGAGCTGCGAGCCGGGAAGGTGCGGGAGGACTCGGTGGTTTCCCGAGTAAGCGATTCTGACATTTGCAGAGTCATCGCCTTCCCTCCGCCCGGGATCCGGAGCCCTTCCCTCGGCCCGCAGCCCTGCAGACAGCAGCGGGAGGAGGCAGCTCCAGACGTGGCAGCTGCGAGGTGGCACTGGGGGGACTGGGATTTATCCCCCCTGGTCACCACCTCAGTCCAGCTCCCCACAGCGCAGCGGGGACAGCTCAGTTTGGTAATTCCTGCATCCAGCCCCAGGGCAGGGCACTGGGATGCTGAGGGAGGCACCCACGGCGCTGCGGGCTGGGGAGGCACCAGCACCTAAAAGCAGTCAAGTCCTAAAAAAATTCAACTCCTTCCCCTCCAGCAACTCGTTCTGCCTTGTCCCTGCTCCGATTGTTTTCCCCAGGTTCCCTGGAGCAGTTCACAGCTCAGGCCAGACACTTCTGCAGCAGCCAGTGCCCAGCACGAGGACGCTGCCATCGTGTCCCAGGCTCCGAGTGCCACCTCGGTGAGGGGAAACAGCACAAAACAAGGGCAGAACACCGCACCCTCAATCCCAGCATTAGGAGCTGCCCTGGCAAAATGCAAAGGGAAACTCCGAATTCCAGAATGGTTTGGGTTGGAAGGAACATTAAAGTCCATCTCATTCCATGGGCAGGGACACCTTCCACTGTCCCAGGCTGCTCCCAGCCCCAATGTCCAGCCTGGCCTTGGGCACTGCCAGGGATCCAGGGGCAGCCCCAGCTGCTCTGGGCACCCTGTGCCAGGGCCTGCCCACCCTCCCAACCAGGAATTCCTTCCCAATAACGCACCTAAATTTCCTCCCTTTCATAGATTGGTGTGGGTTGGAAAGGACCTTAAAGTTCATCTCATTCCAACCCCTTCCCAAGGGCAGGGACACCTTCCAGGTCACTCCAACAAGTGACATCTCTGTGGCAATAACTCCAGCAAACCAAGAAGTGTTGCTTGTTCTTAGAAAAAGCACTCAAAGAAAGCTGGAGAAAGCCTTTTTTCCCCCCCCCCCCACCAAAAATGTTTGTTTTCAGGGAAACATCAATTTCAGTTTTCCAGTGGGAAATAACAAAACATTTTGGTTTCGCTTTAAGTTCAAATATGACTTTGGATTTTATTTTTATTTGGTTGCTTTTAACTGCAGCAATATTGTAAAGCTGGCTGAAAGCAGCATTTCCACTTAAAATCAGGCTGAAACCTCCCAGGGGGAATCTCTACCTTTTAAACCGAAAGTTTTTGGAATGAGGATTATTCCTCCAGTATTTCTCAGCAGGGAAGAACGTGGATTTCTGCGTGACCATCTTCAAACCTGGAGGGAAAAACTGTCACCCTAAATAAGCTCATCACCCCTTCCCCACTGGGATGGGGTTTGGGGTCTGAGAATTTGGGACGGAGACAGTTCGGTGCTTCCAGCTCCCCTTCAGAGCCACAAGGAGAGGTGGGGACAGCAGGAGTCTCTGGAGGAGTCCCCAGCCACCATTCCCAGCTCCCCTTCTCCTGGCTCAGGGAATCCCACTCACCTTTCAGCTGTGACAGCTCCCATGACTGATGGCACTTTGATATTTACCCGAGCGTGCTGCTTGTCACAGCAGCCTTCAGCACATCACACTTTTGGCAGGCAAGGGAACTCCTTCAGCTCCTTGCAGCTCATGGAAAAGCGATGGATTTTATGATGGCCCTTT
Source organism: Corvus kubaryi (assembly GCF_017639235.1). NCBI lineage: Eukaryota > Metazoa > Chordata > Aves > Passeriformes > Corvidae > Corvus > Corvus kubaryi. Next base: position 1,926,001 of record NW_024582065.1, on the reverse strand, counting down.
CCTTGTCACATTCCCCCAGAGCTTGGTGTGGAAGGAAGGAAAGCTCAGCCAGACACAAACACTGAGAAAGGGAAGAGCTTCCAGGGGGGTTGGATGGAGGAGAATGTGGGGGATGAATCAATGGGATCCAGCAGGGTCCACCTCAGAGGGACTTGGAAAGACACATCCTTTTCCCGGAGGTTCTGGGGATGTGCAGGGGTCAGAGCTCCAGCAAATGAGGGAAGTCAGGCTGAGGAGGTGGAGAAAAGGAGGGGGCAGAGAGAGAGGCTGGAGGGTGCCAAGCACCATCGATGCCACGGCTTTGCAAAGAGCTGCAGGGACAAAGCTGCCACCTGGGGTTTGCACATGACAAAAGTTACAGGCTGGGCTAGAATCAGGATTTGGATTTTATCTCAGACACTGCCTTTCTTCAGGGAAAAAAACCAAAAAGAGCATTTTAGCCTGGAAGTTCCCCAAATGCACTCTGGAGTTGCTCGGATGGAATGAGCAGGTTTTGAGGGACACAGCTCCCCCTTTCCTTTACCTCAGCTGCAGTTTCCTGGCCGTGGGACACCCAGTCAAGTGCCATCACTGTTGCCCCACCCTATCCCCTCCTCCACAAGAGATGCTGAATCCTGGAGTATCCTGCACTTTGCTGTCGCAGCCCTCAGCAGCTCATCCTCACATCCCCTAATTCCAGCTGAACTCACACCAAAGGGACCTACCAGGATCGATGTCTCCCCATCCCCAGCATCTCCTAGATTCTGAGCACAAGCCCTGCCAAAGACCAAGCTGATGAACCCAAAATGAAGAAAACAGAAGGCACCAAACTCATTAAAGCCATGAGTGCCCTGGAGCAGGATTTGTGACTCCTTTGCACAGAAAGGAGAGGCTGAATCTGCACACGCAGCTACATCAAACCCCTGCGAGTCACAGCTGAGTACAACTTGCAGCCTTTCCCTGTCCCAGTTGCAGGAGGGATGACTTTTATCCCTTTTCTTCATTTTCCTCTCTCTCCTCGTTTCTCCCTTGTTACACGGATGAGGCAGCAGAATTTTAACGGCTTTTATGTTCTGCAAAAGATCTCTGACCTTTGCAGTGCTCTGTAATTCCAGCAGCTGTCCAGAACCCCTTCCCTTCCCAGGGAGAGGGGACAGCCAGGAAGAGCACCTTGTTGCTCAGAGTAAAACAGCCACGGGGTTTTCTTGCTGGGAGAAGAACAAGGAGCTGCCTCCCACAGCATCAGCATTCATAGGGATCACCCCAGGGGGAAAGAGATGGATGTAGGAGGCTCTCACCAGTCCCTGCCACACATCCCTGACCAAGGTGGGGAAAACGAGGGCACAGCACCCCAGGAAGGTCCCAGGGGTAGAGTTTTGTGCTTCAAAGGGGAAGAAAGCAATGGAAAACACTTTGGTGCTGCTAAAGGGGAGAGGGCTGTCAGCTCTTCCCACAGCACAGAGAACAGATTCCCTTTGGGAAGTGGAGATGCAGTGAAGTCCTGAGCCTTCCACAGAACCACTGAGCCCAGCCAAGACCCAATCCCAATCCCAGGCTTTTCCCTGGAGTCTAAAGCAGGTGCTGTCCCTGGCTGGGATGAGGACAGAGAGCTCTGCCTGGTGTTTTCCTCCTCCTTTGCTGAGCTCCTGCTCCACAGCCCCGTTCCCATGGGATGGAACCACTCTGAACACAATCCCACTCACAGGCTGCTGCATCTCCCTCCCAGCTGCTAAAAAACACAAAGGGTTTTGTCTTTCTGCTCCTTCCTCTTCTCCTTTTACCTGAAATCCCCTCAAACCAAACAGAGAAAACAGCCCTGGCTGCCACAGGCGAGCAATAACCCAGGAAATTTTAATCCCTGCCTGTGATTGTAGAGTGGAACACAGAGTGAGATAAAAGGCTCACCGGGCCTGGCATTATTGCATTAGAAAGGTAATTATCTCTTCTGCCACCTGACTCTGGGCTTTCTTCATATAATGAAGTTTCCAGCTCGTGTTTGCAGCCACAGGAGCAGCCAGCACAGCCTTGCTAGGAACATGAGAGAGAACTGTCTGCTCTGAGGGGAAAGCCAGCAGAGCCAGGCTGGGAGGAGAAGGAAGGAAGAGGAGAGGAAATCAGAGCTCCTGGCAGCTGCTGGTGCCTCTGTCCCACCACAGAGCCAAGGCACCCTGAGGCGTTCAGCACATGCCCAAATTCACATTTGTTTCAAAGCACCTGCCCCGTGGATCCTGATCTTTCGGGTTCTGTCCAAACCCTCAGGAAGGCTGAGGGGATGTTCAAACAAAAAAAATAGTTTTACCTTTTGATGCTGCTGAATAATGCAGGAAGGAGAGGGCCCAGCCCATCAGAGAAGCCTGGAATAGCTTGGATGGAAGGGACCTTGAATCCCATCCAGCCCCTGCCATGGGCAGGGACACCTCCCACTGTCCCAGGCTGCTCCAAGCCCCAATGTCCAGCCTGGCCTTGGGCACTGCCAGGGATCCAGGGGCAGCCCCAGCTGCTCTGGGCACCCTGTGCCAGGGCCTTCCCACCCTCCCAGGGAACAATTCCTTCCCAATCTCCCATCCAGCCCTGCCCTCTGGCACTGGGAAGCCATTCCCTATGTCCTGTCCCTCCATCCCTTGTCCCCAGTCCCTCTCCAGCTCTCCTGGAGCCCCTTCAGGCCCTGGAAGGGGCTCTGAGCTCTCCCTGGAGCCCACATCCCCCACCTCAATGACAGATTGTCTTCCATCTCAATATCCAGCCTCTCCACAGGGTGCAAGGTCAGCAAATGCTCCTCCCCAGCTCAGCCTGTGCTCTCAGATAATTGACTCATCCGTAGCTTTCATCTCCTCCCCACGCTGGGAAGATGAAGTCAAATTCCACCTTCCCAATTCCGGCTGCCTCGTGCCACCCCTGCCAGTCCATAAATGCCTCCCACCCTTACCCTGTGGTTTGCAGCTCCGAAAAAATCAGGCCTGAGCGCTCATGGCTGTGGCCCCTCTCATCTGTCACCCAGCTTGCTCTGAAACACGAGCAGCCTTTAACCTGCTTTTTACTTATTTATTCCAACAGGAAAGGAGAGAGGAAAACATCCCCAGCCAGCCTGTGTCAGCAATTAGGAGCATGAAATATCTGGCAGGAACAGCTTTATAATCAGAGCTCTGCCCTGTCCTTCTCCTGTCCCCTCAGAACTCCCTGAGGACGAGTCACGGCCGCAGTCGGAGCCTCAGGGTTGGATGGGGAGGCAGTGCTGGCTCCAGGGAGAACAAGGCAGCACTGACCAACAGGAATTCTGTCCCAAGGGATCTCTTTGGGCTGTCCTGAAGCCTCTCACCCCTCCAAGCTGTTGTTTCAACCCTCAGGCTCACAAGCAATACCAGCTCTCTGTTACAGTCCCCCACTGCCCTCAGGCTCTGCACACTCCAACCGGGCATCAGGCACCACATCCCCCCCAAAAACACGGTCGTGGGCACAAAAACCATCATCCAAATTTCCTCACAGACCACATCTCCCATCCCTGCCCAGGTAAGACAAGGCTTTCCACACACCCAGCTCCACATCAGGTGTCTCCATTCTATCTTCTAATTCTGACATCCCAACCTGCCATTTCTGCACTACTCTGCCACCACACACTCACAGATTGGAATGAATAAGCTGGGCCTAAACATCTGCTCCTGACTGAGATTAGCTCCTGATTGAGATTAACCCCTGATTGAGATAACCAGAACCTGTGGTGATCACCAGTGACAACAACAACAAAAAAAATTAAATACAGTCTAAACCTCCAAATACAGAATCCCAGAATCATTTAGGCTGGAAAAGGCCTCTAAGACTGAGTCCATCCATCTCTGGGTAAATTTTACTGATATCTACAGGTCAGACCAGCCCTGGTGTCCCAGGACATGGTGGCCACAGCCACCTCCTCTCTCAGTGAATGGCAGAGACTCCACACTGGCTCCTCCTGGCCCCAAGGAACCTCCTTTTCCCTGGAATGGATCCAGAAAGACACCAATAATCGTGCTAGCAAAGATTTTAAGAGCCTCAGGCGCAAGAAACAAGCTGAGCTTGGAGCCAGCACTGCACCAGCGCTCCTCAGGGCAGGGACTGTCCCTACCTGAACACAGCATTCAGTTCAGCCCCAAAGATCCTCAAAGCTGACAAAATTCAAGTCAATCCTTTAGGGTCCCTCCAGGGACATCCCCCAATGAGAAGAGGAGCACCCAGGAAGGGTGAGAGTGTGAAGGATCATGGAAAGGGCTGCATGAGGTGACCTCCATGGCCCAGGCCAGGCATTTCTACCAGGAGCCACATGCTGGCCTTCCCCCTCCAAGCTCTAAGTGCCAAATTCCCTTATAAATTCTATTTCCCCCATTTAAGCAGCTTCCTTTGCTCCAAAGCTTCCAGTCCCAGCTATAAATGGCATTTAACGAGGAGCTGCTGGTGCCTGCTCCTATTTCACTTCCAAAAGGCCTCTGGCTTTGGCACGGACCTGCTCTCCAGGAGAAGCTGAGTCTCCCTCCCTGCCTCCCCCCTCTCTCCTGGCCACCCCAAGGAGGTTGAGGGCATGGAAAAGCAGCCCCATGTCTCAGGCATCAGGTGGGGAGTCAGGAAAAGGCATGAAGCCACCTGAGGAGAGGCAGAGGGGTGATGCCAGTCCTACTCAGTCCCTGGCATTTTAAAGATGCCCTAAAAATGCCATTTTTCTGCTTCATCTGGGAGAAGCCCTTAAAAAAAACCACACAGCCCAGCTTCACACACATCCCAGCACTGCCAGGCCCCTCCAAACCCCACAAAAACAACGAGACCCCTTGCAAAGCCAGCAGGGGAAAGGCTTTCAAGACAGGGCCTCAGACCCTGCGCACATCGAGTCAGGACATCGCACGCTTCCCCTCGCAGCAGGCTGGCAAATGGCTGCCGGGATCTCAGGGAGCTTTTTCATCTTTAAAAAGCATAAAAGAGAACAAAAGGCAGAACTCCGTGCGCAGTGCACCCAGATCTAACGGGGCTAATGAGGACTCCAGCTCCTGGGCTTGCAAACCGCCTCAGCACCGCTGAAATCCCTCTGTCATTTGTTATCCCGGTGTTTTGGGAGCAGCTGGATTCACCTGCAGCCTCTGGGGTCTGTGAGTGACCCACAGAGGAGCTCCAGAGACGGTGGAAGGGAGGCAGGGAATTCCAGGGGAACAGTCTGTGGCACAGGCTGGGGGAATGAGCGCACGACCACTCTCCAGCACCTCTCCCTGAGGGCAGGAACCCCTGGGGGACACAATGGGGGCCATTCCCAGCACAGAAAGGAGCTGGAGCTGCTGGAGAGAGTCCAGAGGAGGCCCCGGAGCTGCTCCAAGGGCTGGAGCCAGGCTGGGAGAGCTGGGGGTGCTCACCTGGAGAGGAGAAGACTCCAGGGAGAGCTCAGAGCCCCTTGCAGGGCCTAAAGGGGCTCCAGGAGAGCTGCAGAGGGACTGGGGACAAAGGCTGGAGTGGCAGGAGCCAGGGAATGGCTTCCCAGTGTCAGAGGGCAGGGATGGATGGGAGATTGGGCAGGAATTGTTCCCTGGGAGGGTGGGCAGGCCCTGGCACAGGGTGCCCAGAGCAGCTGGGGCTGCCCTTGGATCCCTGGCAGTGCCCAAGGCCAGGCTGGACACTGGGGCTTGGTCTAGTGGGAAGTGTCCCTGCCCATGGCAGGGGTGGAACAAGGTGAGTTTTAAGCTCCTTCCAACCCAAACCAGTCTGATAAATACAAAATCTGCCCAGCCCAGTAACTGCAGCATCTTGGGAGATCTGCAGCATTTCTGTGCTGCGTGGATTTCAATTAAAGCCCTCACAAAGAGACTGGGCCTCTCTTCCCATCGAGATCACAGCAGCAGAAAAGTTATTTTTAAACTCTCTACCTCAGCTGGTGGAGAGCCCCATCCTCTTCCACTGAGGGGAAAAACAAATTAATTGATACAGGTCAAACCAGAGCAAGGCTCTCAATTATTCCCCGGTAATTACCTCCATAAAAATTTAAGCACACATAAAACCAACTCGGTAAGATTTAGCCTCAAGACTTGCAACATAGGAAACTCATCTTCTAGAGAAAGAAATTTAAGAGTCAGCTCCCAATAACATCCAGATGTCCAGACAGGTCTCATTTATACAAAAAAAAAAAATCATAAAAATAAGCTGCCAGCACACACGCATGCAAATTCCCAGCTTGTGGGTGAACTCAAGGAAACTAAAATCTCTTTACAATATTTTACAGCCTCTTCCCTCCACACACAGAATATCCCTCACAAAAGCACTGGTGTGCAGCCTAAATAACACAAGATTCCTATTCAACACCCTGGGAGGATGAGAAATCTGATTTTCATTCTCCTTCTAAACACTGGGAATGGAAGAAAGCTGAGCAAAGTCCTTTTGGAAAATACTTTATCAAAGGAAACTGCATGTGGAGTGAAACCAAAAGTGCTGGTTAATTTGAGCTGAATGCAGTAAATGGCCTCAGCCAGGAAAAATGAGGAGCTGAAGGAGTAATCAAACATTTCCTTTTGGTGTTTGCTCAATTAGGTGGCTCAAAACAGTGTTTTAACTTGGCTAATTCTCCATGAGTCAGCACAAATGAGCTTTTAAATTTATATATAAAGCCAGAAAAATGGAGCAACAGCTGATTTTCACACCTTGTGAGGAAAAATGATGAGAGAAGTACCTGGGTCCAATGAGCACACTGAGCTGATTTTCCTCAGATTGTTCAGCAGAAGTGGAAAATATCAGGCCAAGCTCTAAAAATCAGGATCAGAGGGATGCCTGGAAGCCCTGGAGTACCCACTCCAGCTCTGGACCCTCCCTTGGCTAGATATCCTGGAGTAAGAGCTGCCTTTCCTCAGCTGGCAGAGCCACCTCAGCACCAGGCTGCAAAGTCACCCCCCGCACCCCCAGGGCTCTGTACCAGAGCTGCTCCCAAAATCTCTCCCAAATCCCAGTGCTTGCCCCATACAGACAGCAAGTCTGTCCTGCTGGTTCTGCTCATCCCAGAGACAGGCAGAGCTGTAAAAACTCAGAAAAACTGTTCCAGGAGCTCCCAGCCACCACTCATCTCTCCCTTTTCACTGGTTCTCCGTGGAGCCGATTCCTTTCAGCTGCTCAGGTCATCAGGAGATAATGATTTGATAGGAAAAATGTGTGTTCAGAGCAAGCCTTCAGCTGATCCAGGTGATGGCTTTGGAGCACCTTCCCCCAGAGGAATTCATCCCTAATAACCTCCCAATCAGGTTCAGCTGTGTTTGCTGACCCTCAGGTCAGATATTTGGGATTGGGATGTGGGGGGCTGAATCCAGAGCCACACCAGAGAAGGGCAAAGCACCGATGTCCTCCCTGTTTTCCCAGGATCTCCAGGTTAGCTCAGGGCACAGGAGGCCACAATTCCCATGCTGGGGAGCACATCTGGGCTCACTCCTGCCAAAATGTCCTAGGACAGGGCAGCAGGGACAAGTATTTCTCAGTATCTGCCCCTAAAAGTGCTTCAGTGGGTGCAGATGAAGCTGTGCTGAGTGGGCAGGAGGCCAAGGGCAGCCTGGAGGGATCCTGCCCATTCTCTGCCCCAGCAGCTCCTCATGGCACTGCTGGAGAGGAGGAGAGGAGCTGCTCCCCCAGGAGGGATTCAAAGCTCCTGGCAGCTGATGATCAGATCCTCTTTTAAAATGCAGCACTGCCCTAAAATCCAGCAGAGCTCAGCTCCAAAGTTTGCTCTCCTGACTCCAAAAGCTCTGAGCTGCAGGAAGCTCCTGGGTGAGTTGTGCCCCTTCCCCTGGAGCTGTTCCCTGTGACATAAATCCCCTCAAACCATCAGGGGGTTATCAAAGCAGTTACAGCCTCACCCCTGCAGCAGGACACCCCCACTCCTGTCTGGTTAAACACCAAACCAGGGCAGGGAAAGGCTTAAAACAGGACAAGATGTTCTTATCTCGTTCCTCCAGGAAAAAACCCTCAGCTCTCCATTCCAGCCACCCAAAGCAGGAATGACTCTCCCAGGCTGGGGAAAGGTTGTTCTGCTCCATCATTGATTTTCTGGCTGGGGCAGTGTCTGTAAAACATTTTTAGGGGTTCCCACATCCCTGTGGGTAACAGAATTCCCAGTCTGCCCTGGTGTAACCTGCATGTGATGTTTGGGACGGGGTGAAGGGTGTCCTACTGCCCCTGCTCACCCTGCAGCTCTCAGAGCCAAAATCAGGATAAAGTTTCCGTGGTTTGTTGAGTTGTGGAGTTCAGGAACCCCCAGGGACAGGGCAATGAAACACCTCCTCTGCACCCAGTGACAGTGGGGAAAAGTGATCCCAAAAATCCCATTAAAATCCTCCAGCAATCTCTGCTGCAGCCACCAACTGGGACCAGCCCTGGGATTTACCAGGAGATTTAAAAAGAAAATGCAATGGCTGCTCTGAAAGTAGGAGAATTTAAAAGAAGGTGACACAAAACCCACTAGGAGCAGAAGGAAAACCCCACTGGGATAACTGGGTAACCCTGGAGACAGTCAGAAGGTGCTGCAGCACACAAAAGGAACACTCCAACAGCTTCCCAGTTGCAGACTGGTGCCTGAACACCTGCACTGGGATCCCTGTTATCCCAGGGGAATGGAATTAGCAGAGCTCTGCTGCATGTCCCCACCATAGGTGATGGATATCCACACCGGGAGGGCTGCTTTGGGACTGGAGTGTCCTGGGAAAGGCACATCCCAGAGCTTTCTGGCCTCTTGGAAGCTCTGATTGTGCCGCCCTTGGCATTCCCGCTCCCCCTGGTGCATCCAGAATTCCCCACGGAATGTTTTACACCCCCTCAGTGCCTGCACAGCAGCTCAGGCCTCTGTTAAGGCCACCGTTAAACCATCAAACTTCCGTGGTTTTCATGTTGTGGAACCACTCCTGAATTCCTGATGGCAGTGGGGAGGAGCAGCAGAGCTGCTGGGAGAGGGAATGTTTCCTGTGAGGCCCTCTGGGAAAACAGAGCAGCTTTCAGGGATTCATTTGCCATTTGGTGACTGCTTTAAGGTAAAAATAAATAAATATATAAATAAATTAAAATCCTGTGTGTTTTCTTGCTGTTATATCATTTGTTCTACCCCTCCCAAAACAGCTGCTCCCCCCACACTGCTCAGCTCCAGCCTTGGAAATCCCTGCTTTCAGCTCAGGAGCTCGCCAGGCTTGGGTTTTATATTTCAGGCAAAACAGGATCGAAATGAGGATTTTATCCTTAATCAAAACAGGATTATTAAGGATCAAATACGAATTCCTCAAAGCTCATCCCCTTTCCAGATCACTTTGCATCGTGTCACCACCTCAAGAGATGCTCCACCAGCACTCCACGGAGGCAGAGAACACTGGGGACTCATTCCATGGAATCCCTCAGGTTGGAGAAGCCTTGCCACGTGTGAGGCTCCAGGACACCCAGGACATCCCCCAGCCCCTCCCAGGGAGGACAGAGGCAGGAAGGCAGCGCTGTCACCCCCAGGGCTGTGCAGCTCCTGCTGGGATTTCCCAGCCTGGCTCCCGGCGGGGCAGAGGCAGAGCTGGGCTCCAGATGGCTGTAACTGGGCCAGCGTGTTCACACAGCCAGGCCAGCAGCAAAAACCTTCTCTGGAATTTGGGATCAAAGGCAGGAAGGGAATTCAGCGAGCACAGAAATTCCCACTGACCCAGCAACTGTTTCCATGTGCAAGGACCCAAACCTGGCTCCCACCTGAATCCTGAGCAAAGCTGCAGCTCCTAGGAGCATCCCTGGGCACAGGGAGGACAGAGGGAGCTTTGCTGCTCCCCACAAACCTCCGGCTCCCCTTTCCTCACCTTCCCATCACCACAGCAGCAGCAGCAGCCTGCAAACCTCTGACCACACGGAGCATGGAATCCAGGGATGGTTTGGGTTGGAAGGGATCCTGAAACTCATCCCATGGGCAGGGACACCTCCCACTGTCCCAGGCTGCTCCCAGCCCCAATGTCCAGCCTGGCCTTGGGCACTGCCAGGGATCCAGGGGCAGCCCCAGCTGCTCTGGGCACCCTGTGCCAGGGCCTGCCCACCCTCCCAGGGAACAATTCCTGCCCAATCTCCCATCCAGCCCTGCCCTCTGGCACTGGGAAGCCATTCCCTGTGTCCTGTCCCCTCCAGTCCTTGTCCCCAGTCCCTCTCCAGCTCTCCTGGAGCTCCTTCAGGCACTGGAAAAACATTACAATGAACCACACCAGGACATTCATTCCCAAGGTTGCCCAGAGCACGAGGAAGGAAAATATTGATTGGAAGTGGCTGCAGATTTTCTGGAAGAACGGTTTTCTGACAGAAAACGACAATATGATCATATCAAAACTTCCTGCTGGAAAGGGTCCAACTTATCAAAGGCTCGTTTAGGAAAACAGCCACAATCTGACTGATTGGGTTAAACACACTTGTTCCTGTTTTGACAACATGTTTATTTTCATTTTATCAAGATTCACACCAGAAAGAAACTCTAAAAACAAAATTAAAGTATTTTTATCCCCACCTAAACAAGCCCTTCTCCTTGGAAAATTCTTCCTTTGGCTTTCCAAAGAGGGAATTTGACGCTGCAAAATGTTTTTGGCATGGTGAAAACTCCAGGTTCTGCCCTGACTTTGAACCTGCAGTTTTTGCTCAAGAAGGTTCATAGGATGAATAAATTATGCAGAATATTTGGAGTATTTGTAGTAATTGTTTTAATTTTGAAACTGACACCAATTGCAATCACACTTTTCATGGGAATGGGGGAGGCTGAGGGGATCTTTGGTGGGCTTTTGAGGAAATGTTATTGCAGTTGGTAGTTTTGGGGTTTTTTTTTCCTTTGTTGGGTGGGGTTTTTTAAGTTACTGGCCACAAATCAAGGTCCTGGTCCAGAAGAATGGACAAAATCCCTCCATTCCAGCAGGGATGCAGAGTGTGACCTGTCCCCACGGATGGGTGGCAGTGGCATCCCTGATTTTTCCAGGCTGGCACACCCCACGGGAGCACTGGGGGCTCGTTCTTCCAGATCTTGCCAAAACAGAGCAAAGCCCTGCAGTGTGAATAGCAACAAAATCAGGCAAAAAATCTGAGCACCAGAGCCACAAGAGTGTTTATGTTCTGACTCCTCCTGATTCCAAAGTGCCCAGGAGCAAACCTTTCATGGATGCAGGCTGGAGATTATTTCTCCACTCTTTTCCCTGTTTTTCACTCTGTTTCTCCTCTCCCCTGTCATCACACACTTGATTTCATTCACCAGCGCCTTTGTCTTGTTCCCTCTGGTACTCCGAAGGCATTTCATTTCATTTCCATTTTTTCAGGCATTAAAAGCATTTCTTTTGAATTCTGGTGCCTTCAGCACGTGAAATGAGCCTCAGCTGCACTGCAAAAACCCCAGCCTGATCTCGTTACACGCCCATTCTTCAGCGGGAATTGAGAGGAAAGGGGGAAGCAGCTGCCTTTCAAATCCCCCCCTGCATTAACCACGCTTCAAGTTCAAAAGCTGAATGCAGAGGACGCAGCTCCAGGTGCAAACCCTGCTGCTCCCCGGTATTCAGGGCTGGACAGGAGCGGTGGAGCCTGCACAGTGTTTTTAACAGTACAGTGTGACTGACACAAATTCATGGAGTCACAGAATATCCCGAGCAGGAAGGGACCCACAAGGACCATCCAGTGCAGCCCCTGGCCCTGCACAGACCCCCCAACAGCCCCACCCTGGGCATCCCTGGCAGCGCTGTCCAAACGCTCCTGGAGCTCTGGCAGCCTCGGGGCCGTGCCCATTCCCTGGGGAGCCTGGGCAGTGCCCAGCACCCTCTGGGGGAAGAACCTTTCCCTGCTCTCAGCCTGAGCCTGCCCTGGCCCAGCTCCAGCCGCTCCCTGGGTGCTGTCCCTGGCCCAGGAGCAGAGATCGGAGCTGCCCCTCGGGAGGAGCTGCAGCCCCCGGGGAGCTCTGCCCTCAGTCTGCTCCAGCTGAACAATCCCAGTGCCCTCAGCTGCTCCTCACAGGCCCCTCCAGACCCTTCACCATTTTCTTAACTGTCCAGCACCTTCAGATCTTTCTTCTAAAGGTGGAGCCAGGGGCATCCAGGGCAGAGAGGGCTCTGTGCACCCACACCTCGAGCAGGTGAAGCAGATCCAGCACTTCATGTCCTCAGAACAGACACCCATTCTTGCGGGTCTCTCTGGGACAAGGCGGGAAATTCCTGTCCTGGTTGGAGGCATTTCCCACCTCAGGGCCGTGGTTCCTAATGCAGCTCAGTTCAAATTGACACTGAGACAGAACTGAGCCAAGCTGCTCCACTTCACCCACAGTGAGCCAGGAGCCAGCTTTGGATCTGGGTTTGGGTGACCTGATTTTACCTTCTCCCATTCCCTGTGAGGGTGGGGAGGCCCTGGCACAGGGTGCCCAGAGAAGCTGTGGCTGCCCCTGGATCCCTGGAAGCATCCAAGGACAGGTTGGAGCAACCTGGGATAGTGGAAGGTGTCCCTGCCCATGGCAGGGGTGGGATGGGATGAGATTTAAGATCCATTCCAAGCCAAACCATTCTGTGTTTCCCCCTTAAAGAGGGAAAGCATTTTCCCATGATTTTCCCTAAGATCACCTCCTAGAAGGAATAGAATCCGTGTCTGCAGCACTTTGCACAAAACAACCCCTGTACCCAGGCAGCCTCAGCAGCTCAGCCCATCTTGCCAAACAAACACATCCTGAACACGGCCTGGAGCTGGGCCAGGGCAGGCTCAGGCTGAGAGCAGGGAAAGGTTCTTCCCCCAGAGGGTGCTGGGCACTGCCCAGGCTCCCCAGGGAATGGGCACGGCCCCGAGGCTGCCAGAGCTCCAGGAGCGTTTGGACAGCGCTGCCAGGGATGCCCAGGGTGGGGCTGTTGGGGGGTCTGTGCAGGGCTGGAGTTGGACTGGATGATCCTGGTGGGTCCCTCCAGCTCAGGATATTCTGTGATTCTGTGCCCCAAACACCACGAGCAGTTCATGCTCTGGCCAGTGGCAGCTGCCCCACACTGACCCCACAGAGCCCTCCTGGCTTTGTTCCCTGGCGCTGAGCGGGAATTCCACAGCAACGGGAGCAGGGTGTGAGTAAGACCCGGCTTAGCAGGGCTCCAGGGAAGCAGAGAGCACCTCTGTTACCCGCACAACAAACCCAGGCAGCTTTTCCCGTGGGGAGTGCTCAGCACTGGCGTTTCCCTTGCGTGCACAGCACCACACAGAAGCTGCACAGCCCCTCTGGCCCTCGCTTACCCCAGCAGCTTTACGGGTTCTGTGGGATTTAGGGCCTTTTTTAGCCTTTATCCTAAAGAGAAAAAGCACCCTACCAAAAGAAAACAACCCCCAAATCATTAGACTGAGAACTATCAGCAGCGATTAACAGAGCAAAACAACAAACGAGCTCCCGAAACACACGAGCTGGGAACAATATAGGGGAGCTCTTTGAAAGGAAAGCTTTTCATCAGGCTCAGCGTGGCACTGAGCCATCCCTCTGATCCAGCCTTTCCCTCGTCTGCTGCACTAAACACCCCGTGCAAGGTCTATTTTCACCACCAACCAACCAACTTCTATCATTGGAAAGAAATCAGGATAATCCACAGCTAAAACGGGCTGGTGGGGAGCAGCAGGTGCTGCCAAGGCCTCGCGGTGCAGCCCCACGTCCCCCCAGGTGCCCATCCCGGCACGAGGTTGGGGTTTCACCAACAGCTCCCCCAGCACTTGGCATCCCAGGACCGGCTCCTCTCTCCCAGCCGGGCACACAGCCTGGATAGACATGAATTGCCTTGTCCAGGGTCATGGGAAAAGCCACTGGAAACCTGGCAGAAAGAGCCCACTGGTCCCTTTCCATGTATTTTTCCCACTGGGCCACGGTGCCACATCACTCGTGTCCCCCCAGGCTCCCTCTGCTCCCCGAGAGGGATTTGGGACAGGAGCTCTGCTCTGCAAAACACTTAAACCTGTGCTCAGAGCTGAGCTCGGGCTCAAGGCTTTAACACGGAGCTTCTCAAGGTCTTGTCCAAGAGCCACAGCTTCCAGGATGACGCGGAGATGGAGGATCATGCTGGGAGTGACCAGTGAGGTCTCACACTCCCAGGTTTTGCTCATCCCAATGTCCTTTCTCTCCCCGGGACAAGCTCTGGGCTCCTCCCGAGCCTCCAAAGCAGGCGAAGACCGAAATCCCCCGGGCTGGATCCCGCACCCATCTCCAAGCTCCCTCTGCTGTTCCCGAGCGCGTGTTACACTCCCTGGATCCCCTGGTCCTCCCTCCGCAGCCAGACCGGGGCAGGGGCGATGTCCCGCTGCCCCCAAAGGATACCCTCCACCCCAAACAGCTTAAAACCCACCCCACGCTTCGCCAGCCCCACAAATCCCCCTCTGCTTCCAGAGGGAATAAAGGAGGCAGAGCTCGAAGGCAAAGAGACATTTCCATGGAGCATTTGCCTCCCGAGTCTGTCTCCGTGTGGGAAGTGGCCCAAAAGGAAGCCACAAGTTCCTATCAGTGAGGAGCCTAAAGACAGCACACGGCTTCCCCCGGCTCCTCCAGCGCCCGCCTCGACTCGGCAATGATTCATCCCCATCTCCGGAGGATTTTTCTGGTAACTGCTGCAGATCCACCTTGGGATGACAGAGCAAAACTAGCAGCAAACCTATCTCGTCGCTGCTATTTTTTACCCCCCTCCGCTGAAAAAGCCCTAATTTCAGGATGGAGGGATCAGAATCACAGCTAAGGACGAGCTGGCTCCTTACGCAGAGATTTTTGGGTTTTTTAAAACCTGCTTTCAGCTGACAACGTTAAAGCTGCCACCCCTAGATTTATTGGGGGAATTTATGAGCCAGCGAGGAAAGCCACCAAAAAAGGAGGAAGCAGAATCCATTCCAAGTCTGGGGACAAGGAACATGTTTCAGTGGGATTGAAAGGTGTTAAAGTCAGTAAGCCAGAGAGAAAGCAGCACGAAATAAATACAGATACCCTCTAATCCCTAAATACTCTGTCTGGAGGACACAGAGAGCTGTGCTGCAAACCAAAAGCAATAACTCCTAAAGGGCAGCCAGACCCGCTTCCCAGACAGATAAGGAACGAGGATGAACGCAAGGAAGCAGCAGGACAAGTTAAACAAACACAAAAACACGTGGCATGGCATTTAGAAGGGGGGAAAATAAGAATGGTGCTCCTTGAGGGTACTTTCTTTCCAGTTGAGAGCAGCTGCTCTGCCTGTCCCTGGGGATTGCTGCTTCCCACCACCACACCCCAGCACCCAACACTCCCACACCTGGAGAGGGTCCGTGCCCTAAAAATGCCCACAGCAGCGTTTGTGGTGCTTTCCTGTGCCCAGCCCCACGTCAGGAAGGGTGAACACATGAAATGAACCATCTCATGGCACGTGTGAGGGAAAGGCCAGCGGTTGTCACCACCTCTGCCTAAACCTGGCCCCAACAGGGACATCCCCCTCAGCCCTGACCTTCCACAGCCACCTGAGGGGCAAACTCTGCCTCCAACCAAAGAGAAAAGAGAGGAATAATGGGATCACAGACTGGTTTGGGGTGGAAGAGACCTTAAAGCTCATCTCATTCACCCCTGCCATGGGCAGGGACACGTTTCCCTATCCCAGGCTGCTCAGAATTCCATCAACCCAGCCCTGAGCACTTCCAAGGATGGGCAGGAACAAGGCTCCAAAATTGGTTTTAAGTTCAAGAGGCACATCTGCAGTTCATCAGATATTTATGTGTGTGTATGCATATATAGATATGTATAAAAATGTATCTATATATCACAGACACACCATATTTTACATGTTTTTATTCAGCTCCTGGGCAGACCAGGCAGTTTATTATTTTTATTTCTCTCCCCAGCACACGCAGGAAGCTCTGCAAGAATCGAGCTGCACACAGGCAGTGCTTCATCTGCAAAGGCCTCCCCCTCCCTCAAATCCTGTCAGAAATCCATAAAAGGGAATCATTTACTAAAGAAAATGGAAATTTGAGGTCGTGGTGTGATTGTGAAAGGCAATGGAGGGCCAGGGCAGATTCTGGGGCCGAGCAGACAGGAGCTGAGCCCTCAGCTCCCGTTATCAGGGCAAGCAGGGCAGCCTGCCTTGGATAATCCAAACCATTTTCCAGGGCCGTGAGAACACAGCACTGATGGGAAAAGCGGGCAGGAGGCAGAGCCGGGGCCAAGTGAGAAATAAGAACTAGAACACCTGGCTGCAGAAATGGTCTAAAACGTCCCCAAATAATCAGCTCCTCAGCGTTATCCCTTTCAGCAGCAATGACTAGAATTGAATGGGTGTTTCACCAGCCACTTGGAGGCTTTAACACAGCAATATTCTCAAGCTGGGAAGAGGGAAGGGGAGGGTGTTGCTCTAAATTTCCACCAAGTTCTCAAGGGTTGGATGAACAGAGCAGTAGAAATAAAATAAATTAAAAAATAAAAGAGGTTGGACTTGGAACATCCAAGCAAGAGAATTTATGGGAACTTATCCAAGGCTCAGAACCCAAAAGGGTGTTTCAGTTTGGCTCAGCCCAGTTGGGGTTTTGCAGGGGGGTTATTGCTGCTGGCAGGATGCTGTGGTGGCAAACACCCCATGAGGTCACAGCAGGGCTGGAGATGGGCACGGGGGGGTCAGTGCCAGGCAAAGGCCGTGGCAGAGCCTGTGCCAGGCTCACTCAGCCCTGAGGGGGCAGAGGCACCGAACTCCACACCCAAAGGGACCATGACAGTGAGGGATAGGCACAGAGCAGAGCACAGCCCTCCCCACAGCGCTGGTCCTGTGGGGTCAGCACCTGGCAGCTCAAATCCATTTTGGAAACGCTTCCAGCAGTTCCCCAACCCAGCCAATCCTTCAACCACTCGCCCTTCATGGTCCCTGCCTTTATCAGAAGGAAATCTCCTACAGCTACCCTACAAAATTGTTCTTTGAGTGAGCCCCAGGTTCTCCTCTTTCCTAGGAAACGACCTGTGGAAGGATCCTCCAGTATCCACCATCAAATCCCCCAAGAAACACCTCCAAAATCCATCCCCAAAGCATCCTCACCCTCCCCTGGAGAGAGCTGGCCGGAACAGGAGCACTGCACCTGCTGCTGAGCTTAAAACCCCAAACAAAGGGAGAGGGAAGACCAGGGGGCAATTAATGGGGAGGAATTGGCTTCTTTAGCAGCTCCAGCTCCATCAGGCATGAAAGTTTTGGATGCTCTCGGGGGAGGGAAGATTCTTGTCTCAAGGCAAACTGGCCTACTCACTCTATTTATAGAGGAGAGGCAGCATTTGAGCCCTGCTGCAGCTCAGCAGAGCCCACTGAGATGCTCTGCTCATTATGCAAGTGCTCCAGAGCCACGTTTGTCCCCTGGCCCGGCCCCACAAGGAGCTGCAAGGACCACGAGATGTCCCATGCAGGGCAGCAGTCCCCACGCGGCACATCCGCGGGGACACTCAAGCACAGGACATCCCTCTCCTCCACTGACACAAACTTGGCCTGGAAAAGCAAAACAGAGCATCCAGCTTTCCCTGACCCCCTCAGCTGGGAAGGACATGGAACTTCAAGGAGAAAAAGGGAGAAAATGGGGTTATTTGGAGGGTCCTGTGTTGATGGGAATGGCAAAAATATTCTGCTCTCTGCCCCAGTGCCAGGCCTGGGGACACTCCAGGTGTCCCCTCATCCGGGGTGGGCCGACATCCAGGGAGCAGAGCAGGGGCTGCTGCTGCAAGCAGGACTTTGGCCTTCAAGGTTCTGTCCCTGCTTTTGGGACCAAAAGAGCCACTTTGGGACCCAAACAGACCCTTTGGCCAACCCATGGTGCACAGGAGGCAGATGTTGGGCAGTGACCATGGCACAGCCAAGTTAATGAATACCCCTTAATGAATATCCCCTTTCTTCTCCTTATCTTTCCCAAGCCAGTTTAGCCTCCTAAAGAATGCTTTGCCTGTCTCCCACCTCATCTCAAAGGGAACCATCAGGGGGAATTGAATCCTCATCTTTCAGGACGGGTCATGGGATGTTTCAGGAATTTAGGGTGCTCCTCATGTGCCAACAGCAAGAGCAAGAAAGGCACATGGAACAACAAAATCTTATAAATCTCATGCTCGTGGGAGCCCTCAAGACTAAAAATCTGTGGCTTTATAACCAAACCCCAAATCTGATCCATCCACAAACGCTGAGGCCTCCCTCACACCCACAGGCATGGGATCAAACAGCAGGGCTGTGAGGGTGAGCAGCAGAATGGGAATGGTTTTTCTTCCCGCAGCATCTGCCACCTGGCCCAGCACAAGGGATTCAAATAAAGCCGCCAAAGAAAAACATTGAAACCTCCACAGATAAATTCCCAGCCAGAGCTGACTCCTGCAGAGTCAGGGACACTTTAACACGGAGCAGGGCTTGCTGAACACAACGGGCTGTGCTGCTTTTTAGGGATAATTCACCAAGAGCCGGGGATTTCTTGGGCATCTCCATCACCCCACCAGCCTGCCTCGTTACTTATTCACCATCTTCAATATTAACCTTTGAGAAACTGCTTAAAACTCCAAATCCAGATGCCACAGGAGTTCACCCTGTGACAGTCACAGTCTTTGAGCCAGAGGGGATGGTCAAGGCCCAATCTCCCCTGGGGTGGGAGATTTGAAGCAAACAAAAGCAAAGCACCAGCTCTGGGTGTGGGAAGGGCACAGATGGCTGAGGCTGGCACTCCAGGGAGGAACACGGAATCTTAGCAAGCTCTTGAAATGTTACTTTTAACAAAAACTGGGTGAGAGCAAAACATTTCTCGAGACAAACGCTCCTAATGGCAGGGACAGAGGAAAGCCCTGATGGAGCAGGGAGAGGCTGAAAAGAACAGGAGGATCCTGCAAACACACCCAGAGTCCCAGGTCACATGTGAATATTTGACAGTTCATTGCCTCAGGCTGCAATGGCATCGGTCCTCAAATGGGGGTGACACCAAGTGACAACCTGGCATTATTGAGGGAGGGAAAGGAGAGAGAGGAAGAGGGAGAGAGAGAAGGAGAGAGAGAGAAGGAGAGAGAGAGAAGGAGAGAG
>NW_024582065.1:1898384-1907032 GCF_017639235.1 Corvus kubaryi | reverse complement strand
GAGAAGGAGAGAGAGAGAAGGAGAGAGAGAGAAGGAGAGAGAGAGAAAGAGAGAGAGAGAAAGAGAGAGAGAGAAAGAGAGAGAGAAAGAGAGAATCTGAGAACAGATCAGTGATTTAGACCCAGGGGCTCCTTGCTCAGGCTCCTGGGGGCATTCTCACAGTGGCTGCCTGATTTCCCCACAGGCACAGTCCAGGATTAGCAACAGCAGCCTCCCAACTTCCAGGGATTCTTGCAAGGCTGAGTTAATTTCTCCAGCTGCTCCATGAGGGAAGCTAAAAGCACGTGGCATTGTTCAGTTACCACTTGCACACGTTTGCCATGTGTCTGCAGTGTCCCGAGAGCTGTTTGGAGGGGACAGAGCTGTCCTTGTCCGTGTCTGTGCCTCCCTGGCAGCAGGTGGGCCACAGCAGAGTGGCACAGCCAGTGTCTGTCCTCACTCCTCCTTCCTGCACAAGGACAGCAGCTTTGAATGGGAAAAATTAACAGAACAATGCTGAATATCAAGGATAATGCCAAGTGTGAGATCCTGGCACCGCTGCTGCCACCTCAGCAATGCCTTGAGTTGCTCCAAGAAGAAATACTGAGATTGCCACAGCCCCGGTGTCATCCTGCTGTGGATTAAACACACAGGGAAGGCGAGGAAACTGCCTCTGCCACTTCCATCCGGGAAGGCCTGGAACAGCCAGGAAAGGCTTCCTCCATCCACCCCTTACCCCCTTCTCCCCAGGCTTGCTCAGGGTGCTTCACATCCCAGCTGGGAAGGCAGCACTGCCCTCACAGCCAGGGGCTGCACTGCCTGGGCAAAGCTCTGCTGAGACAACGTGGTTATCTCGGGATTATCTCGGTTATCCCGTCGTTATCTCATGGTTGCAGGGGGAGCACAGTGCCAAGGAGCAAGAGAAAAAGCAAAATAAACCATTTCTCTTTTGTTCTCCTAAAGATCCCCTGCTCTGGGTGAGGACACAGCAGTTTCCCAGAGCTTTGAAGCTTTGATTCCTGTTAGATGTTAAAGACAGGCTCCTTCAGAGACCCCCAAGCCCAGCTTTACCAGGCCAGACCAGTGGTTTCTGCACAGTCCTGGTGTGTCCACAGCAGCCCATCCCTGGGGGCTCTGGGGGGAGCACCTGCCAAGAAGCCTGTGCCAGTAATTCGGATGTTTCTGACTGTCCCTCCTGTCTGGGATCTCATGAACCAGCTCCTGGCCAAGACAGCTCAGTTGGGGATTCTTCCCTCCTCTTTTCAGGGCTTTGATCCCTTCCTGCCTGCTCTCAGCTCAGGGACTTTATTCACCACCCTTTGCTAAATGGGGCTAATGAGTTCCCCGTGATACCCTCTGAACCTCAGGGCTCCCCCAGCCAGGAGCTCAGGAGCTCTGACAGTGAAGCTTTCCTTGGTCTCCATGCCCCTCCATGCTCCAGCCAGTAGAGAAATAAAGATCCTTTAGTGCCTTTTCTGCCATGAATAGCACACGCACACAGGGTACCACCCGCAGCCAGCAGAGCCAGGAGCGCTCTGTGTGCCCCAAAGGCTCCAGGAACACATCTGAGGTTACCAAGCAGCATCTCCTGGGAACACAGGTCAGCCCCAGGGCCTGTTCCCTTCCAGAAAACACAATTCTTCACCTAATGGGCAATTTGCTGCCATCTGGACACTGAGAGCTTGACCTGTGCGATGCCAGATGTCCCCATGAGGTCAGTGCTTGGCACCAACGGGGCACTGCCACTGCCTGGCACTGCTGGAGAAGCGGCTGCTGCCAAGCACAGATCCAGTGAACCCCAGAGCTCTCTGGTGGATCTTCCCAGTCTGCCCAGCAGGCATTCCAAGGTGATGCCCTCCTGTGCCACGCAGCTGTCGGGCAGAGCAGTGTGGGAGGGCGGCCGAAATTCCCTTGCTCTCTCTCCAGAGTTAGGCCCAGCTCTCGCTTCCGTGCACAGCCAGTTCACACTGCCAAATGTCACTTTGCAATCGTCCAGGCTGAGCAGAGCCCACAGCTCCCGGCATCACCCTGAACGGTTCTGTGCGAGAGTCAGGCCCTGGCACTCGTGCAGGGGTTTCAGCAGCAGGAGAACACCTCAAGGTTGTTCCAGCAAAGGTGATGCCAGCAGCAGGTGTGAGTCACGGGACAGTGAGGGAAGGAGAGGCCTGGGAAGGCACCGCTGTCAACAAATCCTCCCCTGCTCAAGTTCCACCTGCAGGATCCCGAGCAGGAGTCACTGCAAAGAACAAGGACTGAATCCCAACCCCAGGCCCAGCACCCAAAGAGGGAAGCTCTGCTCTAATAAAGGAGCACAAAACATGCTGCAGGTTTGATTTTATCAGAGAAGCAGAGTCCCCAGAACCTCTTTCCCTTCCAGCAGCCGACCAGTGACAACACATCCACACTAAGCAGCTCTGACACCAAGCAGAGCAGTGCAAAAGTTGTGGGGATCTAATTCTGCTGCCTTTGGACTCTGAGGGGGAGCTGAGGACTTGGCAAAGGAGGGGAATGAGTGTGTGCATGCAGGCTGGGATGACTGAGCCTGTATCCATGTGGATGAGCGAGTACGTCTGAGCAAGTGGGCCGGAGACATGAGCGCCATGACAGCAGCGCATCCCGAACAGCTCCCGCTCAGCCCTCGTCCCAAATGCAGGCTCATTTCCACGTTATGAATTGCAAAGGACCCACAATCACACCGGAGCAGGCAAAAAAAAAAAAAAAAAAAAGAAAAAAGAAAAAAAAAAGAAAAGAAAAGGAAAAGAGAAAAAAAAAAAAAAAAGAAGAAGAAATCAGACATGAGAAGGGAGGACCAGGGAACAGGAAGCCAAACACAGAACTATTTCCAGGAGGAATAACAGCCATATGGAAAAAGTTACCAAGATGATGAATTCTGCCTTCAATATGTTCAAGAAAGAAACTGCATCAGACCCAGTCTGGGGGTGGCCAGATCCTTCAAGAGGGGAGAGAAAAAAAAGCTGCCACCCCAGCTTGAACTTGAACATTTGGTGTTTCATTTGCATCTTGGAACGAGGCAACAGTTATCAGTCAAACTCTGCATTCCTCGCTTGGATCCCTGCCTTGCCGGGTCACATTTGTGGCTCTCACATAACCAGGAATCCCCCCGCTGCAATATGCTGCTTCTGGCTCGGCCCTGCAACCAAATTCCAGAGCAGCTGACATGGAAATTTACCATCAAACAACTATTAAAGTTTTACCTCAGGCTGTAAAAGCTGGAGTTGATGTGCTCTGCATAAGGAATGGAAATCGGCGCTGGGCTCACGTGCTGCGCGGCACCGTGCCACTCTGCCGTCCTCACATCCCAGAATCCAGGCTGGAGGAGTGCAGGGATGGGAATCGGCCCCAGCCCTACAAATCTGCAGCTCTCTGGAGGCTCCTTGGCTGCACTGCAGACTGCAAAAGCCACCTGAAGGAGCCAAGGATGTTTCCAAGGATTCGTTCTGTTGGGTTTGTGATCCCATCCCACCCAGGTCTTTCCCTCTATTTTCACATCCACTTTTATTTCTTCACTTGAAGAGCTGGGGGAAAGGGAAGCACAAAGGGCCACGGAGGGTTTGCACAAGGACACCTCAGGCAGAGCAGCCCAGCAGCTGCCCTTGTACAATTTCCCAAATTTCTCCCTCTTCAATTCACAGAGGTGCCCCGAGGCCATTTCACCGTGTGGAGACACCTCTCTGATTCCTAATCTTCCAATGCAGGTACATCACTCAAGTGCTTAAAGTTAATTGGGATGAATCCAGGTTTTTTTCTCCAATTAATGGCAATTTCTTTTTCTACTTTGCATCCCAACCTCATCTCCTGTCTGTCTTTCCATGCAAATCACCACCCACCTGCCTCCAAGGGTGGACAGCCTTTGCCAATACAAGTATCCAGCAGAGAATTAAAGCTAGAAACTATTAACCATCACTGGTTTTTTTCCATCACCATCGAGCTCTAAGCACTCTTTATTCAAGCTACAAGTGGGCTGCTGTACATCTCCTGCAGCTGTCTGTGTTCAAGGGGAGAAAACACAGCAGCAGCGAGATCCTCTCGTGGCTAATAAACAGAAAGGAACTGCACTTGGCTTCTTTGCTGCCTGACAGCATTGCCTGAGAGGGGCTGATTTGTACCTTTGGTTATAGTCCCCTCTAAACCCTGCCCCCAGCACAACCACACCTCTCTTGCTCATCCCTTTTGGCCCCAAATCCCAGATAACGATGGCAGAGATTGTCGCTCTTCCCCATTCCTCACTGTATCACACAACACAGCGACATCCAGCTGATTTTTTCCTAATTCCTACCCAAAACTAAGCCCAGTGAGACATTTTCCAGCCCAGAATAATCCCAACAGTCCCACACTGTGAGTCCCACGGATGAAACGCAAGGGAAGTTGTTTTGCCCAAGATGCAGAAGTAACTCTGCAGGATTAAGGAGCCCAAAGAGATTTTGCCACCAGCAAGGTTAAACAATTGCTTCTTCCTTCCTCCTCTCTAAAGTGGCTGATTAATTCGGGAGCAAGGTAAACAATAAACAGTGATTATGTGCATGGGGGTGATGATTCAGCCAAAGCAGCAGAGCAGCATTTGAGTAACAGGCTCCAAACATGGGCTTGATTTTCCCAGTGACGATTCCCCCGCGAGCAATGGAACAAGATGTCCCAAACAGCCACCAGGCAACAGCACAGCCCCAGTGTCCAGAGCTCCCCACACCAGCAACCCAAAGGGCTGACATGAAAGCTTTAAAAAGAAAAATTTTTTTTAAAAAGTATCAGCCCGTAGGGGATCACACATCCCAGGAGCAGCTTTTTCCATCCAGGCAGCAGCGAACACAAACCAGCTGGGACATCTCAACTGGCGTGGCAGTGCCTAGGAGAACAGGCTGTGTCAAAAGAGATCTTCTGGAGAAGTGAAAATGTAGCAGGACACCTGCAAAACATCTCCCTTCTGCCTGCCTAACCAAGCCCTGAAAAATTTAAATGGGTACTGCAAGAAAAATGTGCTGGGGGAAGTTCTGTGAAGCCATAGAACCCTGAGCCACCGAGGGGATGAAAGAAACCATGAAGGCAAGCATTTGTGCTTCTGCTTTATGCCTCATATTTTTGTTTTGCCTCATCATGAGCCTGATTGGATCCTGTCTGTTACTTGGATAAAGAGAAGATGGAAATGCTTTCTGTTGCATCAACAAAAAGCAGCATGAAAGAACTGCACGGGCAGCGAGCCAGCTGCCAGCAGCTCCGGGGCAGCGCTGCTCTGCAGCACTCCTCACACTGCCTGGAGCCAGGGGGATTTCACCTCCCTGCATCCATGGTCGGGCTGATCTGGGCTTGGAGCAGTTCAGTTTGCAAGCCCAACATATTTTTCCAAACACAATTACCTGGATGGGGATGGGGAAGAGGGAACAGCTCCTCTCCCTTTGAGGGCAGGCAGCTGGGAGTTGTACCAGGACATCACCAGAATCCCAAAAGCCTGGTGAATCCAGCCCCACCTCTGTGGCTTGTTCCCTCTCCCAGCTCATCCAGCCTCACCTTGGCTGTTTAAACTCACCTGATGTCCCCTGATGCCACCTGCCAGGGCTGTGGCACCAGCAGCAAGCAAGAGGTTAACAAATCCAAAGTTAACAAATCCAAGGAATATATCCACTCCACTTAAGCAGAGCAGAGCAGCAAGGGGGCCCCACGGTGTTGACAACTCCAACAGCAAATTAAGAAGCTGAAATAAAATGCACCATCAAGCAAGCAGCTGGAGCGAGGCCAAAAATCAGAAATAGATGTAAAGAAAACTGGATCGAGAAATCAGCTCCAAGCAGGCTCATTGAGCTCAATTACTAGAAATTAGAAAAGGAAATGGAAAAATTGATATTGGAAGGGCAGAATGCATTCTGTGGCATCAGCAATGGCTGCTCTGTTTATTGTCTCCCTCCTAATCGTGTTTTTGCAGCGCGGGATTCGCGATCCCAGCTCAGAATGCCATCGATACAGGAGGACAGCCTGACACTTCCAGGCAGGAATTCACAGCTTACGTTTGCAGCAGCAAACCTGAAGTGAAATTTGGTGGCTGGGGCCTGTCCCCGTGACCCTGGTGACATTGCCATGTGCTCACAGCTCAGCACTCAGCCTCCCCTCCTCCTGCAGCCAGGCTGGGGAACACGGAGGCTTTGTCAAGAGTTCCCATCAGGTTCCTTCTTGCACATTTGAAGCCGGTGCAGTCCTGGTTTGAAACTCTACTCTGCAACCAAGAGCACTGGTAGAGAGGAGCCATTTATTTAAAAAGCAAAGAATACCAAAAAACTCATGGGTAGCATGGAATAAAAGAATATTCTGAGTTCAAGAGTCCCATAAGGATCATCAAGTCCAACTCCGAAGAGAATGGCCCAAAAAAACCAGCCGAAAACAACACAAAGTTTTAGCCCTCATGGTTATAGGAGCTGGGAATGCTGCAGCAGTGAGCAGAGAGCAGCAGAGCCCACCCTGAAGAGGTCTGAGGTCATTATCCCAAGCACTCAGACTTCCCAGACCAGCTCAGAGCAGCAGCCCCTCCCTGCCCACAGCTCTCCTTTCTCAGCACCGCTCCTGAGCCTGCCCAGCTCCTCCCTCTGCCTTTGGAGCCAGCAAAATCAGCCAAATCCTGCTCAGTTGTCTTTGGTGACACACAGACCTGTCCCTCCAGGTGTCCCAGAGACAGAGAGGGTGGGGACACCCCTGAAGTGTTGGTGTTCCCAGCACAGGGCAATGTCCCACCCTTGCCACTGTCCCCTCATCTGCCAAACACCTCACAGGAAGGCCTCTGGTTTATCCCTGAGGGGATATAAAGAGATGCAAACCCCAAGTTCATTATGGACACTCCAAACTGCATCTCCTGTCTGGGGAGCCAGGAACTCAGAAAGGTTGAAAGCAGCTGCCTTGACCTGGTAGCTGCCACGGGTCCAGGTAAAACCACTTGATTTGGCTCAAGTGCTCCTAAATTTGGGAGAATTCGTCCTCAATTCCTCAAATCTTTTACCCAAAAAACCTTTTGCAGGGCCTTGATTTGTAGCTGCTCAATCACAGTTTCCCTCCAGCCCTCCTGCTACAGCTCTACCTCCATTCTTTGCCTCCATTCCCATTCCTATTCCTCCTGCTCAGGGGTTGTTGGCAAAGAAATCCATCCCCACAGGACAAAGTGCTCCTCCTGAAATGGAGCAGGACCACTGAGTGTCCCCACAAGGGGAACAGCTCAGACTTGTCCCCCAGTGTGAGCAATCCCATATTGCAGAGCATGACAGGGCTCAAACCCAGGTACCACCTGTACCCTGGCACGGGGCAGCCCCAGAGACCCCCCTGAGCAGGACTCCAGCCTTGTCCCTTTGTCTCCCTGGAAGTTCCATTCAGCTTTCCCCTGGCAGGGATGGAGATGGATTGGGAGCTGGAGGAAGCATTCTCTCTCCAGCTCACTGTTTAAATTGACTTAATTTCTTCCAAATGTTTTCTGTTATTGGATTTCAGCAGAGGAATAAAACCCACATGAAGTTACACAAGCAAAAGTAAAGAGACTGATCCCTGGATGTCCTGATTTAAAGAGCTTGTGGGCACAAGCATCCAGAAGTTTTTACCTTCAAAGAATTCTGTTCACTAGGGTCAGGTGCATCATTCCAGTTTTTTTCGGATGAATCCAGGTTTTTCCCCAATTAATGGCAATTCCTTTTTCTCCTTTGCATCCCAGCTTCACTCCAAAGTGCTCAGCAGCTCTCTAAAAAGCCAACAAAATAACTCTGTCCTCCGAGGATGGCTCATCCCACATTCGGCACTGAAGTGGATTTGATGGGACTGACATTCCCTATCCCTGAGGAAGGGCAAGGCCAAAAAAAACCCACCTGGAAGCCGCCATGCTGGGCAGCCCCACATGCAGCACACACCGCCCAGCGTGGCCAGCACGTGCCCAGCCCACGAGCTGCTGGTCCCAGTCCAGCCCAGAACAGTGGGGATGCTCAACCACCATCTGATGGCTGCTTGGGGCCTTGTGGGAAGCCAGTGGGATTGATCCAGGTCCTGGCAGGCAGGTATCCATGTGTCTCAGAGCTGCTGCCTGCCAGAACCAGGCTGGGAGGGTGCCAGGCACGAGCGGGACGGGGTCCTCTGAGGTCTGCTGGCACCTCCCAGCACCTGCCCCACGCTCAGGCAAGTCTGACACCTTGCAAAAAGCTTCTCCTGCCCTTTGGGGGATGCAGCTTTATCCCTTTTCCATGCTCCAGCTCCAAGGGAAACAGCACAGAGCCCCAGAGTGATCCCAGTTCCCTTCCTTCCAGCAGAGCCCCAGAGCGATCCCAGTTCCTTCCAGCAGAGCCCCAGAGCGATCCCAGTTCCCTTCCCTCCAGCACAGAGCCCCAGAGCGATCCCAGTTCCCTTCCCTCCAGCACAGAGCCCCAGAGTGATCCCAGTTCCCTCCAGCACAGGGCCCCAGAGCAATCCCAGTTCCCTCCAGCACAGAGCCCCAGAGCAATCCCAGTTCCCTCCAGCACAGAGCCCCAGAGCAATCCCAGTTCCCTCCAGCACAGAGCCCCAGAGCAATCCCAGTTCCCTTCCCTCCAGCACAGAGCCCCAAAGTGATCCCAGTTCCCTTCTCTCCAGCACAGAGCCCCAAAGTGATCCCAGTTCCCTTCTCTCCAGCACAGAGCCCCAAAGTGATCCCAGTTCCCTTC
>NW_024582065.1:1667357-1898374 GCF_017639235.1 Corvus kubaryi | reverse complement strand
TTCCCTTCTCTCCAGCACAGAGCCCCAAAGTGATCCCAGTTCCCTTCCCCCCAGCACAGAGCCCCAGAGTGATCCCAGTTCCCTTCTCTCCAGCACAGAGCCCCAGAGTGATCCCAGTTCCCTTCTCTCCAGCACAGAGCCCCAGAGCAATCCCAGTTCCCTCCAGCACAGAGCCCCAAAGTGATCCCAGTTCCTTTCCCTCCAACACAGGACCCCAGAGCAATCCCAGTTCCCTCCAGCACAGAGCCCCAGAGTGATCCCAGTTCCCTTCCCTTGCGTAGCTCGGGGAGGTGCTGGAGGGGCTCTCAAGCAGCTGGGACTTCCCTGTTCCATAAGCAAAGGGAAGTTGCTTTTTTCCCCAGGAAGGCCACAGCATGGAAGAGAAACCAAGAGGGTGGCGTAGGCCTGAGGCCCCCAGGAAGGCATCAGGGTTCATCAGGAACAGCAGAGAAGCTGTCAGGGAGAAGGGGGCGAGGAACACCCGGCAAGGAAGGACCGCAGGCGAGCAGGGGTGGGTGCTGGAGATGCTGGGGAAGCTGCTGAAGGGGTGGAGTGATGGGGGGGGGGGGGGGGGCAAAAAGCAAAAAGGGATTCTGGGTGTAAAAATTTGAGACTTTGGTAAAGCAGCCGTGATTTGCAGAAGGGAAAATGTGGACAATCAACAAAAAAATCCCAGTCTGCCCATCACAGGAGAGATTCAGAGAGCGGCAAGCACAGAGCAGAGGAGGTGGGAGCCAAAAACCCAAAGCAGCTCAGCCTGGCCTAGGACCACAGTCCCATGAGGCACCCAGACACTGCAGAGCAGTGGGAATTCATCCATCCCTCCTGAAATCCTCACCAGCTCCCTGCAGAGCTGCTCCCTGAGGGAGGGATCGGAGCCTTGCTCCTGCAGCGCTCAGGATACGGCACCGCTCCCGAGTGGGCGGCGCAGCCTGATCCTTCATGAATGAAAAATTTTAAAAAATTAAATAAAAAAAAAAAAAGAAGCAATACAAGAAAGAATCACACCACCCACCAGCAGGTGCTCTATAAATACCATGGCAGGGGGTGTCTGCAGAGGAACTGGAGGCATTGACTTCATGGCGTGCTCAGAGCCACAGATGCAGCTTCATTACCATGTAGAGCTCTTGGCTGAAACCTCTGAGCTGTGCTGAGCTACTCACAGCTTGGCCTGGCTCTTCTGCCCCATAAAGAGCAGGAAAACCATGAACAAGCCCAATTCCTTCCCCTGGAGAACAGGGAAATTGTTGTATTTGTATCACAGTGGCACCTCCAGGCATCCCAGACCTGGGGAGAGTTTGCAGCGCTATAAAATCTGCTTGGAAGATCCTGAATAAAAACACAACACCCAAAGTCCTTCCTCAAATATTCCAGGTCTAAGTTGGGCTGAAGAAAGTTGGTGCAGCTGACCTTCACTTCAGTATAAACGTGCTGAGCTTTGCAACAGCCAGAGCAGGGCAGAATTAAAAGATTTGGCAAGCTCCAGCTGAGCTCACCTGCCTGATGTGAGGAGGAATCCCAGCAGAACCCTTCACAGGAATCAATTTAGGGGAGAAAGTCATTGCTCTGTGGCTGAAGCAGTGCTGGTCAGGGCCCAAATCCAGGCTGAGCAGCACGTAAATCACAAAACCGGCTCACTCCTGCATCAACGTACCCCATATAGCAGTGACCAGACCCCAATCCTTGAATTCCTCTAAGACCCCCTAAAAATCTCCTACGATGCAGATTGCAGCAGCGTTCACTTACAGAGACAAAAAGATATAAAATCACATAATAGCACAAAGAGACCTGTCTGCTGAGAAAAATGTTTGGGTTTACTGTCGCAGAGAAAGAACATTGTTACCTGGAGAATGAGCCTGGAGGCAGAGCCAGAATGATGGGAGCTGCTGGCAGCAGGAGGGGAGGGAACTCTGGATGGATCACAGAAGGCAAAACAGGCTTGGGCACAGGCAGGAGCTGCTTGTGAGGGGCCCTGGAGTCACTTGTACCAATATCCTCTGCAAATGAGAGAACCTGGAGGGCTCTGCTGTGGTGTTGACTGTCTCAGCTTTGCCTGCACAGCAAAGCCAAGGGAACAGGGAAACCAGGTCCAGCTCCCAGGAGGATTCGTGGTGTTCCTCATCTTGAGCCTGTGGGAGCCCCTAAAGGAGATCTTTGCCTCTCTGGCACAGAAGGTGAAACAACCTCAAGTTGTTACCAAGCAGAACAAGCTCCAACCATGGCAGAGCCAGAGCAGGGACCACAGGGCACCAGGACTAGCCAAGCCCAGGCTGTCACCTGGAGTCACCAGAGAGGTTTTGTCCCCATCTGGCTGGCTGGGAAGAGCTGGCACTGGGATTCCCATGGACATTGTCACCTCAGTGCTCTGCAGACAGGGGGTCCCATGGCATTGCACAACTCACAGCAACCTCAGAGGCTGAAACGCTCAGCACAGCCAAGGCTCCAGCAAGTCCCGGGGCTGCTTTAAGGGGAAACAATTACTCAGCTCTAAAGCTACCTGTAGAACCTCTCTCCTGTGTTATCCTCAAGATTTAACTCAGTGTGAAGATGCTCACAGGCTTCAGCTGGCTGTTGGGAGCTAATGGGACGCAGCTTGGGGTTTAGTCCTCTCTGAGCACAACACACCTCAGCAGCACAACAAAACCTCAGCAGCACAGCTGCTCCATCTCCAGCCAGCCCCAAAGGCAGCCTCGTGTTCCCCTTTCCTCGGGGGACGTGTTAGGAAAGGGAAATCAAGCACTTTGCCACAGCAACAGCAGTGCCAAGGGCCAAAGCCCAGGCTCCCCTGTGGAGTGTCAAACCAAACTCGCTGCTCCTCCAAACATTCCCTTCCAAGAGAGACTTGAGCAGGAAAATTTCATTGAAAAGAGATGTACACAAAATTTCCTAGCATTAAGTTTATGTGCCTGTACCCTCACTGGAGCTGTGTGAGTGGAGATGTTTATTCTGTTCCTTCACTTCTTTTAGCAAGAACGTGACTTCGGGCAGAACCTCTGCGTGCAGAGATAATAATGATAATGATATTTTGCTGCTCGTGGAGGGTGTTTTTGTACAGTTATTCCTTGGATTAACTCCCACACCAGCTCTCCATGGGTCTCATGCCATGGGGCTGGGCCCAGTTTATGGTTTAACCCAGCACTGGCTGATTCAGGAAGGGACAATTGACTGAAATGCCACTGCCCAACACACCGGGGTGTGAGCCAGGGAGCAAAGCAAGAACTCAGTAATTGCTCTGTAATTCACCTCCTCCATGCACCGGGCCCAGAAAGGGCCAAACACAACTGACCACTTATCAACAACAAACTTTTGATGATGTCAGACCCACAGCAAAGCACCTCAGCCTCCCTTTTCCAACAAAACTCATTGCCTGAAGAGCAACAAGGTAGGGAATGAGGCTCCTCGTGGAGACCAAAACAAACCAAGCTTCCCCTGTAGTCACAGTCTGGCCCAGCCTGAACTGCCTTTCTAGATCCTCTAGAAAAAGAACGGAAGGGGGAAAAAATTGCTTAGCAAGATGATTAAATAAAATGTTATCTATTCCAGCTACCCACTGGCTCTGGCTTTGACGTCAGAGCTGAATGCATTAACTAAATTTGTCCCTCAACAGCTAAAAATATCTAAGGCATTAAAAAAAAAAAAAAATAGGGCAGTTCTGGGAGAACTGGAGGTCCTCAAGAGGCACAAAACCCCTCCAGGTGGGGTTCACTGTGCTCTTGGGATTGGGATGTCGTGGAAGAGCTCCAGCTGGTGAACATCCGACGGGAAGGGAATGGGATCCTGCTGCCTGTCTGCTGATGAGCCTCTTGGATTGCCAAGGATTCCCAAGATGTTTGAAGATTTCCCCTCTTCCTCAGCTTCCCAACTGATGGCCAGTGGAGCTGTGCTGCTGGAATGAATAATCTGTATTTTTAGGGGTAACTGGAGGAAAGAAAATTCCCTTTAAATGACATAACAGAACTGTGTGTTGAGTTTAAGAGCCAGCCTTGTTCTTTTCCAGCCCCTTCCAAGGTTTTTCACCTTTGAGGGGGTTCTGCCTACTCTCAGGGGGTGCCATGGACACCACAGGTGCCATTTCCAAAAGAGAGCAGTCAAAGCACAGCAAACACTGGAATAAAGGCTGAAGCAGCCATTTGCTTTGGTTCTTTGATAAAGAAAGCTCCTGGGGACTCAAACATCCTTCACCACAGCTTGCTCTCAGCCAGGCTGCTGCTTAAATCCAGAATTCCTGAAGGGGTTGTTGCAGGGTGGCAGAAGCTGAGCAGGGAAATCAGCTGCTCAGATATTTGGGGTGTCGTGAACTGCTCCAGGGTCGATGCAGAAGAGCAAAGGAAAAGGGCCAGAGAACTTTGGCTGCAGGACAGAACCATGAGGAAATAAGCCTGGGTTTTATTCAAAGTCATGGAAAGCAAACTTCTCCTGTTCATGTTTGTGCAGGCCCTGATCCAAGGGTCCAAGGCAAGCGTGCATTGAACCCCAGGAATAAACCCTGCTTAAGTGTGTTCTCAATGTTTCACTGGTAGGGGCAGAGCCGAGCTGGTGCTTTGGACTTGGGACAGAGACCTGGAGCACAAGAATTACAATAAAGAGGTGCTTGGGTTACCTGCAGCCCCTTCCTCTTCCTGTTGCTGTGGCACTGAAGAGGAAGCTTTGCTTTACTAATATTTTACAAGAGTTTTACTTCTTACTCTGCCAGAATTTGCACAGGGAAAACAACGGCAGGAAACAGAAATCAGAGGATTTCACGCCTGCAATTGGAGGGATCATTATAATTGTGCTGCTGGATAGTAAAAGAACACACAGAGTGATTCTGCAAACCCCTGTAGCCAAAATCCTGGCACTACACATCAGACACAAGTCAGTGATGGGGCAGAAACAACATTACAAGTGATTAAGTGACATTAATTGTTGTGAGGGTGGGCAGGCCCTGGCACAGGGTGCCCAGAGCAGCTGGGGCTGCCCCTGGATCCCTGGCAGTGTCCAAGGCCAGGATGGAGCAGCCTGGGACAGTGGAAGGTGTCCCTGCCCGTGGCAGGGGGTGGCACTGGATAAATGTTAAGCTCTCTTCCCACCCAAACCCCTCTGAGATTCCATCAGTCCACAGTAGCAGAGCCCAAACACAGCGGGGGTGAAATGCCACCAGGGAGAGCAAAATCTATTTCCACAAAAACCACGGGCGATTCAAGGTTGCAAAAACCACCCAACGCGGAAAGCTTTAATGGAAGAAGGGATGGATAAAAGATATTTCTCTCACCAGCTGGAATCCTCTCCTACAAACTGCTGACTCCCCTCACCTGAGCCCTGTTGGAGCCGTGTCACCTCCCCTGCCCGACTGCGGCTCCTCCAGCTCCTCCTGACTCTGCTCCTTCCCCATTGAGGGACATTAGCAGATGTCCAATGTGCTGAAGGTGAGGGAAGGAATTTCTCCCCAAGAAAGGTTAATAAACAAAGAAGTCCTGCAGTAACAATACAGCCATTGTGTGAAAACTTAATTGGATCAGCAATGCATCAAATGTGCCAACACAGGGACAAACCTGCAGAGGAATTGTTTAATCTCAGCCCTAGGTCAGAGTCTAAATGAGTGCCTTGCAACAGAGGCTGCTTCTAATTGCGCTGAGAAGCTACAATATGCTGGAAATAAAAGCTGTGGGCAGCTGGCTCCTGTTTTTAAAGCAAAAAAGTTATTTCTTTCAAGCGTCAAACAACTCAGACAAATATCAGCTGTAATAGCCTTTAAAATAATGCATTTTGGCAAAGAGAGGCTTTTTTAAAAATCAAAAAATAATACTTATTCCAGCCTGTTTGCAATCAGATTGGACTGGTGAGTAGAGGAATCCACCAGAGAAGGGACAGCAGAGAGAAGCTCTGGAGGTCACTCACCCAAATCTCCACCATCCTCCCATGAAATAATGGGGGACACTCAACACACAAAGTCCAACATTAAAAATTTTATATTTTTGAAACAGCTGCGAAATTGATTGAGTTGATTTTTCTTGGAAATGTCACATTGAACCAACACACTCCAGGAGAGTTGTCAGCACCAGTCAGTGAAGCTCCAGGATTCAACTGGAGAGTAAAACCTCCATCCTCAACTCTGACTCGATGTGAGCAGCCCCTGGGGATCTCCATTTACAGCACTGCTCACAACCACCCAGCAGGATGGAGTCTCCTCATCAAAGCAGCTCATTGCAAGGGGAACAAACTGCTCAAAAAAGGGGGTTTCTGGGGGCCTTGATTGTAATTAGGAGAGAATTAAAAATCAAGAGGAGCTGCCACTGAGAGCCTGATGAGGTACCGAGTTCTGTAGACACCGTAAATAGTATTTGATATATACACTATGCACTAGACACTATAATATGAGTATTTAGGTAGTAGGTACTATAATAGTATCTACTATTGGCACCCCCGAGGCTGCCAGAGCTCCAGGAGCGTTTGGACAGCGCTGCCAGGGATGCACAGGGTGGGGTTGCTGGGGGCTCTGTGCAGGGCCAGGAGTGGGACTGGATGATCCCAGTGGGACCCTTCCTACTCTGAGTATCCTGTGATTCTGTACTACACAGGATTTACTAAAGGGACCAAAGTTCCACAGGTATCTCACACAAAGGACGTTTTTAAAGTCACCACAGGAGCAAAGCAGCAGGAAAATGTCGATCTCTTCCCATGTATATGGAGGATTATACATTTCACAGTGACCAGGAGGGAATATTTCCCTTGTTTGCTGTTTCTGTGGTTTCCTCCATCTCTGGGCAGGAAATCCATTTTGATGCAGGATGAGCAAAATGGCAGCTTCCCTTGGGAGAAGCCACTCACAGTTACAAATACCAGAGCAGTGACATTTCCCATCCAGTCTCTCCTCTGAGGGCTGAGAGCAGGAATAACGAGTGGCAGGAGGAAGGAGCCGCTGCAAGGCTGTGCTTGGAGCGTGCTCCCAGGTATCCCTGCAGAACGGGCACAGCTCCCTGAAGACTTGGGCAGGTCTGGAATCATCAGCACAGATACTCCAGGGCCAGAAACGTGGGGTAGGCACGACCTCTGGGTGAGCATAAACGTCTTTACAGCACAGCTGGAATGTTTCCTTTATCCCAGGGCACCATAAAACACCAACAGGAACACACTCCATAGACTGACACCCCAAAAACCATCCCACGGCCTCAGAGCCTCTGTCTGTCCACACCTCAGGTCCTGTAGCATCATCAGTTTGTCTCTCTCCTGCCCCATCCAGAAACCCCAGCCTGTTTTCCATGTGCTGGATGGATTTCAGCAACGCTCCAGCACACCAGATTCAAGATCCAGGTTTGTTAAAGATGCAAAAAGTTGGGAGCTTGGAAGCCTGAGGGTGCAGCCCAACGGTGCTGAAGTGTCTGATGGTGCTAGGAGCAGACAGACAGATCCCACGGACCCTGTGCTTTGCCCCAAAGGGGATGATTGTCCCACAGTGTCCCTCTGTTGTGTGGCTCTTGGTCATTTAACCCTCTCAAAAAGCTTTTCCAGACTCATTCCTAAGCTCTGGTTCAGAGCAAACCCCACTGGGCACAGAAAGGTCCCTCTGGAAGCTCACACCGGGGTTGTTGCCACTGTCCTGTCCCCACAGAGCATCCTGAGCTGGAAGGGACCCACCAGGACCACCGAGTCCAACTCCTGGCCCTGCACAGGACACCCCAAGGGTCACATCAGGAATTGGGGATGACCCAGAGTGCTGCAGCATCTCATCCAATAATCCCATTCCTGGCCAAACGCTTCCCCCAGGGTTTGCCCAGCACGTTCCTCTTAAGGGACAGACCTTTAAAGACATCGAGGGCACAAATTCCTCAAGTGCAGCTGCTTACTGAACTCAGTGGGGTCCAAACACAATCCCCACGGGAAAGAAAAGCCAGAGCAGCAGCACGGGTTGGGTGCAGAAGGGAAAGTGAGGTGGGAAATGCCTGGTCCTGGTCAAGGCAGGGGGGAGCAGAGAGGAGGAGGATTCTCTCCCACGTGGGATGTTGGGTGCACAAACATTGCTGAGCATCACCAGCCCCTCCCTGCACCACCCACCTCCTGCTACAGCACATCCCCTCCACCCTCGGGGTGAGGAGAGAGTTCAGGTTTCTCCAGGGCCAGCCTTGCCCTGCCTGCACCAGGGGATAAACCCCCAAAGCACACAGCAGAGCCTGACGCCCTCCCTGCCCAGTCCGTGGCCATTACAGGGCTGTGACCACTCCCTGTTGCCAGCACCCCCCTTCTCCCAGCCCTGAGAGCGCTCATCCTCCCTCTTCCATCTCCCAGCCTGAATTATTCACGGGTGTCAGCAGCGGTGCAGAAGTGCAGTCAGAGACAGAACCCAGGGGCATTGGGGAAGCTGTCGCCCCGCTCCCAGCTGCGGGTCCCCCAGGGCCAGGCTCCAGCCACTGTCATGAGCTCTGGAAGCACCTCAGCACTCGGTCCCCAGCCCCAGGGGGAGAGGAACCAGCACAAGAGTAGTTCTAATGGTGCAGCACACAGGCAGGGATCAAAAACTCCTGCTGAATATGGAGGAGAGGAGATACATGCTCACATAAAACATAAATGCTCTCACCCATCAATATTGATGCTTCCCTGTTCCCACAGAACCAGACCAAGGATAATTACATGCAATTTTTATGCTGCCTCTAACATACTTCAGTCCCTGCACATCCAAGCCTGGGTAGGTAATGCTACAAGTTGCCAGGAGTGTCATGGATCAAAATGGAGCTCGTGGAGAGAAGCAATGGGTGGCGAGGTGGGGGAAGGCAGCAGCCTCTGCCCACTGCTGATGCTGCCTGTGGTGACAAAGGGAATAAAAACGGAGGTGATCACAGGCTGGGCCCAATTATCCCCGTGTCTGAGCCCAGCGCCCGTGCTGGAGCCTGGAAGGGCAGGGGGAGCTGGCTGGGAGCCTGGTGGGATATCAGCAGAGCCGTGGGGCATCAAAGCCACGCACGGCTCCGGAGCCAAGCAGGGAAACACCTTCAGCAAAGGCCAGGTGCCAGGGAGCAGCAGCAGCAGGATGCTGGCCTGGCAAGGAGCAGGGAGCAGCCGCAGGAGCTGGAGGCAGATCCCTTCCCAGCCTCCCATCCCCAGCACGGAGCGAGGGCTGCTGCAGCGCCTCGGGGGAGCCCTCCCGAAAGCTTTTACGGAGCTGGCACATTTCCAACCCACCTCCATCCTGGAGACAGGCACACCCCCAGCCTCAGCCCGTAAGTGCCTCTAAATCAAAGGCTGGGAAGCGTTTTCCACACCCTTGGGAGGCAAATGCAGGCTTTCCTTGATCAACAAGCACTTGCTTTCCTGAGGCCACGGGAGCACCTTCACCTGTGGCTGGATAAAAGCTGGGATCACACAAGCACGGCTCCAGCACACCACGGCCGGCTCCTGCTGCCACCTCTGCCAGGCCACAGCTTTCCAGGGAGCGCTGAGGGATGGAATCAGACACAACTTGGACCGACTGCCCCCAGGCCTCTCTGTTCCCTCCGAGACAAATCAAATCCCCAGCCAGGAACACCCAGATGTCCCCGTCCCGTGGATACGAGTGGCACCCGGAGTTGTAGCGCGCGGCGAAAGCGAACGCGCGAGGTAACGTTTCCCCTTGAATGACAGCTTTAATGAAAGACATCTCAGCGCCTGGAAAATCAGCATAAATGATCAGTTGCTAATCTTGTTCTCCCAGTAACTCTGGGAAGGCAAAAATAGAGCAGGCAGAATAAACTGGGGGCTGCAAACGGGGGTGGGGAGGGAAGTGGGGGGATGTTTTGCTCCTCTTTCTGGGAGCTCACATAGCAATTGCCACTGATTAAAAAACCCACTTTTCTTACAAAAGGCACGATTTGCTGAGCACCAGTGTTGAACAATAGTGGGGGCTGTCTCCAGGCTCAGCAGAGGGAGCTGCATCAGTCACTTTTTGTGCAGACTTTAACCTCCTACACCCAGCACGTCCCTGCCAGCACCCGGGGCCTTTATCCCAGCCTGAGGAACCACAGGCTGGGAACTCCCTGGACCAGAAACTTTGCAGGATGGGAACAGAATAGGAACAGCAAGAGAGGAGTGGGTGATACAGATTTTCCACCTCTAAATAAGCACAAAGCCACGAGATCCCAGTTCAAGACCAACATCAAGAGGACACCTCGGCACTCACTGGACAGAATTTTTTGTATGCAGAGAATCCCAGACTGGTTTGGGTTGGAAGGGACATTAGAACTCATCTCCTTCCACCCGCTGCCATGGGCAGGGACACCTTCTACTCTCCCAGGTTGCTCTGGTCATTAAAGCTTCAGGCTAAAGCCCAAGGAGAACCAATTCCCTTCCTGTCCCCAGAACCCTGTTCTGATCCAGGCTGACATTCCCCACTTTCCAAGGCCAACAAAGCATCCTTTACTTTGCCTCCAACTTTTCCATCTCCTCTGTTCTCCTCCGTTCTCCTCCAAATCTAACCCTGGCCCTGTCACCATGGTACCTGAGCTCCCAGTGGCAAATTATTAATCTTTACAGCATAAGGAGGGACAATTTTGACATCAATATATGACCTGTAATAGCTGTTGTCTGTGTGATAGCACCTTTTAAGTACTTCTTTTCATTTCTGTACTTTTTTATGAGGCTATTTTCTTTATTAGTGCATTTTTATAGCTTGTGCAACACCTTAAGTGCCTCCAAGAAGGTACTTCATAAATAAAATTTTAACAAGATTAAGGATTTAACTCCAAGAAAAAAAACTCACTTGGCCAAGTTATGAATCACATGGTCCCTGTTCCATACCCTTCTTGCTTGTGCATGTCCTCACATAGCCCACAGGTTTTTAGTTTTGGTGCCACACTTCCGGCAAAACAGTTGGAATCTCAGCAGATCTCCGTATTTCATGGGTGGAGAGCTAACAGGGCTTTTGGAGAGGTTATATTTCTTATTTTCTGCTGTATTTCAGAGCTGAGTTCCAAAACTGGAACAGTTTGTATCACTTTGTTCGAGGCTTTTTTAAAATTTTAATGGCAACAGAGGCACCAATTACCTGCGGCCAACAGGAGAGACAAGAAATCCAGCCCAGCAGGACAGAGGGGTTATATAAACCTGCTCCTGTGGCAACTTTATTTTCACTTGCACCACACAAACAGGAAAATTAGGGCTGGATCACTAAATTATTATTAAAGATGCAGCTATGGAGCAAAGCAAGAAGGATTTGACCTAGGGCTGAGCCTCTTTCCCAACACACAATCCCAAATTGCTCTGGTTCTCCAAGGAAATACAGCTCTTGTTTGGTTTAACTCAGGAGGAAAGGCCTTTAAAAGTCTCCAACTCAGCAGAAGGACCTGGCTGCCTTCCCTGGAGCCTGAATTTCACAGCCCAGCTTTAAGGATAACAGCAGAGCTACAGAGCCTTTTTTTTCTTCTTTCCAAAGAAGCCTCAGCAGCTTTCCCTATCAAACCAACAGGAAAACAAGAGACAGTTTCAAAGGGATGCTGCAGCATCACTGGAGTTGAAACCTGGGCACCTTCCCACAGCACATCCTGGGACACCACAGCAGGC
Source organism: Corvus kubaryi (assembly GCF_017639235.1). NCBI lineage: Eukaryota > Metazoa > Chordata > Aves > Passeriformes > Corvidae > Corvus > Corvus kubaryi. Next base: position 1,886,869 of record NW_024582065.1, on the reverse strand, counting down.
CCACAAACTCCCCCACCCCATCACCCCTCACCCAAACAGAGTTTTAAAGGCAAATGACACATAAAGAAACCCCAAAAACCTCCATTCTCAAGAGACACAACACTCAAAGACGTCAATCAGATACCTGCTGTTCTCCCAGAGGAGGAATTCAGGAGCAAACACATCTCTGGCCTCAAAGGTGGTGCTAGAATCCAGAACTCAGCCTTTGTGCCCAAGCTCAGCCAGCAGCAACTCTCTCTTTGAAATCAAGGGAGAAGCTGCTCCTCCTCTGCCTTTTTCAACCTTCCCCTCACTCCCCTGGTCCCAGAATTCCGGGAGGGTTTGAACCACCTGGGAAAGATCAGCTCCAGGCCATTCCTCAGCTGGTAGCTGGGCCAAAGGTGTCTCGAGGCCTTCAAACAAAACCCCTCCTGCTGAGCTCAGTGGTTTCTCGTTTTTCCATCAGTGCTGCCACACTCTCAGGCATTTTCCTAACAAATGGGATCTTTCACCAGGATCCTTGGGGAAAAGGGCAGGTGCTGCATGGACAAAATAAATTCTGCCCTGAGCCAATCCCTCCATTTGGAGGCCACTTGTTGAGCTGAAGGAAAGGGTGTTAAAGCACCACAGGGGCCAAGATTTGAGGACAAATACATCTCATGGGTCTCACAGGTGGCCAGGCTGGATGTGTGACCAGGCCAGCAGGGTGGTGGCACCCTGGGAATGGCTCAGTGCCTGGATGGAGGCAGCACTTCCTTCTCCATAAACACTTTGAGCTCCTCGTTTCCTTCTCCACAGACACTTTGTACCACTCTGCTGCAAAGTTCTCCTTCAGCTCTGAATCCAAAGCCTCCCAGAGCCTATAGTTCCTTTATTTCTCCAAATTCACCTCCCAAGCCCCATGAAATGAGCCTTCAGTGTATCAGCAGCAAAGACCTTTGGCACACAGAGTCCATTTCCAGTGATGGCCCATAACTGCTTGTCAGAAATACCCTCATCAACCCACTTTGTATTAATCAGGACTGTCCACAAAAGAAAAACAATTTCTGCCTGCTCCCTTCAGGTAATTATATTTTGCCCTGCAGCAGGAGATTTTATTATGCTTAGTCCCATTTTATGTAGAGCCTGGAGACCATGAAGTCTCAGCTAGGAGTGATAAAAGGAGATGATGCTCAAGCCCAGCCTTTTGCAAGTCAGGAGCTGACCTGAGTTCAGATCATTCAAGCACAATGGGGAGGGGGGGAAAGTCCTTCCAATTTGTATCTATTAGAAGAGGGCAGGAATGCTGGCTGAATCATGAACTCTGGGGAACACGGATGCCTCCCGAAGGAGAGAGGCCTTCACTGTCAATGTGCTTTAAAAAGAAAAGAATGTTTCATGTGGGTGTGTGCTGATGTTTTTTTCCACTGTGGAGCAAGTGTCCCATCTTATTTCTCAAATGGTCTTTCCTTTGTTGAAGCCTCATCTATTAATAATCCTCCACTGGAAGGGGAAAGGAAAAAGCGAGCTCCTGTCAGACATACAAGCTGTTAGTCTGGGATGGACAAAAATAAACCAAAGCTGCACAATTAGCTGCACCCCAGGTCACTCGTCTGCAGCTCTGACTGGCTATAACCATAACCTTGCTGAACTTCCCTTATGAAACGTGGAGTTGGGCAGTGCTTGGGATCCAGGAGTGTCCTGGAGACCTGGAGGAAATTGAGGAAGCTTCCTGAGCTGGCCAACATCAATATCCTCAGCTTGGGGCCAAGAAAATATTTTGGTCTTGAAAACATAGAGGAAAAAGATCAATGGAATCCAGAAATATCGTGGAGTGACAGAATGGTTTGGGGTGGAAGGGACCTGAAAGTTCATCTTGCTCCTGGGGCAGGGACACCTCCCAGTATCTCAGGCTGCTCCAAGCCCCATCCAACCTGGCCTTGGGCACTTCCAGGGATCCAGGAGCAGCCACAGCTGCTCTGGGTACCCTGTGCCAGGGCCTCACCACGCTCATCCAGCCTGTACTCCTTATGGAGCCCGGACATCCCGGGAGCTGCCCCGGGTTCAGGAGCTTCCTCAAGATGTGCTGTGTTTTCTCCATAGCATTCATTCCCAGCTGCCTCTGAGCCCCTCAGAACCAGGGCTGGTTTTCCCTCAGTCCCTTCTCCAGTCTGAGGCAGGTCCCTGGTGCCAAACTGGCCAAAGAGCTGAGGGTTGATCACAGGTGGCTGGAGCTGAGCCCTCCGTTTGCTGATGATGCTCCACCCTCAGACTGCGGGATGTGGGCAGCAACTTCGAGAGGGACCTGGGATGAGCTTAAATTTGCAACTTCCTAAGTGAAACCTTCCCTTGTTTTCACAGGTCTGCTCCAAACCACGGCCCTTTGCGAAGGAATCGAATGTGCTGGAAGCGTCAGCCCGGAGCTGTGGCGGTGGTGGGGATGTTAAAATGCCACTGGTGAGATCAGTCGTGCCTGGGAGAGGTGTGAAGTGTAGCAGCGAGGCAGCCAAGGACCTGCGTCACCGTGCGGGAGCCTGGCTGGTGCCACCACGCCGCCTGTGAAGGCACAGATGCCGTGTGAGCCCACAGCAGAGCCTCTGCCTCACACAGGCAGCACTCAGCAGGCTCCAAGAGTCTTCCTGGGATGGGAACCCAGCCCTTAAGCTGGGCTTTAGCCCGGGGGCACGGAGGGGAAGAGATGACAGTGACAGAGATGGAGCTGAGAGCCCGATAATCAACAGGGCACGGCGAGATGGCTCACGAGCTGCTGGCACTTCTGCACTGCCAGCTCCACGAGGCACAGCAGAGCCCCAGCATTTGGGGTTGCAGGGTCCCCAGGGCACACAGAGCCCCAGCATTTGGGGTTGCAGGGTCCCCAGGGCCCAGCCCCAGCCTGTGGGACTGCCTGTCCCCTTTCTCCTGCTCAGAGGAGCAGCATCACTCTCTGCTATGAGTTCTGCTGCAATATTCTCAGTCTTCCTCTTCCCCCCCAGGTCTCCCAGCTGTAGGAAAACATGTTAAATCATTAAAATAATTCACTTTTCAGGTCTTTTCAAAGGCCACAGCCTGGTTTGCTGGGTTGGGGGGGGGGGGGTCCCATTTTCTCCCCAGCTCTCTTTTTTGCCCTCTGCAGCAAACACTCCAGCACGACTCAGGTGGGAGAAGCTCATCTTGGCGTGTGGCAGGGTCACAGCTCTGCACACAGCAAAAGGAAAAACCACCCCTGTCACAGCCAAGGGCAAGTTTGGAATTTTGTTTCCTTTGGAGAAGGCTAAAGAAAATATCTCAGTTCCCAAATAACACCCCGGTCAAAGCTGAGCTGCTGCACCAACAGTGGGACTGAGCCTTCTTCTCCGGGGTCTGAGTGTGGACAGGATCCTGGGGGATCTCCATGACTGGCACTTCCTGTGGGGATGGATGGGCTGCAGCCGTGTGAGCCAACTAAAGGGAAGGTGTCCAGTCCCAAGAGCAGCAAGAAGTGACCCCATCATCCCTTCATCACCTTCCTTCCCCTTCCCTCACCAGCACCCAAAGCCTTCAGGCCACCTTGGAGACAAACACAGGTGGGTCTGCTCCCAAAGATCCCCCAGGTGGAGTGGGGCTGGGAATGCTGCAGCTCCCTGGTGGAGGGAAAGGGTGTGAATTACTCACCTGGAGCCCACACAGATCCAGCCTGAACACCCCCAGCCCAGCCCCTCTCCCACAGCTTCCAACACCCTTCTCTCACACGTTTTCCCTCCCACATCATGCACTGCATTCCAGCCAAGCCCGAGCTGGCTGTCCCTGAGCTTTCTGCGCCAGGGAACGCAGAGGAGGAACAGGAGAATGCACATTTCCATGTGCTTCCCGGCCTCCCGGCTTCGGGGCACCAAACAGCCGCAACAAACGACCAAAATACGATTTTATGAGCTAATTCCCTCCACTGCCGAATCCAGCGTGGAAAAACCTTGCACCCAGACCCACTCCAGCTCAGGGGCACCCAGCCTGACTTGTTGCCAAGCCCCAGAGCCCAGGCTGCAGTGGATCAGCACAGGCTGCCTTATCTGCCGGGAAATAAACCCAGACCTGCTGAACACAGCTGAGTGCAACATCACCATAGAAACCAGGCGAGGAACTGGGGGAAGTGGCTCTCCCCAGCTCCTTTCAACGTGACAGCAAGCAGAGCCCAGCCCCTCTGGGCCGGGTGGGGTGGGGTGGGTGAGGGGGATGCCCAGAGCAGGGCCAGCCCCGCAGCAGCTGTGTCCCGCTGGGGAGATCCCCCACTCGCCCCCCGGGCTGTGTTTTTAGCCACAGACAGGTCTCCTCCCCAGCCACCCACCAGGCCTCTGGAAGCATCCCCAGGATGCTGCCGTGGTGCTGCCTGGCCCTGCACACCCCCAGCAGGCACCCACGGGCACCAAACACCTTTTTTCCTTGTCACCTGTACATTCCTTCAGTGGAGGGAGGGAATAACCGGCGTGGGATGAGACCACAGAGCCCCTGGACCTTCCACCCATAGCACAGATTGAAATCCATCCCCGCTCTGGAGTCAATTTTGTGTGTGACAAGGCATTTTCTGGACAGAGAGATGTCTGAGAAAATCCATCCTCAACTGAGGCCTTGCCCAAATTCCTTGGAGAAGAGGCAGGAAATCCCGGAGTGTTTCACATTTGCCTCCTTCCCTCCCTTCCAGGCCTGCAGGTGCCATGAAACACAACCAGGACAGCTCATCTTCCGTGCAGCACCAGCAGTGCTGGGCTGTTTGGAGACATCATAGACACAGCCCCTCAGCCCTGACAGCGCCTGGAGACCGAGGTCCTGGGTTGTGTCATGGAATCCTGGAATCATGGAATGCTCTGGGCAGGAAGGGACCTTAAAGCTCATCCCATCCCATCCCCTGCCATGGGCAGGGACACCTCCCACTGTCCCAGGCTGCTCCAAGCCCCAATGTCCAGCCTGGCCTTGGGCACTGCCAGGGATCCAGGGGCAGCCCCAGCTGCTCTGGGCACCCTGTGTCAGGGCCTGCCCACCCTCCCAGGGAACAATTCCTTCCCAATATCCCATCCATCCCTGCCCTCTGGCAGTGGGAAGCCATTCCCTGTGCCCTGGCACTCCATGTCCCTGTAAATTGTCTCTATCCCATCTTTCCTGTTGGCTCCTTCAGGCACTGGAAGGCCACAATTAGGTCTCCATGAAGTTTCTCTTCTCCAGGCTGAACAATCGCAATTCTCCCAGCCTTTCCTCAGAGGGAAGGTTCTCCATCCCTCTCATCATCCTCTGGACTCAGGAGAAGTCCTTTGGTCCTCTGTGGGTACAAACACGACGTTTCCTCCCACGTGGAGTTTCTTTCTTGTTCCAATTTTCAGTAATTTCCTGCAATTTCCCTGTGTGCATCACGAGGAAGAAAAGGAGCTGCTGATTCACTGGCCTGTTGTTTCTTATTTTTTACATCTCTCCTGTCCCCTTTTAGTCATCTTTTACATTAACTGACCCCAGGTTTTTCATTAATATTGCTCCAGTGCTACTGGTTCTCATCCTGACAGCTTCCATTGCTGTTCCATGAACTCCATTAGACACAGGGGTCAGAGAGCAGCTCAGGAAAGGCTCTTTTGCTGATATATTGACTTTTTTTTTATCCCAGTGTAATGCTAATGGGTTTATTACTATTGTCACTATTGCCTGGCATTGAGGAGATTTTCCACTCACTCTTCACAGCTTCACCCAGATCTCTCACCCCTTTCTCCACAGTTACCACTCTTTTAGGGTGCATTATCATCTAGAAACTCAATTTTTCCCCTCCATCGTGTGAGCTGTCTTTCCATGGCTGTCAGCACTGACTCCCCTGCTCCCATCCTGCCTGCTTGGTCCCCCCCTCCTGAAATCCTGAAATCCTTGGCTAAGCTCACTAATTCCATGAGATTTTGACCCCTGCATCCTCACACCCCACTTTTCTGGACCATTAACACATTCTCCATCAGTGCTAACCGAGGTTTCCTGTCAGAGGAGATGCAACAATTCCCGCCTTCCATGAAAGCTTAATTCCTTCTGAATCCCATTCCCAAAATCCACATGTGGAGCTCTTGTGCTGGAGGAAGGAGTTGGATTGTCTGGCAAACCAAAGATTAATAACTAGCCCACAGGTCAAAATTGAGCCTCTAATTGGTTTCAGATCCAATTCCTGTTCGCATAGGATCGAGTAAAATACAGGCCTGGATCATCTATGGGGTCTTTCCAAATGGAGATAAATAGGTTCATAAAATGAAAGGTTAGGTAATAATTTCTTAAATTAAAATACTTTAGACGTGATGATTGGAATGTAAGATCACCCAGGACAGAGCCCTGCTTCTGCTGAAGAGCTGTGACAAGAAATTCACTTCAATAAAAGCACTTTTTGGATGCTTTGAATTTAGGAACACTGGAAGAAAGCACTCAGAGGCAGTGGTGTGTGCAGGGGAAGGGGGACTGTGTGTGCCCAGAGCAGCTGGGGCTGCCCCTGGATCCCTGGCAGTGTCCAAGGCCAGGGTGGACAAGGCTTGGAGCAGCCTGGGACAGTGGGAGGTGTCCCTGCCCATGGCAGGAGGGTGGAACAAGCCCAACCCAAACCATCCATGATTCTATGTATAAAAAAATACTTTTCCACCTCAACAGTTCTAGAAATGGCTCCTCTTTGGAATATCCAATGTGAAATGGAAGAGGCTCTTCGTCCCGGATGGGGAATACAACTGATTAAACCCAGTAGGGAAAAAAAAAACCAAACATGGACAAAACCCAATTTCTAACAAGATTTTACGTTCCTCCTCCTAAATCAGATGAAACTTGTGCTGGGTGAAACTGCTGTGGCAAGCACCGGGAGAGAAGAGACCCTGAGAAATGAGAGGATCAAACCTCCCAGCTCAAAACAACAGCAAAATCTGTAAATATTGAATGAGCGCACACTGAGGGCAGAGGAAATGCCAGGGAAAGACGTGTTGGAAAAGGAGGCACAGCCCAGCTGCTCCTCTCCTGCCTGAGGGCTCCCAGGACTGGCCTACAACCGGCCCAGGGCCATCTGGGGCAAGTTGTTCTGTAGAGGAGTTACAAAGAGGCTGTGAGAGAATCCTGCCCAGCTCAGAGGCCAGAAAACAGCAGCGAAAAGGAGCCGGGAATGCGGCACTCGGGGCGGTGACTGGGGGCTGCCACACCCGCTCCAGCCAGGAATTCGTCAGGAAAGCTCTGCTCCTTCTTCGCTCGGCTCCTTTTCCCTCTCAGGGAGAGGCAGAGGGTGAATCCTTGCTTTGGCAGAGGGGGTGGTTATTGAAAGGGGGTTTTGCCTCCAAAGTTGTTCCTCCCCTTCCCCACCAAAGCCCCATTTTATGAGCCACAGCTTCCGAAGGAGCATTAAAGCTTCAGAGCTTTTTGGTGAAGAGTAAAATGAAGAGAAGGCTGGTTTCTTACAATTTCATTGAAATCCAAGGAAAACTGGAGAACTTCCATGCCCCTCTGGATCAGCAGCACAGAGGCTGAAGGAGATGAAGGAAAACCAAAATGGATTGAAATCTTCAAGTGCCTCTCCAGCAATTCATCTGTCCTGGGAGGAACAGGCCTGAGGATAGAAACTGTCCTTTTTCTAAACCCCTTAAACTTGAGATAATCACTGCAGAGTCGGGGATTTTCAAACATTTTCCTGAGAAATAAGAGAAAATAAAAGGTCTCTATGAGGCAAGAGCCACCTGTGCTTCCACCTCCTGGGAATTTTGCTTGGAGATGCATCTTCCTACCTCTTGTCTGCCTTGGGTTCACCTCCTCCTTGGCTGGAGCCCTCTGTGATTTCCTGTGTTTGAAGCCTGCTCAAGCTTCTCTTTGTTGCACAAGAACCGACTGTAACGTTCCATGTTTTCTAGGAAAATGCTGGCAGGAGATCCATAACCTTTCAGCATCCCTTTCTTGTTTCCTTCTAAGACCTGAGCTCTCTCAGTGGCCCCTTCAGATGTTCTGAACTGAATTTAACAGCCAGGACCTGCCACCAGCAGTGCCCAAATGCTACACTGAGGAATTGGGTTTATTCCAGGTATTTCTGCTGGAATTACAGGCCACAGACCCAACACGGCTTTGCGTAGAATAATATCCTTCCTATCAACATCCTTCCCAAAAAAAGGTTTTAAAACAGCCCAGATAAACAGAATAAAAGCTTCTTCTTTTTTACATCATGCTTTTTTCCCCCCAGAATCCCTTTCAGGGCTTGCTGCAAGACAAATAATCTCCATTTCCTGATTCTCCTCTATTTACTTTATTGTGTTTCCCTGTCGGGTCCAAGTTCTTCCCAAGGCAGATCCCTTCTAATCCAAGAGGAATGTGTTTCAGAGGAGACTGGCAAAGGAAAATCCTAATTACTGTCACCTTCCTGAGGGGAAAATTGTATCTCTGAGTGCAGAAACAACAGGAAAAATAATTATTGCCACTTGGAGCTGGACAAGGGAACTTTTCAGTTGGATGATCCAGACGAGCTTTTCAGTTTGATGATCTAAATAATTTGGAGAAAATAATTTTATAGAATCACAGGATGGTTTGGGTTGGGAGGGACCTTAAAGCCCCTCTCATTCCAACCCCACGCCGTGGGCAGAGACACCAGTGAAAGACCATTTGCAGACATTGTGCTTTCCCAGGGGAAAAGCATCCGAGAAAAGCCACCTAAGGCCAACCAAATATTTCATTTGACCTGAAGGGAACAGATTTGTGGCGTCTGAGTCACTTAATTAATTTTTATTTACAGTTTAGATCAGTGCTGTTTCCAAGCATAAAGTCAAAAGAACCATTTCAAGTACGTAAAAGCAATATATTTCAAAATGAAACCCTTTCAATTTTCTTCTTTCTCCGTTTTTGGCTTGAAACGTGCATATTTCACCAAATGGATTAAGAGATTAAAAAAGGAAATCTCATGTTTTCTTCATGGTGTTACTTGTTTCCCTGTGTATGCTCTGAACAGACTTTTTGGCCTTCAGGAGAGCCCTTTGTCCAGCAAAATGTGCTGGAGCAAATTGCAAACAGCTCTTAACGAACACGTCTGAGTTTAGAAAACGAGGGTGAAGGAGACCTGGGGTGGCCCAGCCCCTGGAGAAGGTCACAGCCCAGCTGAGAGCCCTTTGCTGTCTCTTCTTGGCAAGAGCCAACAGCCTCAGAGCATCCTCATGTCAAGCTCACAGCACCCAAACCTGTAAAACATCATCACCTGCAAAACCAGCACGTTTCCTGCTGAATTTTCATGGAATTGGCAAAGACAATAATTTCTTTTCCCAGGTAATCCCTGTCCTTAGAAGATACCTGAGCTGAGGAAGCTCAGCCTTGCCCAGCACCACACGACTCAGCTGCCCATAACCAGAGGTCCTGCCATTTCTCACTTGAGTCATCTCCAGCCACCAGGCCCAGCTGAATCATCTGTCTGACACCAAAGGCAATTCCCAGATCCACTTTCCAGCCCCTCTGGATGAACCAGGTTCCACAGCATTGAGGAAATCACCTGGGCCCAACCATTTGGAGCCCTCCAGAGCAGCCCTGTCCATCTCTCCCTGTCCCACATTGCCGTGACCTTTTGCTGTTTCTGGTCAACATTTTCCACTCTGACTCGCCAGGATTTTCCTGAGGGTTTCCTGGACAATCCGTCTGTGCAAAGAGGCAGAAAGTATCACCTCAGCTGCTCCCAGACTAAAATTTGGATGAAGAAGCTTGTAGAGCTCACTTGGAACAATCTCAGGGAGATCTCTGGCTTCCTTTGAAATAAAGGATCATTCAGTATTTGGTCCACAGTAACCAAAATAAATTGGAATGCAGGAAAACCAAGCTCTTGTGATTCTACCCTCAACCAGGTGGAGGACAAGTTTCTCTTGGTGGCCATGACTTACACCATGGGACAAGACCAGAGTCACAGCTGATATTTCTGCCTGACTCAGGGAAACAGCATCATCCAGGAAGGGACAGGAATCAACTGACTGTGCAAGAAACAGTCCCTTCCAGGAAAAAAATCTCCAGAAGAACGCCACGGGTGTCTGTCATTGCCATGGAGCCATTTTCAATCTGCTTTTTTTATGTCCCTCCTTTTTTTTCCCCCTCTTTACAAGATGGGAAGGGATCCTCCTAGGATCTAGGTTTAGATGGGATATCAGGGAGAAGTTCTTTATTATGAGGGGGATAAAACACTGGCACAGGTTTCTCAGGGAAGCTGTGGCTCTCTCTGGATCCCTGGAAGTGTCCAAGGCCAGGCTGGATGGGGCTTGGAGCAGTCTGGGATAGCTGAAGGTGTCCCAAGATGGTTTTTAAGGCTTCTTCCAACGCAGGCTATTCCATGATTCCATGATTACTTGGGCAGCAGCCGTGAACAGAAAGGTGCTCTCTGCCCTCCAGAGCAAGAAGGTTTCTAAGACACAACTTCACCCTTAACTCGTGACGCAATAAATTTCCATTTTTACAGATGGGGAAAGGGAGGAAGTTTGGCCCGGGGTCAGCTGTGATAATGGAGGACTTCTTGCCTGGCAGCACCTCATTCATCTCATTTCATCAGGCACTTAATCATCATTTAATCCAAGGATCCTCATTCATCCCGGATTCTCAGAGCTCTGCGGGGAGTCTTTCAGTGTCATCCGAGATATTTCAAGCTGGGGGCCTGGCAAGGACAGCTCCGAGGATGGCATCGATTGTCTGCATCGAGTTCCTTGACCCTTTCCTTTGGAGAGCTCCCTTGCACCAGCAGAAAAAGCAGAAGGGGGTTAAATGGCCCTTATGAAGATGAAATAACCCAATGGCAGCACATCCATTTATTTAGATCATCTCGCTTGTGATCCTAAGCATGAGAGAGAGGAGTTAAACCTTTTTTGAAATCTTCTGTTGGAAGAACTAAGGCACATTCACAGCGTTCAGAGATTCATGAGGAGACAGACACCCGAGAGATTATATTTAAATTTTAAATAGCTCTGGTTGATTGGGTCAGGTCCTGTTTAATGACACAGACTGATGGTCCTTCAGGTTGGGGTGGATTTTTCTTGAGGATTCTGGCACCAAGAAGTCATTATGACATGAGGTAATTCTGGAGCAGATTCGTTAGCCCCCAGACAGGTTCAGGTCATTCCACATACCTTGTCCATCCCTCTGCATCCTTAGATGCCCTGGATGGGATAGAAGGAACGTATCTGCCTGGCTTCCTGCTCATGATCTTTCTGAATCAAATGACAAGAAGGTGCAAAAAGCCCCACCCTGGAGCTCAGATTTGTACAGAATAGCTTGAATAGCACTGTAAAAATTAACAAATTGAAAAGCCACAAAAGGGGAAATGGGGAACACTGATCATTAGAGTGTAAGACAGAGTGAGCATCCTAAAACAGGGGAGATATTCCTGTTGATAAGGCTTCTTTTGGACACCAGGGTCAGTTCCTCACCTACAGCCAAGAGAGCAACTTTTGAATTCAGCAAGATCAAGCACAAAGCACTGGGGAAGTGGGAGAAAAGCCTTTCCTGGAAGACAGACAATTGAAAATTCCTGATGCTCAGTGCCACCAGGTGTTTCTCACATGAAATAAGTGGGGTCAGATTTTCCATCCGTGTGCCTGGGGCACTGGGAAACAGAAGCAAACCTGGCACGCGGAAGGACGAGAGTTACATTAGCCCAGGGCTGGAGTTCTTCTCTCCTTTCAGCAGCAAAATTCTTGTCCTGAGATGTTCCTGAAGCACCTACTCAGAGCCATAAGGACAGGGGAGAATATATTTGCAACAAAAGATGACCACGACAATCTGGTTTTTGCTCCAGGAGGGTCAAGAACAAGCTGATGTCACAAGCACCAGGCTGAGCCTTAAAAAGCAACAGGGCCCTTGCAAATCACTCCGGTGTCCAGGACAAAGTCATCCAGAGATCTGCTCCAGCCACACTCCCAGCCTCCAACAGTTCCAAAAAACCAATTAAAGGGCTAAAATCTTATCAGGACCCACAGTCCTTGTATATTTTTGGTTCAGGCCAGCTTGAAAGGGACAGCTTGAAGGACTTTGGGGCATGAGGGGCTAGAAAGCCTCATCCAGAGGCACAAAGGATTCGTTTATGGGACAGTAATTACTGGGCAGTAAAGGACATTAGTTTGAAGTTAGTAGGGTTCAAGATATTCCATTATTCGTCATGCACCCCATTTGCAAGGATATCATTTCAAAGTGATGGATTCAGATTTAGGCAAGTGATGCTGGAATGGGACAGAGGATATACTTGCTGTGTTTTATGGGCATAAAGACATCCATAAATTTTGAATGTTAAAAAGGCATTGCAAAGAGAGAAAATATTTTAGCTGCCAATCTGGCTCTCTTTATTGCTGAGGGAATAATTCCATAGGATACAGGAGCTCTCAGCTGGGAAATCTGTCCTGCAACATGGCCAAAGGATTTTGGGATCTGATCTGAAACCCACTGAAATCAGCAATAAGAGGGTTGAGGATCTGCCACCCACAGCAAACTGCTAAAATGTAAACCCTAAACCCTGCCCTTCCCACTGGCAAAAGGAAAAGCTCTTTCCAAAGGTAGGTGAGCCCTGAAAAAGCAGCTGCTCAGTCAAGTTTTCATCCCAGAGACTGCAGGATGGATGGGTGTGTTGGAAAACTCCCTTTGCACACCAGAACTGGGAAAGAGGAGGAGCGCTGGGAGCTCCCTCAGCTTCCCATCACATTCTCCATGCAGAATTTGACACACCAAAATCCTTGGGGCTGTAGGTCCCGGTGACACACCCAGAGCCTGCAGGAACAGCAGCACCACACGACTGTAGAGCCCAAACCATTACAACAGCTTTAGAAGGGATGAATAAAGAGAAGGAAGAATAAAATCCCTGTGTAGATTTGCCCCAGAACTGAATTCTCCTGTCAGTCCCACAAGTCAGCCCAAAGCAGGTGGGATTTGCATCTCCCCTTTGGAACAAGAAGCACCCAAGTATTACCCCAAAACAACAGCAGAATGCAGGATCACATGGCTGAGAATGTGCTGCCTCTCCAAAAAAGAATCTCAAAAATGGCATTAGACTTGCTATTAGACAATGTAAAGAACATGATCCTACCTCAGCAAGAATAGAAAAAGAGGAGCTATTTCCTCCTGACGGTCTCGTTCCAAGAAAACTTGGAATATATGCTTAACGTTGCAGACAGCTTTTCCTATGCCTGCTAAGCACTTCTGCTTGAAACAAATATAAACCTAATTTCATTTTATATATACCAACAAAATGCAAATTGCAAAAGCAAGAGTCTGGAGTCTTCATCCTTTAGCTCATCTGTATCCCAGGCTCCCCACTTGCAAACGGTGAATGTCTGCTCATGGGTTTTCTATTTTTTTTCCAACCAAATAACTTCTGCCACATTGTGTTTCTCTCCTGCAATATAAATAATGTTCACTTAACAGTGAATGCATTAGAGAACTATGTTTCCATTGAGTTGTCATTTCCAGAAATATTCTTCTTTTGGGTAGAAATTTTCCATTCTCAGTCTCGGCTGAAGAACAGTTTTTCACCCCACTTATTTCTATTTTTTTCAGGATATCTTGCTCTTATTTTTAATTTTAAAGTAACAGCAATATCTCCCAGTAAGAAATGCACTGCAAACACAGATTTTTCCCCAATCTCTAACCAGAGATTAATTTGGGGGCCATGTATGACCCAGCTGAATTTCTGAGAACAGGTCAGCAGCGTTAAGGTGAATTTTCACTGGAACCAGTGCAAAGCATCAGGAACGGCACAGGGAAGAGGAGGGAAAGAGGAAGAGCCCCCAAAACTCCCAAGATTTCCCAGCTGGGAAAAGCAAAACCCTGGAATTGCTGCTGAGCAAGGTGTAAACCTGGCATTGAATGGGGGAAGAGATGGAGACAGGGAGAAAGTCTTCTCTTACTTTATTGACTTTCATCCTTTTTAAGTGTTTAGACAATTCTCAGTTCGGACAACTGAAACGAAACCAGAGAGGGAAGAGGTTTTATTCAAAGTTCTCGCATGATTTCTTTCTTACTTTTTCACTCCGCAACTCAAACAACTCAACATGGAAACCAACTGGGTTTTGTCAGCTCAAATAAACCCAAGAAATCCTGCCCATCACACAAAGACTCGCTCAGTTCATGGTTGCTTTCTGCCTTGCTCCTCCTGGAAGGAGTATAGGATCTAGGCCAGCATCTTCATCCCCTTCCCAGCCCTAAAAATAAACAGCACTTGTTCCTTGCCCCTTTTGCTTCACAAGATCTAAGATGTTAAATATTCAAAAAAGCCACATATAGAAACCTGATTCATCTCAATTATTCTTGGACATTTTCCTCCTGAAGCACAGATACACCAAGGGATGAAATAATGCCACGAAGTTTGCTCCTCCACAGCACAGCTCTGTGAGCAGCAACTTCAAAACCCACTGTTGGCTAACAGATGGCAAAGAGGGCTCAGTGATGGGATGGGTGGTGGAAGGTTCCAGATGAGATTCAGTACAAGTTGCATAAACTGTCAGTTTTAAGTTAAAATGTCCACTAGGACATTCTTTGCCACCATCACCTACAGGATTTTTATTTCCTGTGTGCATCATGAGATGAGAAATACATGAAGTTACCAACAGGCTTAAAGCCACACACTCCCACCTCTTTTTATTGTTTATAGTTTCCTACTTTTAGGTGGAGTTTTCTAGGTGGTGTCCGAGCCCTAAATCAAGGAAAACCATAAGGAAACTCTGGTGTGAGTTCATGAGAAGCCCTAGAAATCTTTCCGTTTGGATTGGTGCCCTAAAACTTGCCAGGGAATGAGCCCATGCAGGAAAAATGAGCCTATTGCTGTTCCCAAAACCAGGTTTTGAAGGCATTAAATGAAAATTAATGGTTACTTTTGTCTTTGATATTCCTATACCTCCCTTTGCACCGTAAAATAGGAAACATCAAAGTCTGTCTCACAGGGGTGTTGTGAAATTGAGTTAATGTTGGTGTGAAGCTCTCAGACTGCAGCAATGAGGTCCATAAAAAAGAGGCCTGGAAGGAAATGAAGATTCCCATGTTCAGCCCACGGTTTGAATAAGACTGTAAATAAGACTTAGGGCTGTGCACTGAACAATAAAGATGGAAAATGAGATTAGAACAATCCCTTCTGCCACCTCAAACAAAGCTGGAGCCCGGTGCAGGAGTGTGGGGGTGATCAAAGAGCAGCCAGGCAGGTAAATGCCAACGTTGCCCCGCTGCCAACAAACTGCTGGGCAGAAAATGGTTTTGGGGCACCGAGTCTGCTTTGCACCTGAGCAAAACACTCTGGGCACAGAGCAGGTGCCTGGTGGGATGTCCCTGTTCCAGGATTTTCCCCACTGAGTGTTTCTGTGCTCCCAGGAAGGTCATCTCCTCCCGTTCATGGTCAGGATGAGGCAGACCTGGAGCCTTCCTCCCTACGTGCTGTACCCCTCAGGAGCTGAGCCCTGAGAGCAAACAGAGCTGGGACAGGACCCACCAGGTGTGTGCTGCATGCACAGGTGGGAAAGGCTCAGGGACAGGTGTGTGTGGAGGGGCAGGTTAATGTTTGACAGCGTGAGGAGGCCACGTGCACCCCGGGAGCACAGGATGAACCACGTCCACCCCACCGGGCACCTGAGCTGACCTCACCTGCTCCGTGTGCTCCGTCACCGGCCTCTCACCCTCTCCACGGATGACAACAACCAAGGGTTTTCCGTCAGGGATGGGCAGGGCAGGCTGGCTCAGAGCAGCCCAGCTCCTCAGCAGATGGAGACCCATAAAATTCCTCCCGGACTCAGCACTCGGGTGCTGCGCCCAGTTCTGGGCCACTCACAAGAAGGACTTTGAGGGGCTGGAGCGTCTCCAGGGAAGGGAACAGAGCTGGGGAAGGGGCTGGAGCCCCAGGAGAGGCTGAGGGAGCTGGGAAAGGGGCTCAGGCTGGAGCAAAGGAGGCTCAGGGGGGACCTTGTGGCTCTGCACAAGTCCCTGACAGGAGGGGGCAGCCGGGGGGGTCGGGCTCTGCTCCCAGGGAACAGGGACAGGAGGAGAGGGAACGGCCTCAGGCTGCACAAAGGCTTGGACAGCAGGAAGAATTTCTTCCCAGAAAGGGTGATTAAACATTGGACGGGGCTGTCCAGGGAGGTGGTGGGGTGCCCATCCCTGGAGCTGTTTAAGAAATGACTGGACGTGGCACTCAGTGCTCTGGGCTGAGTGGCGACCAGGTGGAGGTCAGTCACAGGTTGGATCCGATGATCTCAGAGGCGTTTTCCAACCAAAATGATTCTGTGATGAGTCAAAACAACTCCAAGGACCACAGCTTTGGGGTGCAACCCTAAAATTAACCTAAGTAAGTTCAAATTCAGCTTTTGCAGGCCGGGTCATCGCTCCACACAGGCAAGCACAGGGCAATCAGGAAGAGTTATTAACAGAGAAAACATTTCATCCAAACACTGCATTTTTAAGGATGCTCTGACTCTCAGCTGGCTCCATCTGCCCAGAAATTGAGTAGCACAGCAGCAGGAGAGAAACTTTTTGCTGGATAGTTTTTGTTGACTTCCCTCACACACATTCCTCCTGGATTTATGTCAACCACAACACTTCAGTAACTCAAGCCAAGTTTGCCAAAACCTTTCCTTGAAGAAAGGGAGCATGGAGAATATTTTACGTGCCAGCATTGTTAAATTGGAACCTTTAGAGTCTGCTCTTTTCTACTTGAAGGGATGTCACAGTTTAATTTCCCAAATAAAACCGAAGTGAAAAAATTAAAATTGAGAACATTAAAAGCTCAAAATCATCATAATCCAGATTAGACAAAAACGTTACTCCTCATTTTCCCCAATTGTCTTGCCTTTTTAATCTGCTTTTCACACGAAACTCAGTTCTTTCAGTGCGTCTGCACGGCATGAAACAATTCCCTTGATTTTTCAAGGAAGCTGAAATCACAGTGATTTGCACAACCAAAGCAGTTGCACCACATGCATTTCCATACCTCTCAGACAGCTAAATTTAACGAGTTAATTACGTGGGGAGAAGAGGGGAAGTGTAAGAAAGGCTGCACCTGGCAGCAGCCAACCACCCCTCCTTGCTCCAGGAGCAGCTCTGGAGCCCTTTCATGAAGGATCTCTTCATCCTCCATTCACCTGCTCACCTGATGTTGGAACAGGCTCACAGATCTCAGCCCGTACATTTTGTCCCCATCTTAAATCCACGTTTGAAAAAGTACAATAAGTCAAAAAAAAAAAAAAAAAAAAAATGGAGATAGCTGAGAGGTTTAATTACTTTTATCTCTGTCTGAGAGGCGCTTTCAAGTATAGCCAGGGTTCCTGGAATTGCAGTCCAAGTGCCAGGGAGAAAATGAACAGCAAGAGACAGGCTAAAAAAATCCAGGATATTTGCCTGAAACACAGCTCGTTTCCAAGAACGAGGCACAGCTAAGTCTGGCTGGGGCTGGTCTTCAGCAACGCCCTTCCCATCACTCTGCTCCAAGGTTACACCGAGCCTGAGCTCGGGGATTTACGGATCCTCCCCACACGCACAGCTCGGGCTGGATGAGGTGGGAAGTGGCAAGAGGTGGGTTTGGTTCTGCTGCATTTAATGAAGGCACGGGGGGAGAGGCTCCGCATCCGGCACAGGCTCCATGCCGGAGCCGGTTCCCTAACGGAGGAGCTCCAGAAAAGGCACAGCTCTCCAGCCTCCAATTCCAAAAGCAAACTGAGCATCCCAAGAGTGATTTCCATGGAGTCACCTTCGCGGGGTCTGCAGCACTCGGTGCGCGCCAAGCCCCGGGCGCTCCTCGGGCAGTGCCAAGGCAGGGCAGACAGCCCCGGGAGCTCAGGTGCCAGCTGAGATCCCAGCCCTGGGATATTCAGGGCAGTCAGACACGAGTGGAGCCCTTGCCCGGGATGCAGCTCTGCTGAAGGGTACCAGCTCAGCAGTTTCGTACCTGTCGCCTGCGTCAATGCCGCGGCTCCGGCAGCGGGGGGTTCTCTTCAGCTGGGGCTCGTGAGTCCTTCACTCAAGGCACGCAGAGAAACCAGGGGGATGCTCACCCCGGTTCTACTTTAAATCTCTTAGACATTTCAGTTTGGTTTTGCTCGAGCCCCTCATTTGTAAAGAGGAATCCGGACCTAAGTGTGACCTCATGAGTCTGGGGATGATGAGCTCTTGTAAGTCACAAGCTCCTCCTGGACAAGAGGCAGCACCCAACACTTGTGGCTTTCCCTGCACTGCACAGACACCCATGCACTGCCTGGCACTTGGATGCAAACACCACGGGGCTCTGCCTCACAGCTCAGTCCCTCAGGCCACTCGCCTGCAGCTGAGCTGCCCACGCAGTGTTTGGAAACACTGGCACAAGGCAGCTGGATTCCACAGATCCCTTTCTACGAACATTCCTGCAAAAAAAAAACATCCAAGAGGCTCAAAGTACAATGGAAAGTGCACAACAGACACACACCAAGGCCTCGTCTCTGTCCCTCTCTTGAGCTGTCTTCACTCTGAGTCACAGTGGCCACTACAGGCTCCTTCCCAACCCCACCTCAATCCTTCATCCCAACACCACGAGGATTCAGGTGGAGCTTTCCCCAGCATATTCACTGCAATCGCAGCTCCAGTCGTGTTTCCTACACCAGCAGCAGGGCCAAAGCAGTGCCACCACAGCCAAACATGAGCTGTATGGGGAGGCAAGTGGCTCTGCCCCTGCAGCACAGCCCTGAGCAGTGGGGCACCCATTAAATGCCAGCCCATGGAAGGGGCAGTGGACAGTGACCTCTCAGTGGACAGTGACCTCTCGGTCCCACCTTTACACAAGGTCCTGAGCAGCTTTACAGCAGGACTCACCTTTCCATGCACCTCTCCTGCAAGGACATCCAGCCTCTCTCTGTCACCATCCTCTTTCCACGGATAAGGATCCTCTTTCACAACCCACGTTACAATCAGTTTAACAACCCAGCAGCCACGGACAGGAAAGTTCTTCTCTCGATCCTCTCATATCTCCAGGCCCTTTGTCACATGATAAGCTCATGGACACTCTGCAATGTCAGCAGCAAGGAGTCCCAGACACCTCTAAGGTGGCAGATCAAGCTGTGCAGAGCTGGGTGAACAAGGCCTGGAGGATCTCCTGGAGCTGCCAGCGATGCTGGGAGGATTTTAACTGAGCAGTCCAACACCATCGCTACCAGGAGAAGGGAATTACTCCCTCCTAACCCCCCTGGCAGTGGCTTTACACCACAGTTCATGACACTGACCCCTCGTCCCTGAACAAGCTCAGCTTCTGCCAAGCTGACAACATCCAAGGCAGGTTTGGTCCACACAGAAACCTGGGAAGATCAAGAGGAATAAATGGCTGCAGCACCAAGGGCCCTGTTTTGCAAAGTCACTTTCCTTGATCCCATCCATATTTCAGCACAGCTCCAACTGAGCCCCATTAATGTAATTGATTCTTAATGGCATTCTCCAAGAAACCATGGGAAGGTTTTAACAGGCTATTAGATGGAAATTAAGCCTCACCCAAACCTTCCTCCCGTGGAACAAAGGTTTCCAAAGATGCAGGGGGGCTATTCCATTCCTGCTAATGGACAAGAAGGTTGATTTGAGGAAAAGGGACACTAATTCTGCATTTTCCACCCCTCACAGTGGGACACCAGAGGTTTGTAGTTACAAAGAAAGGGTTTCTCATCCTTCCCACACAAGCCAGATCAGAGGGCAGCCCTAGAGGGATCAGAAGCAGAAGTGCTGTTTGATGAGCTGGAGGGCTTCCAGGTTCCAAAAAGGAAAAATAAATACAATTTTTGTTTGCTTTTGTCCCCTGGGCACCTTCATGCCAAGCAGGCCTTGGCTGATTGCTCAGATGTGGCCTTTGAAACCCAAAGAGCTGAACCTGGCCTGAGGTCACAGCTGTGGCTTCAGCACTGCTGGACCCCTGGGGAGGCTTGTGCTGCAGGAAACCTTTACAGCCCCATCCCTCTCCTATGGAAAGAGGCACCAGGAAAACACTCCCAGCTTCCCCCTTCCATTCTTGAGCCACAACTTTTGAAAATCTACCTGTGATTCCAGCAATTCAAAGCAATTCAAGATCCTGAGCACTGACTTTGCCATGGGGGACGTTCCCCTCTCTCCCTTCAGCCACACCTGCTCCGTCCAAGGGGAGCAGTGTCACGCCACAAGCCAGTGACAACACTCATGGACATTTTGGCTCAGAACATGTCACCTCCACCAGAGGTCCAATCCAGCCTCGGGTTCAGCTCTGACAGACACCCACAGTTGCAGTTCTGCGTGTGCCACACCATGGATTTAACACATTCCCCGTGGAACACGAACGCCGAGCTCCGTGCAAGAGTCTCCCACTCACTGTGAGTGAGCAGCTGCATTTCTAGGAGATGATGCTGTTACCATCTCTTTTACTTCTGATTCAAATTCTCCACACTTTAACATTTTTAAAGACTTATTTTTACTTCTTTTGAGACGTTTTAAACTCACTACTTTTCAGTGCTGACAGCCAGCCTCCTTCACGAGTACGTTACAAAGTCAGGTACCAGCGCTGCCTTCATTTTTAAGGAGGTGGAAATGTGGAAACAAAGGGAAAAGCAACAGCCTAAAATCCTTGATCAGCCAAAGACACGAGCAGAAGAGAAAAACAGAACACCCAAAATCCCATCCATTGCCCAATCTGCTCCAGAAGAGAACCAGAACTGCATTATCCTGGATCTGCCTCAGCATTAACTGCTCCCATAGTCTCATATTCCTTCATGCTTCAAATTAAAACAAAAAATTGGATGAGGCCGAGCTTCCTTTGTCCTGTTCACCCCTTGTGAAAGACAGGGGTTACCATCATTTTGTACCTGTCATAGTTGAAGTTGTAACCTGAGAGAGAAAAAAATTAAATGTTTTTTAAAAATAGGCTTGGGGTGGTCCTGTCTTTACAACTGGTAACCAAGCTGAGCATTTCCAAATCCTCTTTTATTGTACCTATCCAATTTTAGGGCTTTATTGATTATTACAGAAAAAGACATTTAAAGAAGATTGGGATTCCTCCAGCCAGTCCTGGAGGTAAATTTGGCCCCAGAACTTCAGGAATTTGGAATGCTTCTGCCCAGGAAGTGGGTAAATAAGGCTGAGATTTGGCATCAGGAGAGAAAGAAGGTAAAATTTTTCATTTCAGCACATTTCCCAGGGCAGAGATAAGCTCCAGAGATCTGTGGTGAGGTTATGGATGTTATCAGCTAAATGATTTTGAACAGGTACAGCATCACTTACTTAGAGCACATGGATATGAACTTCTGAAAATAATGGGATTAAAAAGAAATTCAAGGAGTTTTCTGGACTTCAGCCTTCCTCCTGCAGCCAGAGCAGCCAGGATGCAGCAGTCCATGTCTTTATCAAGCCGATACTTCACCTCCTCTTTTCTCCACACCTATGACCCTCAGGAAAGGTGTTACCCACCCACCAGCAGCCAACACTGCAGATGCCTTCCCCATGCAGAAATAACTCCCTGCAATCTCACAGAGCCTTTGGCTGCCGCCCTTCTCCCAGCGCTGGAGGCCAGAAACGCAGCAGAGATTTGTCTTTGGCACTGGGAGGGAGGTTTGTTAATGCTCCTCCCCAGCAGGAGAGCTTTCATGCCTGACTTGTGGCAGCTGGACGAGCTCTCAGGTCTGACTGAAGCCTCATTGAGGACAGGGCCACCCTCTGATTAGATAATTTCACCTGCCAGAATCTTCTCCTCTGTTCCAAATCCTGCAAAGTTGGGAGGCTGCAGCCGAGATCCTCCCAAAGCAAGGTCAGGGGGATGTTCCACCAGGGACAGGGAGCAGTGACACCCCTGCAGCACCTGGTCTGAGGGTGCCAGACCTCCCTCCTGCACAAAACCAGGCCTCCTTTATCAAAGTGACATCCCCATTACCAGAAACCACCTGGGATTCATTTTAAACGAGTGACAGTTTTCAACCCCAGATCTTTTCCCGCAGCTGAGGCTCGCGGGGTTGGAGGGCGCGCTCAGCGCTGGAGCATTGAAGTTTCTCTCTGAGCTGGAGCAGGGAGATGTTTGATCTTTGAATCAGACATTAAGAGATGAAACAGCAGCACTCCTATTGATACTGGTTCGTGTCTGAACTGACACAGCTGTATTCCCAGGTCAGGCTGTAACAGGCTGGATCCTGCTCCCGAGCCGTGGCTCCCGCCGGATTCACAAGAAATTACAAGATAAAGAAAAGGACAATTATGAAACAGCCTGTTCACATTTCCACCTAACTTATTCCAGGGAGCACCAGGGAAAGGGTCTAATCATCCCCCTTCAAAAAAACCCATTTCCCCTCTGGTGGATCTGAAGATGATCTCAAGGCTGCTTTGGTCTCAAGACCCAAACCAGCCTGTTTCAGCTGGAGCAAATGCTTGTGATGATTTCCATGGGTTAATTACATTTCCATTAGTGAAGAAGTTCTAAAACTTCATTTTCTTCACTGATGCTTTTTGAATCCTACCAAAACAGTATTTCCTCTCGGCTTTTCCTTATCTACCTCACCCTTATGAGACTTTGCTCTTAATTTTAACTCTCTCAGCCTTTTCATTTCTCCTTAAATGGACATTTCTTTGACCCTTGAATCATTTTTGCAGCCTTCATCCTAAGCTCCCATGCCCAAACTTTATTTAAGGATGTTTGAGAGGTGTTTGAGAGGGGGAAACTAAGCCAAAAGAATGAAAGATTGAACTGTCTTCCTTCTTTTTCTTCTTTTTAATTGGAAAATAAGCTGAGAGCCCCAATTTAAGTTCTTTTAAGTCCTTATTGTACCAGAAGCAAGCTACATCCAACCAAGTATTTCTGATTATCAGAGTTCTTCAGCCCAGGAACATTTTGTAGCTGAAAATGTCTCTGTCTCCTCCAAGCAGCTCATTTTGTCCTTCAGTTCTGTACTTCTACACCATCCCATGGACCATCAACGTGCTCCTAAAGCTTCAGCCTGACTCTGGGAGCTCCCAGTTGTGCAGGGCCCTACAGGGAACTTGTGTAACGAGGCAAAGGAGGGGAGTCAACCTCAGCCCCTCTTCAGAAACTTCCCTAAGGAACGACCTTCTGCCCACAGGTTCCTGATTTAGAGCAGCCCTGCCCTCTTTGAGAGCCCCAAGAACAATTTCTATTCCCAGGGAAGCCCAGCACTGCTCCAATCTCTACTCCTGATCCCTTCCTTGCTTAAATCTCACCCAGCCTAACCTGAACTGACTCGAGCTGAGCCAACAGCTAAACCCATTATTGTCTAAAATTGGGTTTAACTCAGGAGTAACCTGAACTTCTTGCTCCAGAGGGAGGCTTTTAAAATTCTGCAGCTGATCACGAGAACCACCCACACAAACACACCCAGCCCTGCAGCCAGCTCGGAAACCAAGACAACTCCAGCACTGACAGAATAAGAATATCCACCAGAAAAGCCTGACCTGTTTCCTGAACGCTCCACCCTGAGATCACCGAGAAAATGAGTTTGTTTGGTTAATTAATCCTAAACCCATGACAGGTGATGTTTGTGGCCACCAAAATATGGGAAAATGGAGGAGGGAGGAGACACCATGGCGTCAGGCATCCATTTAGCTGATGCTGACCATGCCAGGAAGGAAAGGTTTCTCCTGTGTATGGGTTAGGTGGCCGTGCTCCTTTGCGAGGATCAGGGGATTTTCCAAGGCCTCTAAGCTCACCCCACAGGTTTGAGGTGTGCCACAGGAAGCAGGACGTTCTCAGCCTGAGCTGCTGGGCTTCCCCAGGGCAGAAGAGTGGCCTTCCCACAGTCAGGAGTTCATCCAAGGGAGTCATCCTGAAGCCTGACCTCGTCCACATGGGATCCCTTCCCTCCATCCCACCTCAGTCAGACCCTTCAGCACAGAGAAGATGCAAGAGAGCTGAAGTTAAGCAAAAAATCTTGTGGAATCGTGTGGAAAAGCATCTCCAGGTGCTGATCCTGGACTTGGCTTGACCTGGAATTCACAGATCCTCTGATTCCAGCTTTCAGTGCTGAAGCCTGGCCCTGGCCACAGCATCCTACACACCTCGCTGGTGGTTCAGCAAGAACAGAATGGAAAATCAGTTTTCCAAATCCAAGTTTTCCAAATCCAAGTTTTCATGATGTTTTCAGAGAGCCCTGAGGAAGGGAATGGCCTGAGACCACCCAAAGCCTTTGGGGTGAGATGTGGATCCAAGGACGTGTGTGCAGAGGTGACACCGTTGGCGCTCAGGCTTAGATTACCTTTAAAACCAGGCTGATTTTCCAAATCCTCAGCCTTTTCCACAGTCACAAGCAGGTTCGTCTCCTCTCAGAGGAGCATTTTGCCATCCAAAGCTGGTCCTTTGGGAACTGGGACACAGCAGCAGAAGCACCATTTGAGAAACAGGAGTCTGAGGTAACCTGCACCCTCCTCCTCATCTAATTATGGGACAGCACTCACACCACACACAGGAGTCGGGTATTTTGGGCTTGGCGATTTTTTTTGGTTTGTTTTTAAACTAGGAAGCATTAAAAATAAAAAAAATTAGAGCACTTCAGAGCTGCAGTTTGATTTGCTGGTTTGGGGTTGAATTCCCAGTGTCCACACCCAGCTCCAAGAGCAGCTACCAATGTTTTCCACCTCTAGGTGCCCACAGGAGACGGTTGCCAGGGCAGGGTCACACATTAGGAGCAGATCCCAAGGTCCAGAGTCCTCTTCCCACCTGCAGGCTCCCCAGTTGCCTGTGCAGCTGCTTCCCTCACAAGGGAAAATATTTCCCTGCCACCCACCTGCCTTTGAGAGCCATAAAATCTAAAAATACTGTCTGGACTCTGGACTAACAATCCTGCCTGCCTTTGATAAAGCCCTGGCTGCCATGAGAAGCATCCCTTGCTTTCACTTGGGATGATCCCTTCTCCTTGGCAGCTGCCCAGCTTCAGGGAGAGCTGACCACCCCCAAATACTGTCTGGCAGTCCCCTTCTTTGTGAGCACAAATCTTCCAGGCAGCACAAACAGGCACAAAACAAAGATGGAAACCTGGATATTTTTGCTCCCTCTCTCTTTAATAAAAAGGGGGTTGTTCATGCCTCAGCTTCCTGGCTCCTCGTGCTGTTCCATCATTATCACTTCCCATCCCAGGTACTTGATACCTCGCGGTCCCTTTTAATAAAGTAAGAGAGCAGCACATCAATCTCATTATCTGCTTGCCCTTGAGAAGTTCTCTGACCTGAAACGTTTGGTTTGCCACCACCAGAGCAGAGCCAGAGAAGGATAATTTCTGCCAGGGAAGGGCTGTCCCCACCTGCAGCTCCTCTGAGGGGCTGGGACCATCTGCAGCCTTCCTCTAAGCACAGCCCCGAGTCCTCCTCTGCCCAGGAAAGTCTCCTGATTTAGCAGCCAGCCACACAATTACTCACCCACCCGCTTCTCTCAGCCTGCCTCCAGCCATCCCCCACCAAAATCGATGCAGAAAAGCCACTACAAGCAACAAAAAAAGACACGAGCCCTAATTAACACTCCAAGAGGCTCAGCACGGCCTGGGTCCCCCTTTGCCAGGAGAAACAAGCCCAGAGAGAAAACAAGATCCAGTCCCAAGGAAGCTGCTGCCCCACTGGGCAAAAAAGGAAACAGGGACATTTGCCAGATGGGTTTAGAGCCCTCAAACTCTTCCTCCCTGTCCAGGGTCTTCTCTGAAGGGAATGGATTCTGCAGCTTCCAGGAGCCCAGACAGCCAAGGGACAGAGGATAGGAAAACTTTCTGTTCAACCTGAGACCTCCTCCCTCCCAGTTATAAACTCTCTCTGCTTCAAAAAAGAAAATTTGGTTGCTTGCCGTCCTCCCTTGCTGCCCTCGCCCCCCAGCCAGAACACCGGGTAACACCCTACAGGTGAATCCCTGTGTCTTGTCCACCTTTATCTGATTTAATTTCAGAAGGGACCCTTTGCTTTTCTGAGCCAGCAAGTGTCCATCCATAACCAGAGCATAAAAGAAATTGAAAACAGGGATCAGCTGCATTAAAACCCATAAAGGCTTTGCTCTTGGCATGACTCATGCACGGTGCTGACAGCGCTCGCCCTGAGTCCATCACCACCCCGACCGGGGAGCTCCTTCTCCTGGGGACAGCCAGCCAGGACAGAGCTTGTCCCTTCTCAAAGTATCCCTTTCCCCAGCTCCTGTTGCTGCTCTGCTTTGCTTTCTAGCACAGAAGTGCCAAAATTTCCACCTCAGGAAAGCAGAGGGAAATCTGCACTTCCCTGCTCTGACCCCTTCATTGCCTACATCTCCAGACCCACAGCTGATAAACAAAGCATTGAGCAACCACCTAAAGGGAGGCTGCAGGCCATCCAAGGGGGTTGATTTCATTTGAATTTCATTTTTCTCATTAGCTCTAGGGTTACTTGCAGGTGGAATATAGAATCAAAGGATCCCAGACTGGTTTGGGTTGAAGGAGCCTTAAAGCCCATCCAGTGCCACCCCTGCCATGGGCAGGGACACCTCCCACTGTCCCAGGCTGCTCCAAGCCCCAATGTCCAGCCTGGCCTTGGGCACTGCCAGGGATCCAGGGGCAGCCCCAGCTGCTCTGGGCACCCTGTGCCAGGGCCTGCCCACCCTCCCAGGGAAGAACTTTTTTCCTAATATCCCATCTAAATCTACTCTCTGCCATTTTGAGGCCATTCCCCTTGTCCTGTCACCCTTGTAAACCAAGTACACCAGAGCCAGTCCCACAGGACCCCATAGCTCAGATATCCTCATTTAGGGGCTTCTGAATGCTCAGGAACATGCACATGTTAAAAAAAAAGAAATGTTGGAGCCAAAGCATCCATGAATATTTGCCAGCTTTAAGAATCCCAGGCCTCAACCAGGCATTTCCTTCTCAAGTACTTCCCTGCTCTCATGTCCCCCCCCACACCCTGTCTGGGAGGTACATCCACCTCAGAGGGGAAGATCCGAGGTCCAAACCTGCTGCACAGCCCAGGCTGGGTGGTTCCTGTGCCTCCCACTCTGTCAGTCATTGCTGCATCCAAGGCTGCTGCTCCTCAAACACAGCACCAGGAATAGCAGCTCCCACTGCCCACATAGCAGGATGATCCTGGTAACCAGCAACGCTCCCATCGAGGATGAGCAGGGCTTTATGCTGTCACTAAATGACTTGCCTTCCAAATTATTAGCAGCATCAGGAGCTGGGAGCACATTTCTCAGACAATCAAGATAATTCTGCTTTTGTGATTTGTTCCAGACAGCCTGAGACATCCGTACCCACACCGAGACTTTGTGCACATCATTTGGCAGCTCTGGGCCTGGCACACGCTGTCTCTGCCAGTCCCACCCAGAGATCCAGGCAGCTGATCCAACTGGCTCAAGAAGCCACCAGGACTCTTCAAGAGTGTTTAATCCAGGCTGATTGGAAGCCAAAAGGAATTAATTCTGCTCATAAAGGACAGAGCATGATCCTGTCAGGCGCTCCGTTATTTCATACCAGCCTTTAGCCACTCTTGGTGTTGGACAAACATCACATGGTTGTGGTCACTCCATGAGGACATGGAAGATCTGGGAAAGGAGCAGAGCAGCAGCAAAGGCCTGTGGTGCACAGAAAAGCCCTCAGGTCAAGGGAGGTTGGGCAGCATAAATCTCTGACTGGGGAAATGCTGGCATTTCATAAAACCATAGGCATGCAGAAGGAATTCTTCTTCCAGCCTTGCTAGAAGGCACCAAGGGGAATCTCAGGTAGCTGGTGATGAAAAAGGGAGAAGCAGCTCCTTTCTTGGGGTATGGAATTAAACCCTAAGGCCCGTTATCCATGATATGATGAAACCAAAAGGCTGAACAAGCCCTAAAACACAACTGCGCATGGACCCCTTGGACATCACGGTTTAAAAGCCTTTTTTTCCCCCCTCAAAAATCCCTAGATATCTGAATTTTGGGAACCAAAGATCAATGTCATTTTATCCATGCCTTGTTCTCCATTCTTCCCCTCAGCAGGCAGCACATGACACAGCTCTATGGAAACCCAGCAGTTCTTCAGGCTTTGCATCCAAAGCCCAGGAAAAAGCCTCCCATGAACTCCAAGAGGAGCAGGTCTGAACCCCCCAAGCCCTGAAGCAGAGCTCATGGCTCCAGCTGAGGAGTCTGAGGACAGGACAAATTTGTTCCCAAGACAACTGTGGATTTCTGAGATTTTCAACCCAAACCACGTTGCAGCAACAGAGTTTAAAAATCCCTTTTGCCTCCACCTTGGAAAAAGTGCATTAAGATCATCCAGTCCCAGGCCAACTGAGAACCTGCAATTTTGTGTGATTTAGAGCTGCTAATGGGTGATGTCATCACTGGAGCCAATGCAATCCCACAGAAACATGGAAATAAAATGAGCAGGACCTATAAAATATGTGTTTTTCTCCCCAACAGCAACAGGCCCATCCCAGCAGGGCAGCTTCCATTGAGACGCGTCTACAACTGATGGAGATCACAAGAAATCACTAAAAAAAATTACAGGGGAAACCAAATCTTGCAAGAAGAGCAACCTATTCTTTTCCCAGGCCTTTATTAAGAGCAGATCCGCAGGTTTCCTTGGAAGCAAATGAGAAATAGGCACCACAGCATTGCTGGGGAAAGAAACCGAGGGAGTGTTTTCTGGAACAACAAACCAAAGCCATTTTGGGCCACTATCTGTTAGACTCGAGTTTAGCTCAATAGGATATTGATCCTGGCTGCACGGAACACAGCCCTGATGTATTTCCTGATTAACAAGTTCTGCTGTCTGCTTTTGACAAACAAAATCTCCTTCGCTGCAGGTAGATAAAAAATATATTTATCAATAATTCCAGGGTGCAGGCATTGAGTAGCAATCCAAAAAAAGAAAGAAAAAAAAAACAGAAAAGGGTTGGAAAAAGCAGGTGGGAAGGATTGCTGCATGATCACTGGAATATTTACATAAGGCTAAGTTCAGTCGATGCAGAGCCTTCCCCCACAGCCTCCTCCAAAACACACCCAGACTCTGGCTGGCCTTTTTCCTATGGAAACAGAGAACGAGAGCAGAGCTGCTCTTTGCTTTTCTGGGGCTTAGCTAAAAGCTGAAAATGAGATCAGATTTTTCTGCCATTCCCCATTTACCTTAATAGAAACGGGCACTCGGCCGGACTAGCTGGTACACAACCCTGTGTGGGGCATCATGGAACATTGTCATGATCTTTCGTGCTTACAGAGAAAGAAAAAAAAAATATAAATAAAAGGAGAGGAATCAAAATCCCTCTTTAATATTGAAGATCAATGTAAAACTGAGCTTGGGAACTGAGCACTGCCTGGGAAACACGAAGTAACATTTTCAAGTTGAAATCTTGCACATATGACAAAGGGAAGCTTTTGATGGAGTAGCAAAGTGATATTTCAAAAACTGATGTCCTACCTATCTATATTTATAAGAACACGTTAAGGACTGGCTTAGCACTGTCCTTTTTTATTATTCCCTAATAAATTACAGCTAGATCATTTTTTGAAACACAGATCCGAGTCTGCCTTCCACAGAAGTGAAAATGAAGGTCCCACTCGTGTCACCACCTTGCAGCCCCTCCCTGGAGGGTCTGCTAGCAGTAAATTTCTTGCTCCACAACCTGACTTTAAAGTCTTGATGCAGAAATGAAGAGGATTTTGGCTCAAATAAACAGCCCTGCCCAGGTTTCCCCTCTCAACCAAGCTCAGCCAGGCAGTGGGCACGTGAAAGGGTTTCTGGCCACTGAAGGAAACCCAAGGAAGAGGAACTCCAGGTTTCCAGCACAACCCCATGGCAACACAGGAGTGAGCTAAGAACTTAATCAGGATCTGGGAAATGCAGAGCAAAACACACCAGGCAGCAGAGAAAACACTAATTCAACCCCCTGTGTGAAGCTGCAGAGCTTTCAGTGCTCCCTCCACCTGGGCTGGAAATATTCAGGAAAGCATCAAACCAAGCATGAGTAACTGTTATTTTCAGTACCTTCCCCCTAACACCAAAAACCGGGCACCAGCTCAAGCGCCTTGTTAAATTATAAGGATTAGAGGTCTGGATTTCCTCGGTGGAGATGACACTTGGACTTGACGCCGATGAGTTCAGCCTTTGCCACCCCTGCACTGCTGCCTGGTGGGAAGCCCTTGTACAAGACAATTTCAGCAGGGCCCAGTTGGTGTCACCATTGGAAACAGCAGCAGTGACGTTAACAGGATGGCACTTCAAAGGCACCCGCGGGCTCGCAGATGGCACCGGGGGTCCTTGTTCCAGCTTGTTCCAGCTGCCTCATTGAGCTGATATTCCACAATTATGCTCCAGGATCAAACAGTGCTGCAAACAGCTCCCACAAGGAACCCAGCACCGGGGAGCCGCCGGAGGCACCGCGCGTTCCGGGGGGATCCCGCGGCCGTCTCAGCCGCTGCTGCAAAACTTTGAATGTCTCGGTTGTAAAACAAAGCCAACAAACTCTGGAGTCTTGTGTTTATGAAGAAAAAAAAAATAAAAGGAATACAAGCCATGCCTAAACAATATGGCTGGGATTCAGAAAAGCTTTTCTGTAGAGCCTTAGCTGTCAGTAGAGAACCACTGGAGTCAGCTGAATCCCAGCATACACTGGAATGCTTTGCTGTAGGATAAATTCAACCAATGCCAAAGCCCTTTCCAGAATCAGGGCCTTGATTTTATATTTTTTTTTAACGTGTGGAGCTAACTAGGAATCAGAACAGAGTGTCAGTGAGAATAATTGTAGCATCTGTGCTAATTCTCTTCTCATCCTGGTACCCCCCGTGCTTCTAAGTATGGAAATCTGATTCTCCTTGTGCCTCCACTGAAGTTTCTATTGATTAAATACCCAGCCCCAGCAGCAGGAGAATCAATCCCTGCATATTTATTCTCTTCCTCTTAATACATCAAGAATTCCCTTTGGCCTCTCAAGTGCTGTATCACAGGGTGCCCTGAATGCAAATGGAATTACAGTGATCATGTAGCTAATGAATACATTTGTATATGTATGCAAGCATTTCCCTGCTCCACACCACCACCAGGAGCAGGGAATATCCACGTTCACCAGGCAGGGAAGGTGTGTGAAAGGATAGATTTGGGAAGCATATCAATACCAGGAGCCAGGCTGCAGTTTCTGGGGGAAAATGAACTGAAATCCTTCCAAGATGAAGGCTGCAAGCTCAGGACCTCACGCAGACCTTTGGATCGTTTCCTCTGAAGCTTTAAAGGCCAATTTGTCAACTAGAAGTGTTCATGTTTATGTTTTCATTATCCACCTCTCTTTATATAAATAGGCAGAAACTGCTGCAATGCATAATGTAAAATATCATCAGCATTTTCAAGAGAGAAATCAGTGATATCATCTCAAACCAGGGTACAAAACGCACACGCAACCTTTTCACCTCCACCCTTAATAAGACATTTTGAATTCTTTTCAAACATCTTCGAGTTCTTTTGAGAAAAGTTATGTTACAGGGGAATAAATTCATTCCTGCAGAAACCTGGCCAATTTCAGAGTTGTAACAGCCTAAAAACGGGATGCATTTAATTTGTTAGCACACTCCAGGTTGACTTTTAAAGTCATCCTGTAACGTCAGAAAAGAAATTGATTTAAATCAGGTTCAAGTGCCAGTGGCAATTAGAAGCTGCAAAGTCACGGAAATGTCAGGAAGTGTCGGGATCAGATACGCACTGGAATATCTACAAAGAAATATCCTCAAAACCACTTTTGAGTTGGTTCAAACGCTTGGCAAGTGATTCATTCAGCACAAGAGCCATTCTTTAGATTTACTCCAGCCAGAAATGCAGGGGTTCAGTGCTGTTTCACTCCAGTCAATCCCAGCCCAACCCAGAGCAAACGAACACCACAAAGCAGAGCGAGAGCCCCCGTTAAGCTCAGGGTGAGGGGAGGTCGCTTACCCTGTGAGGACCACGACAAAATCCATCACGTTCCAGCCATTCCGCAGGTAAGAACCTTTGTGGAAAACAAAGCCCAGAGCGATGATTTTGATACCAGCTTCAAAACAAAATATTCCAATAAAGTACGGCTCAGTGTCGTCCTGGAAAAGAAGGAAAATTAAAGGAGTCAAGGAGAGATCCATGCTCCTGCTCTGATGACCAGCCCTCTAAACAGCTACAGGCACCAGCTTCACACCTTTTCCACTCTTTGAACAGAGCTGAAATTAGAAGGTTTAAGTTTACTGGAACTCAGCTCAGAGAGGAATTTCATTATCATTTCTCTGAAATTAATTTTCTTTTCAAATTGGCAATTCCATTGGCCTTCATTCCGATGGTTTCACCCCGCACTTTCCACCTTGACAGAATGTTCCGGAGGGAATTTTGATGCGGAAATTTTGCTCCAAGGGTATATTTAAATTAGAGATCACAGATTCCTGGAGTTATTGGCACAGAAGGTGCTCCACAATTCATCCAGGAACATGAAACAAGAGGGTGTCTTGGGCAGCAACAGCTAGCACAGCAAGCCTGACAACACTGACAGGAAATTATTTATTTATCATTTATTCCATCAGTTCTTTCTTCGCTCTTTCTCCTCCATTTTATCAATTTTCACAGCTGCAGCCTCATTTGTTTTCCTTTCACTGGGGATCTGGTTCAGGGAGAAATCCCCAGTCCCTCCCATGAACAGCAGGAGCAGCAAGATTTGTGTCTCAGGTCCATGGTGCAGACTAACACATCCCTTGGGATGGCAGATTCGTGTCCTAGCTCACTACAGAGAAAATCAAGCTCAGTCTCCACAGTTTTACTAAGGCCTTTATTCCATCTCTGCAGCAGATCTCGGGGGACTAGACTCTACTGACAGGAGTTTCACCGCAAACTCAGAGCCAAATGGAAGCATCCACAATTGGAAGGAAGATTTGGGCAAGAAACGGGAACAAAGCAAGAGGTAAAAGCAATGGGCATCAATTTCAAGAACGTGCTCATCAGCTTTGGCACCAGTAACCAATTCCAAATGTGCCCTAAATCCTGGTTTTCAGCTGAACTCAGTGGAAGTAAAGCAGCTGTACCCAAAAAGAAGCAAACTTCCACATTGAGAGATTTGAAATCCTTTTTCCAGTGGCTTTGGCATTTCTGGCCACCAGAACCAAAGAGCTGAGCTGCTGTTCGAGGCACAGTTGTTTCTATTTTGCAATTCTCCCAAGGACAAAAGGGGATTGTTTGTTCTCTGATGGAAAAAGAGCAGGGATGTTGAGGCTTGTGGCCCCAGAACCAAGGAAGAAGCAGGTTTGACACAAGCACAGCAACTCCCGCTCAGCTCTGGCACAGACCCGCACTTCAGGACAGCACTTGCTCCAGAAATTAAGGTTTTCACCCCTGAAAGTTGGGCCTGGTCAGCCTTGAGAGGTGACACAGCTGAGAGGGGCCCTCAGCCCTGGGTGTCCCTGGCTGCAGGGAGGGGACAGAGCGTGGATCAGGCTCTGCTCCGGGGCCCGGCAGTGGCACCAGAGCCACGGGCAGGGACTGATCCCAGCAATTCCCCTGCACAGGAGGCAGAACTGCTGCCCTGGGCAGTGCCCAGCCCTGAACAGAGCCCAGAGAGGGGTGGAGTCTCCCTGACTGGAGATATTCCAGAGCCATCTGAACACAATGCTGTGCCCTGTGCTCTGGGATGGCCCTGCTGGAGCAGGGAGGAGGAGCCCCTGTGGTCCCTTCCAGCCTGACCCACACCGGGATCTGTAACATGACAGCACAGCCCTGCCAGGGAGGCTTGGCTGGTTAAACCCAGCTCAGCAAGGCCACCAGAGAGCTCCAATCACTGAGGATGCCTCCAAGCTGCTGGAAAATACAACCTCTGGAGAGGCTTTTCCATCAGTGGCTGAATTCAAGTTTTGGTCCCCATATCCCCACACACCTCAGTGGGAAGAGCTCTTCCACACCTTCCATCTTTCACCCCATGTTACCTCTATTTCCTTCCACCTTTCTGACCTCACAGCCCCAGCAGCTCCACCTCCCACGCCCCATGGTGAGATGACAGTCACCTCCAGATACACTCACTGCTGGCCAGAGAGCAAAACAGAACAGGGGCCTGTTGAGCTCCCACTGAGCCTCTGGCTGAAATGGAGAGGAGAAAATGAAACCCACACCCAAAACTGCCTTTCCCTCCAGACAAGGAGGGGTTTCCACAAGCAGCAGCACCTCCAAGCCCTCTGTCCCTCACTGATGCTGCTCAGAGGATGCTCAGAGGAGCCAGCACTGCCAGACCTCCAGCTGCCCATCTCAGGGCTGTTTACCCACAGAGAAACAGCAGCAAGGGCCATCAGACCTTTTATGACCTTCAGCAGAAATCCTACAATGCTCTTCCAGCAGCTGCTCCACAGCAAGAGCTGGAGGCATCCCAGGGCTCCAGCCCAGTACAGAAAAGAGGGAATAGGGGAGAAGGGGTCAGAAATCATCCTCTGTGATTCCAGGAATTACCTTGCTGCTCCTCTGCCTTCCCTCATGGACACAGGAGCCCTCTGACAGCCCAGTCCGCCTGTTCCTCAACCCCCCAACAGCTCCTGGTTCAACAGCTCCACATAATCCCTGCACACAAAGGCCTCCCAGCCCATCCCATCCCATCCCAAATTCCCATCCCACAACTACTCGCATACCTCTAAAAATAGCTCTTCTAACACACACAAAAAAAGCTACCTTTACCCACATCCACTCCTCCACATTACTCCCTCACTTCCTTGAAGCCTGGTATCTACTCCAGTCTCTGCTCAATCTAGGTCAGGTGCCTGGTGATTACAGCTCCCAGCTTTAAAGAGCCAGGCTCCAGGTACTCCAGGGTTTGATGGGATGTGCTCTTCCCAAAGCTAGGGCTACACAGAGCTCTCAGGAAGTGGGTCAAAGGAGTTTTTGTCAGCTTCTAGGGAAGCAGGAAGGCTCACAGATGGATTTGGGTATTTGTTACAAAGAAAAACTCTCATCTGTAGGGTTGGCAGCGAGTAGCTGGGGAAATAAGAGGTGAAAGAAAGAGGGTCTTTTCTAAAGCCTGCCTAAATTTACACTGACTCAGCCCAAGAATCAGGGCAGTAACGATGAGATGAAAAATAAAATTTATGCCCCAATGGGGAGAGGTCTTTCTGCTGGAAAAAAGGATTTGCCTGACTGTGTGTGATGGAAGGAGGGAAGGACGTGGGTGAATTCCTGTGCAGCACTGAAATGGCCCTGCCTCAGCTCAGAGTCCCTGCTAGGACACCCTGCAGCCCCTTCAGACCAAAGTCTGTGCCCCTGCTCGGGTTCAAGAGGGGCAGAGCAGGTGATAATGAGGATCCGCGTGCCTGATTGGAAGGAGGGCGGAGAATCTGGGCAGCAGCCAGGGCTGTGCCAGCAAGTTGTTTGCTGTGGACACAGCAGAGCTTGAGACTGGGCCAAACACACATTTAATCAATATGTTTCTGATCAGAAACAACTTCTGAGGCTGGAAAGTCATTACCATTCCTACTTCACGTCCTAGTGTCTTTCCTTGGCCTTCAGATGTGACAGCCTGGAGAGGTTTGGGTGTGAAAGGCTTTGTTCATGCAAAGGTTAATATGAGCAGCTGACATATTGCTGCTCTAAGTGCCTGTGGATGAGAGAAAGCATTAAATCCATTAGGAAATTGCCAGAGCTGTCATGCTGAAAATCTGGGAAAAGTTATGTTCTGTCCTCACATCCAAAACACCCGGGGAAGCCAAACACCCCGGGCCTGCAGCGAACACACCACAGCCCCTCTGGTGCCTTCAAACAGGGGCAGAAAAGGGATTGCCCACCCTGCGAGTGCTGAAATCATCGCTGTCCTTCTGGGAGAAGTCTCCTGAAGCTTCTCATGGAAAACTGAGCAATCAGGAAGGAGTCAGGGAGAGAAGGAGGTCTCTGTCTGGACAGCCTCGAGAGCAAGGCACCCGCAAGGCCGTTCGGGGCTGCGACGGGAAGTTCACATTCCCACATTTGGAGCTCTCCCCACCAGGCTCTGGGCTGCTCAGAACAGCTCCCTCAGCATCTTCGCAGCTGGCATCACTCCAGTGTGTACAAACAATGCAATATTTATTGGGATAGAGGGAGGCTGACTCCACAGCCCACTGGGTGGAGATGGACAGGGGCAAACCTGTTCCACTGGACAGTTCCTGATGTGAGGGAAACATTCCCAGCATCCAGAGCATGTGAGACTTCCAGCTCGGAGCAGGAAAGAGCCTCGGGGTTGGGTCAGTCTGCTGCTGGTGGGAAAATGGCTTTATTCCTCTTGTTGGATGATCAAGGACCAGAGCCAATCCTCCGGTTCACCACTAAATGCTCTGATCACCAGACTGGTGCTTTGGTTTTGACCAGAATTTCCAGCCCAGAGCCAAGTAATGCTTTTCTGTGCATGCAGAAAATGGGCAGAGAGAGAATTATCCTAACTCAGCCACTCAAAATCTTGGAATATTTCATGTACTGAGACATGTGCTCGGTTAACCCTGTCTGATAATAACAGGAGCACGGAAAACATCCCAGTGAGATTGCACTGCAGGATCATATCCTGGCTCTTGGGGAGGTAAAAAGAGGAAAGTTTTGATTAAAAGACAAAAGGCAACTTCAGTTTTCCTTCCACAGCTCTGCCT
This sequence comes from Corvus kubaryi, assembly GCF_017639235.1. Classification (NCBI taxonomy): domain Eukaryota; kingdom Metazoa; phylum Chordata; class Aves; order Passeriformes; family Corvidae; genus Corvus; species Corvus kubaryi. The sequence goes on along the minus strand of NW_024582065.1, from coordinate 1,850,463 downwards.
ACATCTCCCAGCCACAAAAGGCTTGTGATGTGCACCTCGTATCTTTGATATCTGATTAACTCTTCAATGATGATCTCCAATTTGGAGATTTTAGTGAACCCAGGAGAAGAAAAGCTGTATGCATTAACCATTATCCAAAAAAAGACCAATTCCATTCCTGCTAAAGACAGCAATAAAGCACCTGCTGTTCTGCACGGACTTAGAATTTGGCTCAGCAAGCCTGCAAATGTATGGGAAATGTACGGGAATGTTCCCCCACTGTGGTCAATGCGGATTTGTAACATTTGCAATGAAACAACTTTCAGTTTATAGACCTAACAGGAGAATTCTAAAGAGGTTTCACTTTGAAAACTAGAAGACAGTTTTTCTTGCTCACAGTGCTTATCTTTCCAGCTTATGTCGAAAATAAAAACTATTTCATGACTTGTAAAGATTCGCAGTGTTGCTCTATGAAAAATCCCTTTATGTTTCAGAGGTAGGAATGTGCTGTGGTTAAAATGGCTTCAGAATACCTGGAGCAAACACAACGGTGCTTGGGACAAAAATTTGGGGTTAATTCTTCCCTCCACACCAAGGCAGAGCCAACAGGGCAGAGATTGTGCATTCAACTCCCACAGCTCTCTCGCGCTGTTCGGTGGCAATGCCAGTGCCCCCCTTTGGAATGTTTTAGGCAGGATCTGAAGGTGTGTGTGCTGTAAAATGGAATTATTACAATGGGGAAAAGGACAAGAAAACACCTCTAGGATGCCCTTATAAATCAAAGGATATAGAGGAACATAAAAGCCAACATGAACCAAAGGACTGCCAAGCCAGAACATCCCCAAAACTACTTTTCCCCTCACTAATCCATATGTTTAAAACCACAGAAAGCACTTTCCCAGCTCAGTCCTGGCTCTAAACCTGTGCTTTTCTCACACCCCCAGGCTGGCCTTGCCACCCAACCCCAAAGCACACAAAGCCAGGCTTAATGGCAGAAAGATCTACATACAATCATTTATTCATTTTATCCTCGTATCTTCTTCATTAAAAATAATTCCAGCAGGGAGAGGAAGCAAGCCCCCCAGCAAGAGCAGATCCATTTCCAAACCAGCATCAAATTCAGACCCTGGCTCTCCAGATTTCTCACCAACACACTTCTTCCTGCTTCTGAAGAATGAGATTCTGAGAGCTGCCCACTGGCATGGACCATCCTTAGGAACTGCAGCAACCAATACTCAGAGGCTCTCGTTTCTGGCAGCAAGCCTAATGTTATCTTTGTTTGCATAATATAGTATCTACATGGAAAACACATATGGATCCATATTTATCCAGCCTTTCAACATGCACCAGGATTAATGCATTTAGGCATGCAAGACATTCCAGATCATTCAAAGCAGGAGAAAAATCAAACCAAGAATTACACAGTTTTCCTACAGTGATGATAAATGGGAGAATTGTTTTGAAGCTATTCTTCTATTTTCTTTTGAAATAAGGTAATTGGGCTCATTACCATAAAGCCTGCGGGTGAATTATTTTTCTCTGTAAGCTGGTTCCATTGTCGGGTTGTTTTTTTTTTTGGAAAGGAAGTCTGATCATCTGAACCCAAAGTTTGCTTTGAAGGATCTGTGCTGTGGCAGGAAGAGACACATGAATCCTAAAACGTTACTCTGTTCTACCACTCCCTGGGAAAATGGAAATGACACAGAAGTTCATTTGATTCCAGAGATAGTTCTAAGCATTCATCAGCCCCTTGCTGTCCTGGTTTAGAGACAACCTAAGTTTGAAGCCCTTCTGATGATAACACAAGCTCCAGCTCCCTCCTGCAGCTGGGCAGGGCTGGCTGGAGTGATGAAGCATTCTTGTGCAGATGGGATCGGGAGGGGACAGTTATCCTTGCTGTGACAGATATTTCCCGACTGTCAGATCAATGCCTGTTTGTTTACGCGCGGATCTTTAAAATAGATCCAAACACTCCCAACACCCCGTGGCCGACTGCTTTCTGTATTAGGCCAGGAACAAAAAATAGCTGGAAATAAATGAATGCAACTCACCAATCTCTCTGACATCGGTGTCTTGTCTCCATCCGGCAAATGTTGTTCCAGAGCCAGCACGATACAATTGGCTATGATTGTAGCTAAAATCATGTATTCAAATGGAGTGGGGACCACAAGTTAAAGAGGACACTGGACCACACAAGGAGAACCCCATCCAAATCCTGTTTCTCCCCACAGAGTTGCATTAACTGAGCATTCTAAGATTTCTCATATTTTTTAAAGACATTTGGACTCCTTGACTTCCTTGGTTGTTTCCAGGGTGTGTTTGGAAGAAAAGCAGGCAATTGGCTCCTCTCTTCTTTGAGAGAGTTAGAGACACACACACAGTCTGAGCTGCTCAAAGAATTTGGGAGCAAGAAAGCAAAAGGCCCAAAGGAAATAAAAACTACTAGTCATTATTGATTTTCAATGAGATTGATAAGCTAAACTGCTTCCAAATAGATTATACAGCTGAACACCGTCTGCTGAATTTTTCTCCCAAAACATTTAACTTCAGCACGTGGTGCAAATAAGTGATGGGCACGAAAAGTTTGATTTAGAGTATCTACACAGGTCTAAAACATCAATTACTGCTCGATTGCAATGTCCACTTCCCAGCGAAAATAAAACGCTCAGCACCTTTTTGGGTTGCAGGAGGGAAGTGGGAAGGGGAAAGAATCCAAACCCAGCACCAGGTCCCCCCTTGCCTTTTGCCAGCATCTCCCACCCTGAGCTGTGCCAAGCCCCAGCTCTCCCAGGGCGGAGCCACGCCACGGGCAGCAGCGGGGCCGCAGGCGGGCGATGGCTCTGCTCAGCTCCACGGAGAGATGGACCCAGCACCGCGGAGAGATGGACCCAGCACCACGGAGAGATGGACCCAGCACCGCGGAGAGATGGACCCAGCACCGTGGAGAGATGGACTGAGCACCATGGAGAGATGAACCCAGCACCATGGAGAGATGGACTGAGCACCATGGAGAGATGAACCCAGCACTACAGAGAGAAGGACCCAGCACCACGGAGAGATGGACCCAGCACGATGGAGAGATGGACCCAGCACCACAGAGAGAGGGACCCAGCACCGCGGAGAGATGGACCCAGCACCACGGAGAGAGGGACCCAGCACCGCGGAGAGAGGGACCCAGCACCGCGGAGAGATGGACTGAGCACCATGGAGAGGTGGACCCAGCACCGCGGAGAGATGGACTGAGCACCATGGAGAGATGGACTGAGCACCATGGAGAGGTGGACTGAGCACCATGGAGAGGTGGACCCAGCACCATGGAGAGATGGACTGAGCACCATGGAGAGGTGGACCCAGCACGATGGAGAGATGGACCCAGCACCGCAGAGAGATGGACCCAGCGCGATGGAGAGATGGACCCAGCACCATGGAGAGATGGACCCAGCACCATGGAGAGAGGGACCCAGCACCGTGGAGAGATGGACCCAGCACCATGGAGAGATGGACCCAGCACCGTGGAGAGATGGGCTCAGTACCACAGAGAGATGGACTCAGCACCGCAGGGAGCTCAGCTCAACACCACGGGGAGCTCCTCTCAGCACCGCGGAGAGCTCGGCTCAGCAGCAGGGACAGCGCTGAGCTGCACCGCAGATACAACACCCTGGAGGGCTCAGTTCAGCACCACAAAGAGCTCGGTTCGGCACCGTGGAGAGGTTGGTTCAACATCACGGGGAGCTCAGCTCAGCACCGTGGTCAGCTTGGCTCAGCACCACCATCAGCCCGGCTCAGCACCACAATGAGCTCAGCTCAGCACTGTGGTCAGCCTGGCTTCAGAACTGTGGTCAGCGCAGCTCAACACCGCGGTCAGCTCAGCTCAGCACTACGGTCAGCCCGGCTTCAGCACCGTGGTCAGCTCAGCTCAACACCATGATAAGCTCAGACCAGCACCGCGGTCAGCCTGGCTTCAGCACCGTGGTCAGCTCGGCTCAGCACCGTGGTCAGCTCGGCTCAGCACCGTGGTCAGCTCAGCTCAGCACCGTGGTCAGCTCAGCTCAATACCACGATAGGCTCAGCCCAGCACCGCGATCAGCTCAGCCCAGCACCGCGGACAGCCCGGCTCAGCACGGCGGACAGCGCCCGGCCCCGCCCGCCCGCCGGCCCCGCCGCTCCGGCTCGGGGAAAGGCCGGTGGCTCCGCCGGTCCCGCCGGCTCCGCAGCGCCGGGGGTCCCCTCCCCACATCCCCCGGAAAGGTGCAGCCGAATCGCCCAAGAGGCAGGAGAGGGAAAGACTGAATCTACCCGCACAGTCCAGGCGATGCTCTGCCCGTCACCGGGGTTTGGGGGCTTGTTTATCCACACTTAAAAGCAGGGAAGGAGAAATGGATGAGGAAATGCAGTGGTCGCTGGGATTGTATAATATGGACAGAAAGAGCAATACGTGTGTGTATGTGTGTGTGTGCTTAAAGAGAAGGGAAGTGCATTGACTCCACTGGTGTATTTTTCCTGTTAGCCCCTCAGGAAGTGAAAACTGGGGAAGTCTAAACAGGAGCTGGCCTCTGTGGCAACTGAAAGTGTTGCTAGGAGGCTGGAAGGAGGCCCTGCTGCTGTTAGCTGAGGATTAACAGGGGTGTGATATGAAATGAAAAGAAAACAAGCGGCTCCCTCGAGACCCCCAGTGTAAAGCACTCCTGTACACACACACACACACACACACACACACAAAATCCGCTCCCTGGGAGCCTCAGCCTGCTCCCCTCTGCTCACAGCTTACAACCATCATTCCGAGCAAAGCCCCCTTCTCACTGCAGCTCGTCTGGCCTGGGAGCTGGGTCTCAGACAGAAAGTGTCTGCCTCTTTCACCATACAGCAGATGATCCCTCTCCCCACTTACTGCCTCCTTCTGCCACAAGGTTTTGCTAATTTTAATTTTTCTTTTCGTGCAGCCTAAGCTCAGGCTACGTACCTAATCAGAGTGTCGTGATTCACGTTGATTCGAATGGATTCAGGAGGGGATGTGCTAAAACCGAGCTGCAATGATTGCATTCCGGGGATTTACCTGGGCTGTCAATGTCCCCTACTACCAATGCAGCTTCAGTGCCAAGGTGTCACCATTTTTATCCCACGTTCCTTCTACCATTCACAGGAAGACAGAAGAGTAGAAAGGCTCCAAGATGGAAATAAAAATCAGGATTCATGGGCACGAATCTCACAGAACCTGACTTGAACTGTAGGAAATGTCAGTCCGTGCACCTGTACATCTCACCCCTAAAGACACCCTGACACGTCTTACACACACCCCTGGTATCAAGCACACCAAAAGCACCCTCGGTGCTCCCACGGAAGCGATTCCCTGATTCCCATATTCCCACTGCCACGGCCGTGCATCATGTCGGGCACACGGCTCCCCGGCACACACACCCATCGCACAGCCCGATCACATCGTCTGCAGCAGCACCAGACACTCGCTCTGCGCTGCCTGGAGGGGTCTCTGCCCCTCAGCCTCCCTCTCCCCTCCCCACCTTCCCCTCCGTGCCCACACAGCCTCCCCCAAAGGATATGGCCACTCTGTTATTCGCTTGGCGTATTTCCGTATAACATTATCTTCACTGAAGATGAAGAGGGATCTGTTGACTGTGAAGCAGTTCTGTTTGACAGGGATGGGGTTGTAGAGAGCCATAGTCCTGGCTCTCTGAGCCATCGACTGTTTATACATCCTCTGGCCGGCTTGGGGGCCACCTTGCCGGCTGCTCCCTCTTCCAGCCCCGGCCGGCCCTCCACCTCCATAGCGGGTTGGCAGATCATCCCCAAACCGAGCCATCCTCGCAGTGCACGGAGCCGGGCGCTACAATCCAAACTGGCAGCCGAGGCGAGAGGAAGACGCATCACAGCGCGCAGCACTTCTCCCTCCGGGGGCTTCAGTTGCGGGATCGGGATGGATCGCGGCAAAAATAGATCGATATATTATAAAACGAAAAAATATCCCTTTTCCTTCCTCCACCCCCTGCTTTTCCCCGCCGCTGTGGCTGCCCGGGGGTAGGAGGAAGGCGCCGGAGCTCCGCTCACCTCCCCGCACAGGTGGCGTCTCTCCGGCCCGACCTCATGGCCGGGGCAGCGGCGGGTGGCCGCGGTGGCCGCGGTCCCTTCGGCGACGGGGCGCTGGGCTGGGAAGGGGCTGCGCTGCTGCCGTGCCCGCCGCGGGAGCGCTCCGCCGTGCCCAACCCAGCCCGGCACGGCTCCGGCACGGCCCGGCCCCGCCGCATGTGATGCCCGGAGCCAATCGGCCGCCGCGGCTCCGCCCGCTCCAGTCACCGGCACCGGGGGGCGGGCGGGGAGGGAGGAGGGAGGATGGAGCCGGCCCGGCCCTGCCGCCGCCGCCCACCCCGGTAAATACGGCGGAGCCGCGGCCACTCCCCGGGGAAGGAGGGATCGATGCCCCCCCCGCCCCTGCGCAGCGCTCCGCGGGCGCGCAGAGCCCCGGGCGGAGGTGCCGCCGCTTGGATGGGTGGGGGGCACGGGCGAGGCAGCCCCCGCGCCTGCGCGCCGCTGCCCAGATGTGCGCTGCCCAGATGTGCACCCACGGGTGCCCCGAGCCGCGGCGCGGGCAGCGCTGGGCAGCGCAGCTCCGGTCACCCCGCTGTGCCATCAGAACCCCGCGGCCGCGAGGGTGGGGGGGGGGTCACAGTGGGAAATGGGGTGCGGGGCGAGGGGGGGGCTCAGCTGGCAGCCCCCGGGGGCTCGGGGCCGGGCACGGAGGGGTGCGGGGCGGGGGATGCGGCCCCCGCGGCGCTCCCGGGGCTGGGTCGGTGCGGGGATGTGCGGCACGGGCTGGCCGCGAGCAGAGCTGCGCCCTTCTGCACAACTTACTTTGTTTCTCCTTGGTTTGAATTACTCCTGCAGAGCGCTGGATACCTTTAATCCCGTATTTATGGATGAAATCCTTTAATCCTGTTTATTCCAGCACCCTCTGTTGCTTCCCTCCAGCACAAGTCAGGGAGATAACTCCTCCTTGTTCCTGGAGCGCCGCACGGCAACAGTCACTGCGGTAGCTGGCGAGGAAATGCTTTTGCATTTAGGCTAAATTTGGGATAGAAACTATTAACTTTGACAAGGGACCCTCCGAAGAAGTCAGGGCTGTCAACAGGGGGACATTTTCACTTCCTCCACAGCAAGGAAAGCCTGGACTCTGCCGCTGATGTGGTTTTTGCCTTAGTCATCCAAGCTGTCTCCGTGCAAAACCAACCCACCGACCAGGCAAGCCTGGAGCAGTAACATCTGCTGGCTTCAGGAGCCAGGCAGAGCGCTGGCAGCAGCCACAAGTGACACAAATAAGGCCTGGCAAGACGTAAAGGGTGACTCTCCGGAAGAAACCGGCTCCTTGCGCCGGGGCTGGGTGTCTGAAGGGCTCGCACACTGCAGCACAGCCAGGAGCCGCTCCCGGAGGCAGCACCGGCAGCCGAGGGGAGCCGGGAGCGGCTCTAACACACGGCGAACAGCGAGGGAAGGAGGTGAATCACATCCTGCTGCCTCCAGGGTCGCACGCAGCAGGAACCACCAGCCCCGGACACGGACAGGGCTCTGCGAGCCCTGGGGGACCGGGGCAGCGAGAAGCAGCTCCGGTCTGGAGGTTGCCTTCCCCTGCCCTTGCTGGCGATGCAATAAAAGATCGTTTTCCCCACCCCAGGTTTGGGACTTGCAGATTAAGCTGAGTGCTGGAGTCTTTGGGAAAAACTTTGCCCGGAGACAGATGCTGGAGTGGTTCAGCAGCCCTGTTCCACCCAAACAGACCTCGGGCAGGGATTCGAACGAGTGTTTCCTCCTAGGAGTCTTCACCCCTGAGCACTGCTGAGCTGATCCACACGAATGGGAAAGTTCCCTTATTTCGTGGATGGAGAGGGAGGGTGCAGGGAGTTCTTCTTCCTTTAAAATTTTCCCTAAAAAACATTTTTATCCTCACTGCATTTCATTCTATGATGGATTTATCTTTCAGCTGAAAGCCAAGTTTCCTCCAGCTGATTTATTTAGTCGTCCCATTCTTATTAAACTTACTTATTTAGTGGTTTAATTTTTCACTTTTCTGCTTCTGGCCGCTACATCTCTAAACATCCTTTTTCAGTGGAAAACCTGACTTCTTCTTAGTGACCACTAGAAGAGAAAACGCCCTTTTCAATAATCCCTCACCTCTTCAGACAGAATCAGCATCTGGAGAAAAAAATACATTGGTTTCCACAAATCTTCATCCTCCTGTGCTTACGAGACCAGGGGGATGGATGGATGACACAACAGCTCTGAAAAGGTGAAAAATAAAAAAATGTTGGGTTCTGCATCAGGTCTTATTGAGAATCAGGGAAAATCCTGACCTCCACGTCCCCTTCCCTCTTCCTACAGCCACCAAACCACTCCGCCTCTCCCAGAACAAACTCCCCACCACAGCACTGCAGTGAAATCAGCAGCCAGGGTGGTGGGGGTGTTCGTGACAGCGAGAAAATGATGTGAGTGTATCATGAGGATGCTCTGTTCAACCAGTTTGCCCTTTCCTCAATCTGCATGCTCAGGGCTTTTTCCCTGGATTGTTTTCTCTTTCACACCCTAAGGAAGATCACGCAAACCTTAAGCACTGAAAGCCTTAAAGAAGAGAAGGAGATCGCGGTTGCGAGGATTAATTATTCGGCTTTGAGAGGGGAAGCGTCAGGGTTTAGTTGGGCTTTTCAAGATTAGGAGAAAAGCAGGGGAGTTAAGAGAAAGCAAAAAATTTAGAGCACCGAAACAGGTCAGACATCCATAATCTCCCATTATGGGAGGGCAAAGAGCATTCCATGGAAAATTCTAAAAAAGGACTCGGTCATGAGTGACTCCTCCTCACAAGCCCCGAAGACAGAGGTGAGTGAATCACTCTGCTCTCCAGCACTGCTCAGCGAGGAGCCTTCCTCCTCCCCGAGCAGCTTTGCCAGGCAACCAAGCGTTTCCCTGGACTTTCACCTGCATCCCAAGCCTGAGGCAGATGACTGGGCTTAATGGAGCAGCACTTCCATCTGGCAAGGTGCAGTTGGGGCAGAGGAAATGGCCCGGAATTGCAGGAGTTTTCCTGCCGGATGACTGGGACGCTTGGATCATGGCAGGCACCCGTGGCACTGTTTGTTTGCCCTGGCAGGGCAGCTCCCTGGAGCTGCTGGGACAGTCTGGATCCACCTCTGGAGGGGTTTCTGGTTAAATCACAAGGTGGATTTCCAGCTTGCTGTGCTCCAGAGGCAGCAGTACACGCTTCCAGTGTGAGGGACAGTGGCTAAAATTCAGGGACACAACCCCTGAGCAGGACAGAGCGGGGACGTTTGCAAAACGAGCAGCAGGAAAGGAGATTTCAGCCTTTAAGAGACGAAAGGGCTCCCACCATGCCGTGACTTCCCTGGATCCTGCCCTACACCTGGAGTGGCTCAGAGGGAAGGGCAAAGCCCACTTGTGTCCAGGTGAGCTGAGGAACTGCAGGAAGGCTGTTATTTACTCAGAATTCCTGACTGAGGAACAGAGGAGCCTCTTCCATCCCATCTCGAGGCTCTGGGCCCAGGGCACTGCCCAGCAGAGCAGCTCCCAGGACCACATTTCCTTTAAAAAGAAACAAACAACACAGGCTGTACGTCTCCTTCCAGCCCACAGGAAGGTCCAGAGCTTCGGGCCAAGAAAAGCAGCTTCCCAAGGTGTTCCTGGCCAGGGATTTCTGCTCTCCTTGCTCTCATTTTGCACCAGCTGTGCTGGAGGAAAGCCCTGCTGCCATGCAGGCAGAGGAAATTGTTAAAGCTGGTGCTCAGGTCTGCCAGAGGATGTAGAATGGCTTTGAGCAAAAGCCACAAGGAAGATGCTCTGATACTTTTTATCAAGAATAAGAGAGTGAGCAAAGGCAAAAGAGGACTTTTGAAGGTACAGCTCCTCCTATGAAAGTCCTGATCATGGCATTGTTCAGTGTCCTAAACCCCCAGGGCCAATTCCCCTCAGCTGCTGCACAAACGTGGAGCAAGAGAGAGACCCTGAGCTCACCCCTTGCAGGGGAGACGCTGCTGGCAAAGCCCCCAGGCTGGCACGAGGGGCTGCACAGACCTCCCAGGCTGGAGCCATCCCAATCCCACAGCACCACACAGCTCTCCCAGGCCTCTCCCAGGCCACGACAGACCAAGGGTGGTGTTTAAAGAATCGGTTGAAATGGCCAGAATTGAGGAAAGGGGAATGGATTAGTGCTCAGAGCCCCCAGCAGGGCAGGGAGGGAAAGCAGGAGCTGGGAGTCCCTGCTCAGCACCTTCCCCACGTCACCTCCCCACCCCAAGTGAGCCCCAGGGGACCAGGAGCTGGTGTGCTCGTTCTGTTCCTCTTGAACTTGGTTCCTTTGTAGGTGGATCACGACTCGAAACCCAGCTGCTGGATGTGGCAGGAGCAAGCTGAGCTCAGTCCCAGGTAGCTCAAAAATGAGGTTTCCAGCTCAGAAAATGCATCAACAAGCAGGGCCAAAGTCTGCACCACACCATGCAGGAAAATGCACAGCAAATAACCAGGAAATCACAGGACACGAGGAAGCAAAGCTGCCCGTGGGATGGAGAGGGACAAGAAACCTCTGTGGTGCTCAGAGCTCCCTCCTGAGCTCCAGCAACACCAGAGCAGGGTTTGCTCTGTGGGAAAGGAACATTTGCACACAGACAGTGCCTGTGGCAGGGAACTAACTCTGAGAGGATGAGAGATAAAAGGGACTTAAAAGTATAACAGGCTTCATATTTTTATTTCCCTCAGCATTTCTAAGATCATTTCTCCCCCATTGGTCTCCCAGACCTGCCAAGCAGGAAAAGACAACTTCACACCTTCTCTTCCATTGTTTGGGCCTCAGTTTAACTGAGGACTTGATCACCAGGAGAGGGAGATTTGGGGAGTCTTTGCCTGTCTTACAGCACATCCCTGTCTGTGGTAAATGATTAGACATCTAATCCTCCTTAAGATTCAGGTCTCTCCTCTCCTCAGGCTCTTCTGAACGTTTGCCTGGAGCTCAGATCTCAGCATCTCGATGTCAAAACAGCTTTTCAAATCTGACTTTCTCTGAACTCGAGTCGTGTACAGGCTCAGCTCTGCGTGAGCTTCACTCTGGAAATCCAGGAGGGAGAAGCATCATAAGAACTGACGGAGCACCAGATCCAGATCTGGAGCCAGATGGGCAAAAGAAGCCGGAGAAATTTGAGAATTTCACCAGTCACTTGCCCAAAGGTTAATTCCAGCTGAAGACACAAGCCCAGCCCTCTGTGCTTGTCCCCCACAGGAGTTTGCTGGACATTCTTCAAATCTCCCAGTGCATCAGGTGTCAAATCCCGCTGCAGCAAGAGTCACACCTTGCCTGGGTTATTTTCAGCGTTATTATTGGATACAGATTAATTAAAGACCGAGAGCTTTTCTTCTTCTCAGTGATGGGCAAGAGAAACTATTCAGGCATAGAAGAGAAACGAACACCCAGGGACATGGCTCCGTGTTCTCAGCTGCCACACCTTGGGATGAAATGCCCAAAGACAAAGTGCAGGAGAGCCCAGATTCCCAAAGCCATCCACAGTTTTGAAGAACTTGGGGACCAAGCCAAATATTTCACAAGGAGAGCGCCACACTGCAAAGCCTTCTCCTTCCTCACTTAGAGGACGGCTGTTGCTGTGGAATTAAGGGAGAAAACAGACCCCTGCAGCTGCTGGGGGGGGTTCTGCACCCAACAGCTGCAAAAATGTGGCAAAAATGTGTTTGCAACATCAGTAATCAGGGTCTTGCTTATGCCACACGCCTGAGGGAGGGCATGGAGGGGGAGCAGAGAACCTCTGTGGTGTTTTCTTGTACTAGAAATAAGCCTTTGCTCTGGAACAGCTGGAAACAGCTGGCTGGGCAAGCCCAGCTCCCTGAGGGCATCACCATGGAGCAGAGAACAACCTGGAGCAATGACAGCACCAAACCTGCTGCAGCTGCAGTCACTTCATCCTTCATCCTTTGGAAATGCCGGGGCAGCTCGAGCCAGGCTGGTGGCACCCACCTCACACAGCACCACCTCTGCAGGAAATCAGCGCAGGGTAATGTTCCCGGGAATGTCTTCGAATCCATCCCAAATATTCCCATTTTCAAGTTGGTTTTGGCCTTTTTAACTAGGAAAAGGAATAGGGTTTAGTGCCATGTGAAAAGAAGGATCAGTTTCCCATATGGGGTCTTCAGCTCAATGTGGCACAAACCAAAATGCATCCTGCCTGCAAAAATGTGGGGAAGTTGCCTTAAAAATTGGGTATTTAATTAACTTTTCCCAGGTGAGGTTGCAGATACCTTCACTCACATCACATACACAGGAACACAGGCAGGGCAGGGGTAACTCTCCCCTTCCCCAAGCCCTGCAGGTGCAGGAGTTATTGTGGCCAACGTGCTGCTGTTTGTGCTCTTACAGGGCTGAGGTTCGCTGGCCAAGGGCTGAAACCAGAGCCGGGACACCTGGGGGTCCCCAAGGCTTTGTCACGAGCATTTCCAACACCCCCCAGGCACACAGCCACACCTCCAGCCTTTACATCACCATTTCCTCCATCTCAAAACAGGCATCAGGATCCCTTTGCTTGTGTCTTCCCTGTTTCAGTTGATCCTGGGATGTTCTCTCCTCCTCTGCAGAGTGAGGCTTCAAACCCGCTCGGCGCCTCCAGCCCACCTAAGCCACCAATTCAAGGTCTGGTGAGGTGCTCAGTGAGCTGCAGTTAATGGGGGAATGGCTGTCACTCTGCCTAGGACTGGATCAGGAGCCTTGCAGCAAGCACGGATAGTAGGAATTAAAAAAAAAAAAAAAAAAAAAAAAAAAAGCAATGCCCACTGCCCAGCCTCCTAAATCTGAAAGGTTAATGCCCACGGAAAGGGAGAAACACAACAAAAAGCTCTGCAGCCACAGATTGAGTTTCACTTCCTAGGATCTGTTATTGTTATTAAGGAAGATATTGAGAGGCAGCAGCAGGAGCTGGCTGCCCTACTTCCACTGCCTTACATGGGAGTTGGGGTTGGGGTTTGCTTTTACGCCTTTCAGTCTCTCCCCCATTTGTTTTTTTCCAAACCTGCAGTGGAATGCAAATGACAACGACTTGGAGAAGCAGCCTGAAAACTGAGTAACACTGACAGGCTGGGAATCCCCCAGGCCTGGGGCCGGTTGGTGCTTCAGAAAGCGGCTCCCAGCCCCAAAATCCGCGGCCTCGCGGAAGGAGGCGGAGGGCACCCGAGGCTGCCCAGGAGACAGCTCCGCTTGCGGCCCCGCATCCGCCAGGCAGCCGATCCGTTTAGCTCGGGTGCTCCTTGTTTATTCAGCTAATGGTGGAAGTTATGTCCACATTCCGGTCTAAATTAAGTATTCAGCTGTTTTACAGACACAGTAAGTCGGTCAGCCCTAGCCTCGGTAATTAGGGCTTACTGTTTAATTAATCTCTTGTGGTCACACAGTCTCTATGACTCTCTCCCTTGGCTCACCCGGCGCAGGGAGGAGAGGCTGAGGAACAGGAGGAGTTAATCCCTTAAGCTGATCCCCACTGCACAGACGGGAAGCGAAAGGGGGGAAGGGGAGCTGCTCTCTCTGGCTGATGGGAGAAAATTGGGATCACAAGTCCGCAAAACCCCTCAGGGTGAGCTGAGCTCGCTGCCCGGGAGCGGTGTCACGCCCGGACAGGGACAGAGCGCAGCCCCGGGGACGCGCTGGCTGCAGCGGGGAAGGAGGGACCTGCCCCACCTTTGTGAGCTACCGGGGCTGCTCTTCCCCCTTCCCACAGTCCCACAGCCTCCCAGGCTCTGTTCGGCAGCTGCAGCCCCGAGGTCGATGCCCAGAGACCGCCCGGAGGTCTTGGGGGACACCTGAGGAGCTCCTCCCCGGGCAGTGCCACGGAACCGGGGCAGCTCAGGCGGGAGCCGCGCTTTCACTCGCTGCAAGCGGGAGAGTGCGAAGGGGTCAGAGCTCCTCTGGAAACAGAATCACGGAATTTTCAGGTTGGAAAATGCCTCTAAAGTCACCGAGTCCAAGCGTTCACCCAGCACTGCCAAGGCCACCATGTCCCCAGGTGCCGCATCCACAGGACTTTTAAATCCCTCCGGGGACGGTGACTTCACCACCACCCCGGGCAGCCTGTTCCAGTGCTTGACACCATTCGAGGGAAGCAATTTTCCCTAATATCCAATCTAAACTTCCCCTGGAGCAACTTGAGACCATTTCCTATTGTCTTACCAAGATATCGGAGGGAAGCAGAGCGCAGCCAAACAGAAACCTGGTAAAGCCTGAAAATCAACTCCCAGCGTGCCGGAACAGGGGAAAAACTGTCAGTGAACCAAGATTACCGCATTAAAGTGATGAATAAACAATGTGAGGATCTTCTATGGGTTAGAGAGCCAGCAGGGAGGGGCTAAGAAGGTGCTAATTAGTGTCGATTCCAAATATGTAAGCAGGTGACCACCATCATGTTCAGGTGCTTTTCCCTTTCAGGATGTCAAGGAAAAGAGCCTGGAACCCCAGGAGATGCCGTGGAGGGCCAGTAGCACACGCTGCCCTGAGCTGATGGCCGAGGGACACAAACCCAGCGAAGGTCTGGTCTCCTCGGAGTGCGCGGAGCTGCTGGGAGAGGATGGGAAAATGCCTCGGAGGAAAATCATCACCTCCAGCCGCCGCCGCCTGTCCCCTGCCCGGCCCCAGGCTGCCGAGACGGGCACCCCGCGGGACAGGGACCACCCAGATGGGAGCACTTCCCATCCCTGTCCAACCTCAAGGAGCGCCTGCATCCCGCAGAATCCGCTCCTCAACCCTGGCAGCGGCAGGAGCGGCGGGATCGGGTGGGTCTGGAGCCGCTTGCCGCATCCTCGGGAGTTTTCTGGGGCTCCAGCGCCCTCTGCTCCGGCACGGGCAGAACTGAAGCTCCGCTCACCCCACGCGGGGCAGTGGGGCAGGGGCTGGGGGCGGCTTCCCCCGGCTGTCACCCCGACTGTCACCTGCGCGCTCACCCGGCACTCAGCAGGGCGGCCTCAGTTAGACACCTTTCGGTCCTTAGTCTTTGAAGCCTAATTATTTGCAAGGGAAATCGCCGGGGGAGGTGTCCCCCCAGCCGGGGGACAGCGGCTCTTCGGGGCACCGGGAGCGTCTCTGCCGCCAGCCCTGTCCTGGCTGCATCAGGAGCAGGAGGGAGCCTCGGGAATGGCGCTGGATGGAGGCGCTGCCAGCGCCGTGTGGCAGCTCCTCCACCCCCTGCACGGCCACACGCAGCTCCTTTGGCTGTTTATGGAGATATTCGCTCTCTTTCTGCCCATTCCACCCCAAAAATTTCTAGCGGAAACTTGGTGCCTTTAAGTCTTGAGAGGAGCCCAAATTTAGGGAGCAGCTGGGCAGAGGGGACACCTGGACATCTCCACCCAAATCTGTACACCAAGCTCCCAGCGGAAATTTTTCCCTCATCTCTAAACCCCCACCTCTGGCCATGCCTGGAACCACCCAAGCCTTCACCAAGCCCAGAGAATCAGGCACACACAGCCAGCAGCAATCAGGGATGAGACGCTTCCCTCCTAACGATGGACCCCATTAGGAGCTCCTGATGCTCCATCAGCTCCTCTGACCCAGAAAGTCTTCTGAGAACAACCTCGAGCAGACAGGAAATGAGTTAAGATTCAAGGAATAAGCACAGAGTAAGTTCAGAATCCACAGCCACGTCCTGCTGGGTAGTCGGTGCAAAAGTTGCTCCTTTCCCATATTTCCCCCGGTTTTCCCCAGATAATCTCTTTGTTAGGCACTTCTCTCTTCCCTTACAGATACTCAGTCCGGGCTCCCAAAGTTCAAACAACAACAAAACTAAAGACAAAACCCCCAAATGTTGCTATTTACATGGATATACATAAAAACCTATATATATTTAAATGTAAATGTGTATTTATGTGTCCATAGCCCTGGGTCCTGCCAGGCCAGGTCAGGTTTCACTGGCGTAGGGCTGGCAGCGCTTCTCTCCGTGCTGGGGCTGTTTGGAGGAGGGACAGCCCCAAATCCTCAGAAACAGATCCCATAAAGCCCTGCCAGGTGCCAAGCGGGCCCTGGGGACACCGCGGCACCGCCAGAGCCTTCAGGCAGTGCCATCACAGGTGGCATTAGGGGCCAGCAGGTGACCAGAGCCTGCTGCCACCACTCAGCGCCAGGACACGAGGAGGTGGCACCTCAGGAACACGGCTGCTGATTTATGGTGCACTCAGGACTCTCCAAAGGCATTATTTATCTGCATTACTGAGAGGACTTAATTGTTCCTGCTCACATCAGAGGAGACACTGAGAGCTTCTATTGCTGAGAAAATCATTTTAATCAGCAAACAGAGCACAACCAAACATTTATTTCTTCAGATGGCTGAAGAGTTGATGTTTCCAACGTCACTGAACTGCACGGGCTGGCCCAGAAAGGAGGGGAAAACTGCCCAAATGCAGCAAAGCTGAGCAAGCTTTTCACTGGGAGTGCTGCAGGAGAGGCCCAGGAATGCCAGAAAATGGGAAATTAGAGGAAGAAACTGCAGCTGACAATTCCACAGCACAAGAACTGGCAAGAACAGGGGTTAAAAACAATAAATAAAGTGAAGCAAAGCAGATGTAGGACCAGGAGGGCCATTTTCTTGTCTCAGCTTTGGCAGCAAGTGGAGCCCAGTGGTCAGAGAGGGGCCTTGAAGGGATCTGGCAGTTTTTCACAAGCACTAAACCCACTGCCAGCTTCTGGAACACAAACACGCTGTCAGTGTCTCTAAAGCATTTCCATCTGTAAAAATCGAGGCAAAGTTTCAAGAAGCATTTGTAGCCCTGTGGGATTCCCACAAGCACCTCAGCGAGAGGCACCCAAGTCCTGGAGCTCCAAGACTTTTCACACCTGACTGTGGTTTTTTCACAAGACAAAAATTAAAGTAATTCCGAAAACCTGTGGGATTCCAAAGGGAGGTCAGGTGTGGTTTTAAAGGTTCAATTCAAGCCCGTGCTTGCATTATTATTTCTATTACAAAGCAACTTCTATCCTGTTATTGCTCCTGTGCCATGGCTTGGTTTTCTGCGGTCACAGAAATGCCCCACGGTCTTAGAATAACAAAAATAATCTATTACGATCCCAACCTAAAAAATTCCAAACCCCACGGCCTCTCTCTCTCTCTCTCTCCCCTTGGCGGTTACCCCAGCTCAGTCTGCTGCAGGCCTTGGACTTCTCCTGGAGGAAGAAAACAGAAATCCAGGGAGAGCTGGTGCTGGGGAGGGTGGGCTGGGTGGAGGAGCCCATCCAGCAGGGGCACTTTCACTCTGCCTTTCACGCCAGGTGTTCGATGTTTTCTTGAAGACCCAAGAAACCTCTGTGATCCTCAGATGAAATGTTCCCCCAGAGAGCTAATCCAGGGCCTTTGGATGCAGCCAGGACTGGTCCTCTCCTCAGGTTGGTTTTTTTTGCCTGTCCCTCTGCCCTCCCCGTGTTCCTGTCGAGGGATGGTGTTTGCTGTTCCTTGGAGAAATCCAGCTGTCCAGCCAGGATCTGCAGCCCTGGCATCTCTGCCGGTTGCACACACTAATTGCAGCTCCCAGGCCTTCAGGGGAGGGACAGCTTCCCTGCCAAGGAACTTCAGGGGATTTCAGAATCCACCTGACATCCTCTTCCGGAACCTGAGAATTAGAGGGACCTCACTTGGGTGGAGTGGAAATGAGAATTCGTGCCAGGCAGCTGAGGGGTCAGCTCAGCTCCCAGCACTGCCACCACCCCGTGGGTCATCTGTCCAGTGAGGAATGAAGGCCAAAACCACCAGAAGCAGGGGTCAGTCCATCACCAGAAGGGTTTGGTAAGGGTGGAGTGAGTTCTTTATGCTTTAGAGCAACAAGGACCGAGTTCAGCGCCATGGGAGCTGCTGTGGGAGCAGGGCTTGGGTGTCTGAGCACGGCTGGTGGCACCTCCTGCACAGGCAGCGAGGTCGTGGCAGTGTCCCCAAGACACCCCTGACAAGCCCCCCTTGGTTTTGGGGGCTGAGCTGAGTGGGAACAAAGGGGAACAGAACATCCTTGTGCTCCCAAAGCTGCCAGCATCACTCCCTGCTCCCAAGGAGCCCCTCAGGCAGGGGTTTGGGGGGACACAGCCTGGATGAGCCCCACAGAACACAGCCCAAGCAGGGCAGGGAAAGGGATGGCAGCATGGAACAGGCAGCCAGAGCCACACAGGCTGATTCTTCTGTCCAAAACCACCCAGGGAGCAGCTCATCCTGCAGGAAAGGTGGTTCCCTAAAGCAGGGAGAGCTGGGAGCAGCGGGAATTGAATCCCAGCAGCAGCAGAGGGCACGAAGTGGGGCGGTCACCAGTGAAACCAGTCCCATATAAACCAGCGAACATCACTGAGACTGATTTACACTGCCTGGGGAGAGGAAACCGGACAGGAGCGAGACCATTTTGCCCACCCTGAGGTGTCACCTCCCTGCTGGGATGGGGGACAGCCCTCCAGGGTGTTTGTGAACAGTTCTGCTCTTCTATATACTCCCAGCCCCAGCAGCCTCCCCTGCAAACACCAGGTCCAGCCCGTGCTCACCCTGCCAGGCATGGGCTTATTTCCTTCATCTCCCAACCCTTCTGAGTGCCTTGTTCAGTTTATGTGTAACCACAACAACAACACATCAGTGTTTTAATCAGAAATTGGTTGCTTGCTCCAGTCCTGAAACAACCGCTAACACCCAGCATCTGAGCAGCCCAGCTCTCTGTTTAGAATATTTCTCTTTAGTGGGTCTGTACTGTTCCTATTTCAGATGGTTTATGGAAGGATTAGTTCTTGGCAACAGCTGCATTTCTCCCTTCACTGAGAAATAAACACATCAGGCTCCCTCTGCGAGTGGCATGAAAGCAAAGGAGCTCAATACTTCCCAAGTGCTGTTCCCTCCTCATCCCACCTTGTGGCCCTACAAGTCCTCTCCCTGCTCAGAAGGTGTTTGGGGTTTGTGACTAACCCCAAATATCATGGGATCACAGAATCAGAGTGGTTTGGGTTGAAGGGACCTTAAAATTCATCTCATCCCACTCCTGCCACGGGCAGGGACACCTTCCACTGTCCCAGGCTGCTCCAAGCCCCAATGTCCAGCCTGGCCGTGGGCACTGCCAGGGATCCAGGGGCAGCCCCAGCTGCTCTGGGCACCCTGTGCCAGGGCCTGCCCACCCTCCCAGGGAACAATTCCTTCCCAATATACAACTAAATTTACTCTCTTCCAGTTTGAAGCCGTAGCTGGAGGACCATTGGGCTGCATCCTCATTTCTCCCCATTGCCTTCTCCTCTTGCTGTTTCCTGAAGGAACAGCCAAAAATAACCTTTGCCAAGCCCCTTGGGCTGTCAGGGGCCTGCAGGACGCAGCCCATGTGAGGCTGCACTCCAGCAAGTGTTTGGCACCTCTGATCTTGGGGGGGGCTTTTTCCTGGGCTGGGAATAAAAACAGCTTCTTAATTAAGCCCTGGATATTGATTTCATTTCCATCCTATTAACTCCCTTGCCCTACATGGGTTTGCTACACTCCGTAGGATTCCCCTTGCCCCCACTCTGTGTACACACAAATTGCCAAGATAAAAAAGCTTCATTAGTCCCCTCTACTCTTCAAGCACCCATTTCTTTGTATTTTTTTTCACTTTCAAGTGCTCATAAAAGAGGCTCCTTGACAGCTTCCAGACCTGCATCTCTCCAGCAGAGCGAAGATTCCTGAACCGACATCAAGAGCTCAGCTACTCTGGGAAGAGAAGGAGGAAAAAGCCCCCTAAAGAAACCCAAGCTCTGGGTACCCTCACGAGTGGGGAGCTGGAGGTCTCAGAGCAGCAAAACCCCCGAGCTGATGGCACTTGTGGATCTTTTGTGTTGTTGTTAAATAGCAGCAACACTTTGTTTTTAAGCCCTGAGCCCCTGGCAGAGCCTGAGCAGCTCAGGGCTGGGTCAGCCCAGGTGGGAGCTGCCTTTCCTGCTAGGAGAAAATCCAAAGCTTTTGTGTTTCCCCCCTCACAGCCAGAGAGGGCAGAAGCCTCAGAAGGGAAACGGGAGAGACAAATATCAAACTAGAGAATGAAAACACAGAAAAATGGAAAAGAGGAGAAAGATGATAAATGAAGCAGAAAAACAGTGTTTTCCATGAGGCTCAAAACCAAAGGCACCCAAAGATTTGGGGGTTTATACTTTACCCTCAGAGGTTGTTGCATCAGTGACCACAAACCTCATGAACTTACACAAACACAGGGGCTGTTTAATTAATTAGCAAAATTAGGACTTCCAACAAGAAAAGACAACAACCAGAGGGAAGAGGTTTGCAGAGAGGCATGGGGAGCTATTCAGACATTTGGGGGAGAAAACAACCCACAACTGCTTTTGAGTCTTCATCAGCATTTTTTTTAGGATGCCACAGGAGGGGACTGAAGGAATGAGAGGTGGTTTAGAAGCTCAGGGAAAATATTCCCTGCAGGATTTGTGGGGCTGTTCTGTGCAGGGCCAGGAGCTGGACTTTGGGGATCCTTGTGGGTCTCTTCCAGCTCAGGATATTCTGGAGATGCGGGGAGGGTAAAACCCAGGTCAGAGCTGCAAAACACTTCCCAAACCTCCAAGTGTTTGAGCTTCCTTTGATTCTGAGCTGAAATCTCGGGATTTTTCACCACTCAACAATGAATAAATAATTCCTGTCACCCAAATTTGGGAATTGCCCTGAAATGCAGCTGGAGAAAGCAAAGGGCCTGACACTTGTTGGTCTCAATACCAGGGGCAACTACTCAGGAAGTCAAAGAAGAATAATCAGTAACCTGAAGAGTGAAATTAAGTTTCTCTACCACAAAGATCTGGCTTTAAAACCCAGGGCTGATCTCCAGCCTTCTGGTAAAGCTCCACATCGGGATCTGGGTTGTTTTTCCAGAGCAGAGCTGAGCTGGATCATTTGCCCCGTTCCAGGCACTGCTTTGATGTTTACACTGATTTAGGAATTAGCCTGGAAATCGCTGCATGTGCCAAGGGAAGCGGCAGCAAGGACTGGCTGCAGGAGAGGTGCCCCAGCTCTGCTTCACAGTCCAGATTCTTCCTTCTCTGTTCTGTCTCAAGAAATAAAGCTCAATAACATCCAACCAGCCTCTCCTCAGCTCCAGCCCCCAGACACTCCCTGGTGCTGCGGGAGGATCTCAGCCCTGCAGATCCCCACACTTACTCCAACTGAATTAGCCAGAAGGGTCTGGAATGGTTAATTGGAATTATTTAGCCATAATGTTTTGCCCTTCTCCTCCTCCTCTGCCTGGCGTGATGCTCTCTAAATTGAATTCCTTTAACAGAATCCAATATGCAGCACAACTGTCGCTCCAGAGAAATGTTTCATTTGGGGTCTGGCTGATGGACCCGCCCGGGGGGCTCCCAGGGACCACTTTTGTGTCCCCATCCTCTGCCCAGCACCAGCACGGCACTCATTAGAGCTCTCTAAGAACACTTAAAACATCCCAAACCTTCCTGGGGGGTGAGTGAGGAGCCAGCGAGGGGAGGAATTGCTCGTCCAGCACCGACCTCAGCCAGCCCCGGGGCAGGGCAGGGCACATCCGCGTCCCACAGTGAGCAATTTAACCCTATTTGAGCCCAAAAGGAGCATTTACACCCAAATGAAAGGCGGGGGTAGCTCAGGCACAACCTGCATCAGCACAAAGCTGCCTCAGTTGGGTTTTGCCTCCCACTAAAATGCATCATTTCGGCATTTCCCCCCCAGTCCCTGCGTGCTGGTGCTGAGCATCAAACCCCTGCCCGCTGATCTCCTGCTCTTTCTCCACCCCTGACCGCGGCTCCAGCATCCCTCGGGTCCCTGACTCGTCCTGCTCCCCCCAAGAGCTCCGGGGATTTGCTCCAGGGCAGAAAAGCAGCTCCCTGGAGCAGGAGGGGAGCGCAGCCATCAGGAGAACAAAACGCCGCAGAAGTTCCTCAACTTCTTCCAGCTCATGCCTGTGCCAGAGGGATTCTCACGATATAAATGAGAATATTCTCCCCGCTCCCCTTTTGTTCATTTATAAAGTCACTTTGCTAATGGTGCGGGCCACGTTCGCTGCTCACGAACTCCCAGGCAATTTATTCCAGCTCTTTTCCCCCAACAGCTGCACGACCAGAGAGAAATTCTCTTCCCAGCAGAGGCAGGAGAAAAGGATATTTGTCTTGTTACGTCTGGGTAAAGCTTATCTGCTTATTTGCTGCTCAGAATTGTATTTACAGAGCACAACAAAGGCAGAGCCGAGTGCACTAATTGCTGTTGCTCAGGTGGAATATTTTCTGCTCACCCTGAGCCCTGCATCAGTGGGGCTTTATACTTTATCTAGCACGAGTGAGCTCCACAGAAGGGTTTTATTATTCACCCATCACTGCTGTTTCATTGCCGCTGTATTTTCTGAAAGGAGGGAGAAAAACCTCAATGATTTCTTGCTTTTCAATCCAGGATTGCTGAGGGGTTTTTTTCCGAGCTCATTGCACGTTGCAGACAAATAAATCACCATTTAAATCAGCCTCATTCTGAGCTCACAGATGGAGGCTCCTCCAGAGGGAAAGCTCTCCATATCCAGGTGCTTTCCATCCTCCTCACAGTGGGCTCCGCATTCCCAGGCTCCCAAGGGATGAGCACAGAGCAAAAAGCAAACCCCCAGTAGGGAAAAACTCCAGCCCCAAAATCGTTTTGGTTTCTATCTGATCAACAACACAGATCCTCATTTTAGCTCTGCTCCACATTATTTGGTTGCAGAGCATCCCTCCAGCCCTTTGCTCACACAGCAGAGCCCAGGGCAGGCACCAGCTGCCAGCACTGGCCGTGTATGGCCGGGAAGGGGGGCTGGAAATGGGGTAGATTGGTCTGAAAAGAGGATCGGGGGTGGTTCTTCCCCTGTCCCTCCTTTCCTTGGGGAAGGGAAAAGCATCCCAAATGCAGAGCTCAACCTTTGGCGTGCCCACAGCTCCCTGCCAGCTCCTGGAAGTTAGCTCATCCCAAAGGCTCTGCTGGGCTCCGAGGAATTTTGTGGCTTTTGCAAACCCTTCTTGGAGGGGAACAGGGCAGGAGGCTCCACGTGTCCAGCGCTGTCTGTTCCTGCAGGGTTTTGCAGACTGCAGCCAGGAAAGCTGGCAAATGGATCCTGTCCAACAGCAGCCCTTTCAATGGAATCTCTTATCCCTGCTACAGAGCAGAGCGCTGAGTGTTTAAACAAAGCCTGGCTTTGCCCAGGCCCTGCTGCCACCAGCTCAGCTGGGACACTTTGTGACAAGGGGAAATTAATCCCAGCTCAACACCAGGCTCTGGTGGCTTCACCAGCAGCCCTGGGGCAGAACCCCCCAGTGCAGGTGTGGGACCTTCATCCCAGCTCCCTGCAAACCTCCAGGGGCTCCAGGAGCAAGGAGGGAGAGGAGCAGCTCCACAAACCCCACCTTTGCTGGTGCTGATCAGGGCATGGCGAGGTGGGGACACTCCTGGTGCCCCAACTTCCTTCCACTCCCACACCCATCCCAGAGGGCTGGAGAGCATTTATCCATTAAAAACCTCCCAAGCACGGGGGCATTTCCTTGCTGTGGGGGCTGCTGGGCCCCTCTGATGCTGCAGGGACAGCAGAGGTGACCCAGGTGCCCCTCCCTGGCCGGGTGCTGTCCCCTCCCATGGCACCTGAGCAACACCTCCTGTGTGTCCCCAGTGCCACCAGCAAAGAGGGAGCCCCAGCAGATGTTTAACACAGTCCTGAGGGCCTGAGCCCTCCTTAATGACTCTCACATTGGTTAATTAGAGATTAAAAGGCAGAGATAGCAAAAACTCATGTGTGGGGCTGAGCTTGTCCTACCTCCCCCTCCCAGGTGAGGCACAGCTCTCCCCGCAGGCAGCACCCAGCAATATTGGGTTTTTCTGGGCATTCAGGCCGTTTCTGGGCCCGGGGGAGGGACAGGGAGGCCGAGCCTGACCTCCCCTGGCACCAGCTCCTGTCCCCCCATCACTCCCATCCCTCCTGCAGCCTTAAACTTGAACCCCAGGCTGGTTCTCCCTCTCACAGCCATCGAGGCCTTTCCCTGCCTCCAGTGACAGCAGCCGAGGCTTTTCATCCTGCTTGGAGCACCAGAAAGGAAATTAAAAGGGTGATAAGGGAGCTCCTTCAGCAGACGAGGGAATATTCTGTGCTAGCAGGGAGATAAAGCAATATTTCTTCCAGCTCTGGCAAAGGCTCAGGAATGAGACGTGGGGTGAAATTCCACATTTATAGAGGTTTTTATAACTCTTACCTGGGCTGCAGGATAACCATCAGCCTCGCTCATATTTCCTCCTCAGAGGAGGTCACGGCAGCACAAAGAGAGGGAAGGAGTCTATAAAGAGAAGCCAGATGAGCTCGGGTGTCCAGGGTAATTTTATGGTTCTGCTGGCCCAGGTCAGCCCAGGGCGATGGACGCTGCCTTTGGGTGCTTTTTAACACCCCCCTGTCCACCAGCACCCCGAGAGATGAGCCAGGAGAACTCCTCAGCTCGGTGTGCAGGGGCTTTCAGTGCCCTGTGATCCCCCCGAGCTGGCTCTGACCCCTCCACGCCCCACACCCCTGGCCCTGGAGCAGGAAAACCCTCTGGGAGCAGGTGAGGGACTGGGCTCAGCCCCAGCACCCCCCGTGCCCCCCCAGAGCCCCGTGCTGGGAACACCCCCAGGGATTGCTCCCAAGCAGCTTCTCCCCCTCACCTCCTTCCCTGGCGTTTTCCATTTCATTTCCCCCTGGCACGGGGTGGGGAGACATCCCAGGATCGCCAAACCTCAGGGTGCCCATCCAGAATTCAGGCTCCCAAACTTTTAATTACACAAAATTTTAACAAACAGCCTCAACCCCACCCCCCCCAAATAAAAGGCAAACAGTCACTCAGGCTGCTTTTCTTTGCAAGAATGGGGATTTTTGTTGTTACTTTCTTCATTTTCAAGCCCACCAAGGAGCAGTTCAGTCCCAGCCTGAGCCATCCCTCACCCCAGCAGATAAAAAAAGCCAAACTCCTTTTAAAGCACTTTTTTTTTCTTTTTTTTATTGATTTCATTGAAAACAGAACAAGAAAATGATCAGAGCCAAAAGGCTGCTCCTTTAAAACTGTCAAAAACATTAACAGAAAAAAAAAAAAATAATAAACATGATGGCATTATGAATGTTCTAGAAGAGATGAACAAAAAAAAAAAAACAAAAACAAAAACTTGTTACTGCACTAATTACAGTATTTAAAGATATATGCAAAAAAAAAAAAAAAAAAAATTAAGATAATGACCTGCCCAGCCACCACACAAAAGGTGATGGCAAATTTATTCACACTACAATACTAACAATTTAAAAAAAGTTTTGTTTTTTTTCCTGCATTTTTATACTAAAATCACTTTGCTCTTTTTATACAATTGATAAGTTTATATTCACGTGGTGAGCAAAAATCACACCAGAATCAGCACCGTTTTGTTTTGTGGTTTCTTTTTGTTGTCGTTTTGGTTTTTTTGGTTTTTTTGTGGGTTTTGTTTTGTTGGTGTTTTTGTTGTTTTTTTTTTTTTTTAAGCTTTTTTTTTTTTTCTCCATGTTTTTAATGCTTGTCCCCGATGTTTCAATAATGGTAAAAAATAAATCAGTTTATTGAAACCTCATAGCATGTGGCTTAAAAATCAATCCAAGGTGCCCGGCGTGGAGCAAAGGGATGGGAGCAGACGAGCTGGTGGCATCTGGGATCTTCTCACCGTGACACATCTGTCCACCCCAGCCAGTCCAGGTTCTCTATAATATATATATCATTCATTTTATCTTTAAAAAAGGGGGGGGGGGGGAAACTGGTTTTCTTTAGGAATTAGTGTCTTGTAAAATCCTCTTCAGCCTTCCCTCTCTAAAACCACTCCTGGGACGGGGTGAGGGGAGTTCCTTCACGGAGGAACCCAACACTGAGACACGACCAGGGCCTGGACCAGAGCTGGTTTGAACGGAGAAAATCCAGGAGGGAGAGAGCCAGGGGTCACAGGGATTGGAAGGACTCTGGCATTCTTCTCATCAGATGAGAAAAAAGCCGTGGGGGTTGGAGAGAACTGAGGGTGGTTGTAGGAAACACCCCTGGAAAGGCCCCACCACAGCGTCCTGCGAGATGGGGGAGGAATTAATTCATTTATAGATCAAAAAAAAAAAAACCAAACCCAAAAACAACCAACCAACCAAAAAACCAACCAAACCAACAAAAAACCAACCAGCAGAACCTGCCCCGGGGCTGTGCCAAGCAAACCCAGAGCCAGCACCTCCCGCTCCCTCCCAGAAACGAAGTCCCATCAAGCATCCAGAGTTTATTGTGGGTGAACTGGAGTGAGTGGGCGGGAGGGATCCAGGCAATGAGCGACATTCCGAGGACGGGCGGCTCCCCCTGGCTCTGACAACACTCAGCACGTTCAGAGAGGAGGCCAGGACAGCTCGGGTGGCAAAAAAAAAAATGCAACAGCCACCCCTGCACACACAGCTGTGAAACCCAGCAGCTTTCCAGGAGCAGGGAGGGGAGAACAACATCACGGAGGCGGGATTTGCTTTCACTCCTTCCTCAAGTAACAGTCGGTGGCACAGCCCTAAGTGTCACAAACCCTTGGCTTTCCTTGAGCGGGTTTTTTTTCTCTTTATTTTTTTTTCTTTTCTCTTTTTTTTTTTTTTTTTAATTTTTTGCGTGGTTTTGTGTCTTTTTTTTTTTTTTTTCCTCCTCTCTCTCTTCTTTCTCTTTTAAATGGAAATTCAGACAGTATGTGAATCTATGGGGTTGGAAGGAGTCAGTCTCAAAAGGGGCCGGCGGCCGTGGCAGAGCTGGTGTCGGGGAGCCCGTTCTCCTGCGTGTCCTGGGCCGAGGTGCTCGCCTGCCGCTGGGCCAGCGCTGAGCTCGAGTGTTTGCACTTGGGTGAACCACACTGACAGCTGAAGAATTTGCCTTTGATGTCCCAGAACCTGTCCCCGTAGTCGAAGCTGCAAGAGAGAGACACAGGAGGGGTCAGGGAACGGCAGCAGCAAAGGGGAGCGAGGGGACGTCGGTGCTGCTGCGGCTTCGGGGAATCCCGGGATGGTTTGGGGTGGAGGAACCTGAAAGATCATCCTATTCCATGGGCAGGGGCATCTTCCATTGGAGCTCCATCCAACCTGGCCTTGGACACCTCCAGGGATGGGGCAGCCCCAGCTGCTCTGGGCACCCTGTGCCAGGGCCGCCCCACCCTCATTGTAGGGGATCCTTTATCTAATCTAATCTAATCTAATCTAATCTAATCTAATCTAATCTATCCCTGCCCTCTGGCAGTGGGAAGCCATTCCCTGTGTCCTGTCCCTCCATCCCTTGTCCCCAGTCCCTCTCCAGCTCTCCTGGAGCCCCTTTAGGCCCTGCAAGGGGCTCTGAGCTCTCCCGGGAGCCTTCCCTTCTCCAGGTGAGCACCCCCAGCTCTCTCAGCCTGGCTCCAGAGCAGATGGGCCCTTGGAGCAGCTCTGTGACCTCCTCTGGATTCACTCCAGCAGCTCCAGGTCCTTCCTGTGCTGGGCCCCGGGGCTGGGGCAGCTCTGCAGGTGGGGTCTCACCTGAGCACAGGGGCACAGGGGCACAATCCCCCTCCCCTGCTGCCCACACTGGGGCTCAGCCCAGGGCAGGGGGTTCAGGGCTCTGAGTGGACACAGCCAGGTTGAGCCTGGGGCTTTGCAAACTTCAGGGGGATCCCCGAGACACAACCCCTGGAGCAAAGGGCTGGAGAGACCCAGAGCTCTCGTCCCCCTCGATGGTGGCAGGGGGGTGGCACGTACCCGATCTCCTCTCCAGCCTCTATGTGCCTGGTGCTGAAGAAGGCGATCCTGGGGAAGCGCAGGTCCTGGTGGGACATGAACACCCGCACTGGGATGAGGTTGGGCTCGCACAGGTGGTTGATGAAGCGGCTGATGTTGCCGTAGAAACGGGCATCGATGCAGTAAACCTCTCCATCCTGGGGAGAAACGGGGCAGCGCTCGTTAGAGCACGCTGGCCTTGGGAGTTACTGGATTAAATAAATGACCAGGCTGTTGGTGTCCCCATTAATACTCTGGAGAGCTCCGGGAACAGCCAGGGCAGGGCACTCACTGCGGGTTTGGAAGGATTGAAAACACACACACACACTTTTATAATCAATTTATATTCAACAGTACCCTGAAAAAAGAGTTTTCTGCACAGCGCTCTGCCCCCACACACCCCAAGAGCTGTTTTTTAACACTCTGGCACGCCACTTCTCCCAACCCAAGCACCAGTTTGGCACAACGGGATTGATGTTCAGTGCAGACACCTTGTGGGTACCAGCCCCTGGATGGGGGAACAGGCATCTGTTCTGTCCTCTAATTGAACATGACAGCTTGGAAACACAAAGCCAGAGCCTGGAGAAAACACAGGGTTTTGCAGATAAGAGTGAAAGTGAGAACACAGAAATTCCCTTTCCAGAGAGCCCAGGGAGCAGTAATACTTTGTTTTCCTTGAAAATAAAAGAACTCCCCTCAGGGCTTTTTTATTCCAGCAGAGAATGACTGTGCAAAGCAGAGGCTTTAATTACAGCAGCTAATTTCAGTTGCAAAGAGGCCAAAAGCAAAAGGATCCATTAGTGGTGCTCCAAGTCCCTTTTGGACAAGCACCTCGGATCATTAATGGATGAGCTGTGCCAGGTCACACTCAGGGGTGCAGGAGCCCAGGAAATCATCCCAAAAACTGGGGGAGGCACCACCCCAACGGGCCTGGAGCACACACGGTGTCACCAGCTCTGATTCCATAAATCAATGATTTAAATGATTTCACTCCCCCAGTTTCATCCATGGAAATACCATGGTGGGGCAGGATGGCAGCACCACTCCCACACCCACAGCAGGACCCGGGACACTCCATGATCACCTCACACGGGGCTGTGAGTGACAACTCAAGGAACAGGGACAACAAATGACAACCCAGACAACAGCAAGGACAGCCCAAGCACTCTCACCACAGCACAGATCCATTCAGGCCATTCCTTCCAGACACACCAGGACCTCGAGGCTCCTCTGGGGTTGGGATTCACACCCTTGGCAATGCCCCATCGCTCTGGAGGACACAGGACCTGCTGGCTCTGCCCTGCCCTTCTCTGCCCAGCCTGATGGGCAGCTTTAACCATCCCTCAGTGATTTGGTGCCTGGTTTTCTACAGATGCTCCACCTTGGCCTCCCTCCCTGCTTCCCTGATGGCTTCCCAGGAGCCAGCACAGAGGTTCTCCCTCAGGGATGCAAGAGGCAGGGCAGGGCCCAGGCAGGCTCTTGCTCATAAATGCACAAACCAGGCTGAAGTCCCTTTCAACTTCTTAATTTCAGTCCAACCCCCTGTTTTCACACCAGACTCATTGTTTATCCTTTTTCAGCTCTCAAACGTGTGTTGCTTTAAAAAACAGACGAGAACAAAAAATAAAGCCCAGCTTCTTTGTCACCAGCTGATGACAGAAACAAGGCACAGAGTGTTTTACAGCCTTCCTTGGAAGGCACCCCACTCCTGCAAGTCCCCAGCTCACCTTTTCTCACTTCTCCTTCCCCAGGGGGAGTCTGAAGTCATGGCCTTGCTTAAAACTTTCAGATGGTGCTTTGCAAAGCCAAATTGCTGCCCTGAGAGCCCTCACAGAGCAGTGCAGGGAAACAAGCAGCAGAACAAGCCCCTGCCAGGATATCTCATGGATCCTTTATGAGTGAACAGGGTTTGCTGGGGGTTTTTTTTTTCAGTCTTCAGCTCATCATCACTTTATGAAGAACTCACAGAGCTGCCAATCACACAGGTGCCAGCTTTGGAGTACCAAGCCCTGGACAATTGACCTCAGGATGCTCCAAGGGCTTTGACAGAGGAGCATCTTGCTCAGAAGTGGCGTGGGCAGCACGAGTTGGTTCTGCTGCCCTTTTAACCAGCCCTAAATCTCACCTCAACCACATTTCCAACAAAGCACAGCAGTTGTGCTCTCTGCAGGATTTTGCTGTACATCAAGATGGAGACAAACTTTCTCTGGGCTCTTTTGGGGAGGCAGGACCTCGGGTTTGTCTCTCTGGACACCTGCAGACACCGTACCTTGTTGTCCAGGTCGAAGAGGTAGGAGTCCTCCTCACGGACATCGGCCTCGGAGTCGGAGATCAGCTCCCCAACGTACCTGTGGGCAAAGGACAGGCAGGAATGAGAGGCTCCTGTGATCACAGGTTTGAACACTTCTTTTTGGGAAGAGAGAGGCACAGGGAGGCAGCCCAGCCACAGATGGGCAAGCACAGCCACAGTGCTGGTCAGCTCCGAGCCACCAAACAGAGCCCTGTTAATGTCCAGCAGTGAAAATCTGGCTCCAAACTCTTTTCCCTTCAGAGCAACACTTAAATAATATTGAAAATGACTTTAATGATATTAAAACCACTTTAATATTAAAAATCAATTTACATTTTTCCTGAGGAATAAGTTTCCTTTTGCAAATCTCTTTGTTGGCCAAGATCAACACACGAATCCAAGGCTCCTGAAGTTCCTGGTCAGACTCAGGTTGTCCCACAACCACTGCAGTGCTCGTGCTGTTCACACCCCAAAACAAAACGTTTGTGTCTGCCCCTCCTGTATTTCCCAGGGTATTTTGAGCAATTATAGGCTACACAACTTAAAAAGTTTTGGTTTAAAAGTCCTAGGTCCTGGCAGGATCCCTGGAAGGATCTGGGCTTCCTTCTCAGAATAAATCCGAGCTGTGATCCCAGCTACAACCGCCCTGTTGTAAAAACAGGTGACAGGCAAGTCCTCCAAGCAGAATGATGCAGATTTTGCTTGGCCTGGGCTTGCTGAGAAGTTCCAAATGCAGCCCCACCTTTCACAGCCAGAGAGGTCTGGGTTTGGTGCAAACCTCCCTTGCTGCAGGAGTCCCCATGGCACTGGTGTTCCCACATCTCCCTGTCTCCATTTTAAATAGCTTGGCACCATCGAGGTTCAACACTTCCTGCCCTGAGCTGCTTCAGTCAAAGTAACAGACTCAGAGTGGAGGGACTGAGGGAGGATGTGAGAAAGAAGCAGCAGCACAGCAGCTTTGCAAGTGTCCAAGGACAGGGCTTGGAGCAATCTGGGGCAGTGGAAGGTGTCCCTGCCCATGGGACAGTGGAAATGAGATGGGATTTAAGGTCCCTCCCAACCCAAACCAGTCAGTGTTTCTGATTTTGGTATGTGAGTGTTCCCAGCCTGCAGTGAAACACAAATTATTGCACATGAATAAATATTCTTTGCAGCATCAACAGAACTCCCATGACCAGCAGTCCTCTCACAGCATTCCCACAGCCCTCAGGCACATTCCAAGTGTTAAACAACGGCCTCTAATCCCCCTGGGGCTCAAGGCAGCATTTAACTCCCAGGCTGGGGAGGCCGAGAGCCAGGAAACACAAACCTGGAGAGGATCCCTGTGCTCTGTGACCAGGGATTTTCGGCTGTAGCTCCCAACTGGGAGCCTCCTGTTTGCCCTCACTGCTCTACTGCTGGAAATCACCCACTCCTTGGAGGCCTAAAGCACAGAAACGTGGCCAGAGAGGGAGAAGCTGCTGTGGAAAGGCCCAGCGGGCAGCAGCAGCAGCTGAGAACAGCTGAGTAATTCTGCCCAGAGAGGCCTCGTGCCCAGGAACAGCCCTGCAGGGTTATAATTCCATGAAATAAAATACCACAATCAAATGAAAAATTGTTAGTTTGATGCTCCTTTAAAGCCTATTTCTTGTAACTCATTTCCTTTCCAAGGCTGTTCACAGATAGCAACAGGTCCCTGATTTTCCAGGCCCAAAGTTAGGGGAGAACATGCAAGGGGTGCATGTTCCTACCCAAAAAACAGCAGGAGCCCCTTCATTTAAGAGCTCCTGTGGTCAAGGCAGTGTCTTTCTTCCCACCAGGGTGTTCAGCAGGCTGATGGCAAATAACTCCATCCCAGAGCTTCACAGGGCCACTCAGCACTGCTCAAACAGGCTGGCCTTGACTGGGGTTGGAACTGATAATCCTGGAGGTCTTTCCAACCTTAACGACTCTGTGATCAGAGGGCACTCCATGCAAAAACCAAGAGCAACAAGCAGTCCCTAGCACAGGCTCCAGTGTTTTCCACAGGATGTGGGAGCAGGAGGCCTGGGGCTTCTCTGGCTGAAGGTGTGGCTAAAACACCTGGCCTGATGCAGCTGGTACCTTCCTAAAGCACTGCTGAAACAGAGTGAATATTCCAAACCCATAAATGGATGCAAAAGGAACAGAGCAGATCCTCTGCTTTCTGCATCCCACTAATTCCCAGCCTTTCCAACAAAAGTCAGCAGCAGCTGTGCTGTTTGCAGAAGGAGCAGCTCCACCACCTACCAACATGAACAGAACAGATTCAACCCAGCCCACAGCAACAGCTGCACAGGGTGAGCAACAGCAGCTTCTGAACAGCACCAAATTCCAAGGCCAGGGAGAAACCTGCATGTGAGCACAGCCCTGAGGAGCTGCAGAGCTCTGGGGGAGCCCAGTGGGACAGGAGGGTGGCACTGCCACCTCCCCTCGCCAAGCTGCTGCTTCCAGGGCTGTGCTGGAGGGACAGGAGGCAGCTACAGAGTCACAGAATCATCACAGTTGGGAGAAACCCTCAGGATCATCGAGTCCCATCATGACCCCAGCACCACCACAATCACCCCAAACCACATCCCCAGCTGCCACATCCAGATTCTTTTTGAACACTCCCAGAGGTGGTGACTCCAACACCTCCCTGGGTGACTCATTCCAGTGCCTGACCACTCTTTCAGCAAAAAGCCATTTTCCTGTCTCTGATCTGAACCTCCCCTGGTGCAGCGGGAGGCTGTTTTCCCTTTCACTGATTCCCTGGGAGCAGAGCCCGACCCCCCCGGCTGCCCCCTCCTGTCAGGGACTTGTGCAGAGCCACAAGGTCCCCCCTGAGCCTCCTTTGCTCCAGGCTGAGCCCCTTTCCCAGCTCTCTCAGCCGCTCCTGGTGCCCGTGAAGAGTTACAGAATAAAGGTCACACCAATGCAATCATCCTTCCAAAGCAGAGTAACGACCCCCGGACAAAGCAACTGCCCTCCCAGGGCTCTAATCCAGGTGTTTAACACCAAATGCTCTTCCAGAGGAGCTGATCCCGGGATCTGCTGTGTCCTGGCAGTCCCAGGCACTGCCAGCACTGGGGCTGCTTTCCAGAGAGGAGGAAAAGAAGGAGCCAGGTCTATGGGATGCTCATAGAGAATCACAGGAAGGACTCATGGAGCAGAGGACTGAGTTGGTGAGTGAGTAAATAAGTGTGTGGCACAAGGAGGAATGTGCACGGGCACCACGTTAATTAGCTCAGCTGGTTAGTAAGCAGCTCATTTAGATAACGAAGATAGTGCCCAGCACTGAAACAGTGCCAGCAGCTCCCGGCAAGCGTGGGGGCAGAGTCAGGCTGTGGGATCTGCACCCCATCAGCCCCACGTGCTCTGCAATGTCTGTGTTCATCACACCTTCCCTGGGCTGCCTCCTCACTGCCTGCTCCTGCTGTGTGCTGCCATTCCAGCAGGATTTGCTGAAGTCAGTGCCTTTTTTCCTTTGGGAGCAGTTTATTCACGGGCTCTGGCTCATCCCTGGGCACTGCACTGGGACTCTGGGACCTTTGGTGCTTACGGAAAGCCTGCATGAGGACAGGCCTGAGCCACTCCCCACAAACAGCAGCTTTTGGTTTTATCTCTAAAAAAAAAATTTAGCAGCTGGCAGCTCCTGACACACAATAAATACTTGGCCAATTTGCTGCAGAATTATCTTTTCCTTTCTTTTTTCTTTAATACTGCAATAATCTCCCTCAATCCCCCACCCCAATTCCATAACACATCAATAACTAGTTCTAAAAACCCCCAGCAGCCATTTCCATGACGGACACGAGTCCAGCCTTATTTAGAAGGTCTTCACTCACTGTTGTATTGCAATGAAGACAACACTTTCCAAACTATTTAATAAAGCACACATACCACTTTAAAGCCTGAAACTGTGAGGTCTGATGACAGGTTTTTCACTTGACATAAATCTGAACATTTCTGTGCCTAAGTACTTTATTGAGTCAGGGCCAAAACATGTGCTTAACCCCAAGTGCTTCACTGTTTTGCTGAATCAGACTAAAGCCAGAGCTGTGACACTGGAAAACCTCTGGAGAAGTCAGGATTGAAGCAGAGAAAGTTGTTCCAAACTGCCCTGGCCCGCAGTGTCCCATATCCACGGCACATGAATGAGTTGAGCACATTTGCAGCACAACCCAAATGTGCTTTTCCCCCATCACTTGGGTTCCAGAGGGGGAAGAGCTGAGCCCAGATCCCAGCAAGACAGAGGGGGGTGGAGAAAGCTCCACGCTGTGAGGAAAAGGACAGACAGAGCAGGAAGTGGAGTCAGGAAACCTCTGGTTGAGGGCAGCAGCTGGGCTCGATGCCAGCTCGATTTGCATGAAAACCTCTCCTTAAAGAAGAGCAAAGTTCGTGTGCCCTGGGGAAGTGCTGGATTTGGGAAGTGCTGGATCTGCTGGGCTGATGGAAGCTGCACAACTTACTCGCACACAAAGGTTCCCAGAGGAATGTCCTGCATCGTCCGCACTCCCCAGCCCATCTTTTGTGTCCGGTAAAGCTGCAACCGAGTCCTGGGAAAGAGGAGAAGAGGAAATGAAGCCACATTGATGGCAGCACTCCACGGAAAGAACGGATTTTCGTGGAGAGGTGAGCAAAAAGCCAGCGCCTTCCACCACCACGCACTCCCAGAGGATTTGAATGTTCACCCTCCGTTCTCACACTGCAGGGATGCTCCACTCCCACAGCTCCCAGCTGCAGGCAGATGCTGGCATGGAAACAGCCCAGAGACAAGGGACAGGTGCCAGGCAGCCCCTTCTGCCTGCCCAGCTGCACCCCTGGGGAAGAGGGGACAGGGCTGGATGCTCTGTGTGATGATGATTTACAGAGGATATCAGAATCTCACAGCATTTCCTTCCCCTCCATGCAGCCCTGGGAGAAGCAGGGAAGGTGGAAGGGGATTTAGGGCAGTGGAGCTGTGCAGGGAGTGGTGCTGAGGGAGAAGGCAGGGAGCTCCCAGGGACTAAAGAACACCTTGAGCTAAGTGCTCTGACCCCTCTGCCAAGACCAGGGCATTCAGCAATTCCACCATATCCAGCTGCCTGGCTGAAAGACAAGGAAGAAACGCTGCAACTTGAGACTTCTTGGTGTAACAGCCGCTCTGTGGAATTTTACTGATGGGGTTTATAGGCAGAGAAACAATCCTGTAAGTCATTCTGCCTCATGCTCAGCCAGAACCTGAGTTAAGTGCAGGATGAACAGTCTCCAGGGCTAGGAAAAGCTTGCTCTGTCCCTGAGAGAACCCAAACCCACTCTCAGCAATGCTGTTATCGGAATTAAGTGAAATCTGATGCTCACCTTAACTTCACCCTGTTGCTTTTCCCAGTACTTCTCTTCCCCCTCCCACTCCCTGCTGCACTGTCAGCTCAAACCATGGGATGTGAATTTCATCCTGTTTGCCCATAGCTTCACTAAGGCAAACCATGACCTCAGGAGAATGATTGCTCTCAGAGACACTGGGTCTAACACTGGGTTTGGGGCTTGGGGAAGCTCCCCCAGGTTTTGCCTCGTCCAGCAGAGCAGAGCAGAGCCCAGCTCAGGTCTGGGCTCTGCACTGGAGCCGACACCGGCGGCAGTGCGGCCACGGCTCCGAGCTGAGCCTGCCAGCTGAGCTGGGCCAGGCTGCCAGCTGGATACGTGTGCTCTGCCAGGCAGAGTTAATTTGAGTGAATCTGACAAAGGAAGCACTGAAAATGGAGCAGCAGCACCCCTGTGTCAGCTGGAGCCCCACAGCAGGAGCCTTTCCCGCTGCTTCCCTGGGGACCGCGGGCTCTGCCCAGCACCTGACCCTCCTTCCCAGCAGAGCTGCTCCCCCCGGCTCATGGGGGGGCTTCCAACCCTTCCCATCTTTCAGAAAAAATGCTTCAGCAAGGCAAAAAATGCAAAAGCAACAGCTCTGGCTGTACAGCTCCTGAAGAAACACCCACGGAGGCACTGGAACTTGGGAGCTTGGCAGGGAAAACCAGAGAGAGGTAAAGTTCTGTGGAAACACATCGAGTTTCTTCCTTGCTTATTTTTAACATTGCAAAATGTCATTGAAACTACAAAGCTTGCAAAAAGAGTGTTGTCAGCACTATAAAAAAATTCCAAAAAGTCTTTTTTTTTTCCAGTGGGATCCCTTTGAGCTTAGTGCAGTGTCAAACTCCTCCACAGCAGAGGTCCAAACCAAAACATGGACATTTTTAGCCAGGCACCAAAATCCCACTGGTCTTACCTGGAGCAGTGAAGCCATCAGGTGTTCAGGTGTCCAGTTCAGGGGGAATCATGCCACTAACTTGGGAATTTTAAGCAGCCCAGTCTGGGCATGCTGGCCTGTATTTCTGATCTAGACTGCTGGCTCACGAGACCTTCAGAATTAAGACTCTGCAGCTCTGTTGCTGTCATATCCTTCTCAGCTCTCCCTCTGAGACACCACACTTGGGCTGTGCATGCAAACCCACAAGCCATTTGTATGTTTTATGCTCAGCTGATGAAAGAACACTGCAGTTCCCACCTGATGGTGCTATGGGCAGGGTGCAAATACTAATTGAGATGTTAATTGAGCTCATCAACCCACTGCTGCTTCATTCCCACCAGCAGCAGGCAGGAACCCACTTTCATCCACCAGCCCCAGCTTCTGTGCTGGGTTTTGTGGGTTTATGGGTGAGCTGAGAGCAGAAAGCTCATGGGTTTGGGGTTGGTCCTGCCCAGATCAGCTGTGTTTGGCCCCTCCTGCTCACCTGAGGCCGTTCTGCACCACCCGGTTCCTGCAGGTTCTCCAGCACGAGCACGCGTGGTTGCACTCAAAGATCAGGGGGGGCTCAGCCATGTTGAACTCAGGTAGGAGTCGGCCATCCTGAAGGAGAGAGCCACCCCAGACTGGGTTATTTGTCTGCTACTGGGATCCCCAAAACCACAGGGAGAAATTCCCCCCAGGGTAAAATCAGGCCAGAGAACCCCAAGGCGGAGTCGTGCCCTGACCTCCCCAAACCCAGCGTCAGAGCTCAGGTTCTGCAGTGATTTTGCTCTACCCTGACAGCAGCACTGTCACCCACAGCTGACAAACAGCCAGAGAATTTAGATTTTTGCTGCCTGGCATCACCCTACACAGCACTAAAAAATACCTCCCGGTGCTGTGCAGAAAACTGGTGTGCATCATCATCATTATTGTCATTTGCTGTGCTGGAGGGGAGAAGTGGATGCTTAGTCTGCCTCTGGAATAAGGCCTGAACTTCCAGAGCCCAAGGCCAGTACACCCAAGTTCTGTGAACCACATTACCTTCCCAAATAACAGTCCCAAAAAATTCAGTTCAATTATTTACCAACATACAGGATTAAGGAAGTGATGGATGCAATTTATCCTATTTAACAAATTTGGCTTTTAAGGCTTGAGAGGTGTAATTACCTATTAATGTGTAAATAAAATGGCTACAAAGCCAAGAAAGATGCCAACATTCCTCGTGGGAGAAACGTGCAGAGATTCACAGAACTTCTGATCTTTGCAGCACCTGCCCAAAGAAGAATCTCCAAACCTCCCCGGAGGGTTGAAGCATTTACCTGAAACAAACCTGACTTCTGGCAGTGTGGCAGTGAAAACATCTTTACTTTGCCTTCAACCACAAGAATCACAATAAATAAAAGCAGCTAAAAAAACAAATTCTCTCTCTCCTCCCTTCCCTTTGTTTACATCTTACAGCACTTTCCACGTTGCTCTGAAATGGAAGCTGACTTCATGCATGGGTTATTAAATGCTCCCTATCACATGGGTGTAATTAATGGCTCAGTTGGCACGAGAGGAACACAAATAAGTAACACAAGAAAAGCTGCCCTAAGCACGCAGTTTGGATTATCACACACGTCTCAGAGCTGAGACTACAACTTCAGGCATTTTAAGTCAAGAAGAAAGGAGCTGGAATTACAGAAGCAGAGAATGGTTTGGGTTGGAAGGGACTTTAAAGCTCAGCTCATTCCAACCCCTTCCATGGGCAGGGACATCTCCCACTAGACCAGGGTTGCTCCAAGCCCTGTCCGACCTGGTTTTGAGTTGGTTTTGAGTGAAAGGAACTGAATTAGGCAAAGTTGAGCTCTCAAGCCCTGGTGTGAGCCAGGAGGGGGCTGTGTGTCCTCACCTTGTCGTACCAGCAGCGCATGCTGAGCTGGCCACACATGCAGTTACTGGAGGAGCAGTCATCTATGCAGACACAATACTGCAAGAGAAGCAAAGGGTCAATTCCACACCACTCACACTACTGAAACCACATCTCCTCCTCTTGGTGCAGCTCCTCGGCCAGAAGGATCAGCAGCTCCACCATTCAGTGGCAGTTTAACTCCATTCTTTATTTCTGTGTGCACTGAGCACCAAAGGACTCTGCCCTGCAAGGAGGGATCTCATTCTGAGCCAGCCTCACTGCTCACGGGAGGATGTCCCTGTTATTAACCCTCCCCCATGCCCTGTGAGCTGCTCTCCACACTTGGGGACAAGGAAAGCTCCAAGGAGGGACCAGAGCTGGGAGATGATGCAACTGTGCTCAGTCCTCCCCTGCTGCTTCCCACTTCCCACTCCAGCTGGCTGCTTCCCCGGCATCCCCCAGCCAGCACAGCCCCACCAGCTGCTGCACAACAGGGACTGGCCACAGGAAGGTCACTTCAGCCACCTCAGAGCTGTGCCCAGCAGGGCTCACCCTCACCCTAACCCTAAACTTTCCCCACCCAGCCCTTCCAGGACTGCAGCATCACAGCCAAGACCTCGGCCTGGGTGCTGCAGTCCATGGGAAAGGTCTCCCAACAAATCCCTGACTCTCCAGCCTCAGAACAGAGGATAAGGATAAATGGGAGCCACAGCAGCCAGCACCAGATGGCCGGTGCTACAGCTGAACACAGAGCTCAGCTTAAGCCTCAAAACTGAAGAAAATCAAAATCCCATCTCCTACGTAAGAGCTGGAGGTGAGGAACTCAACCTTAGCTGGAATTTGACAGCAATATTGGGACTCAGCATTCCCAACTGGAATGCCAAATCTGTTCTGAGGAGCACTGCACAGCCCAGAACAGGAGCAAACCAGGATCCCTCACCTGTAAATGAGTGATGTTCCTGTCAATGTCCATCGGGGAGGTGACACAGTTCTGTGACACGTATTTGTAGTTGCTGGGACAGGGCTCACTGTCCACGGAATTGACACAGGGAATGGGGATCCGCTCGTAGCCCCGGGCAATGTCTCTGTCAGTGGAGAAAGAACTGTCACAGAAGGAAAGTCCCCCCAAAGAAGGGGCCATTCAAACACCATCCTTGAGCACTGAGCACTCAAAGCCATTCAGACTAGAACAGAGCTCATGTTTTCCCACCCTGCCTCATAGATGGTTCTTTGTGCTTGTGAATATTTCCATTTGGAGGACGAATTTGCAAACCATGGACTGAATCAGCATGGGCTTAGTTCTGGCTAAGCTCACACTGACCTTCACACCAATTCTTTCTTAAACCAGGCCCCCAGCCTTCCCTGTGCAAGGGCTCAATTTCATGACCCACAAGCAAAGCCAGCCCTATTCTCACCTGCTCACCACCTTCTCTATCTGGGCAGGCTTCTCAGAAGATGATTCTTTGAGAGTCTTGTTCATCTGTAGGGCCACCCAGACCTGAGAGTTAAGGCTGGAGCACTGCAGCGGGGTCTCACCCTCCTTGTTCTTTAAAGTGACATCCGAGCCACGGGAAAGAAAGAGACTGCAAAACAGCAAGGAAGGATAAGGATTCCCCAGGAGAAACCAGGCAAGGGGAATCCAAGCTGCATCACATCCTCCAGCCAGCCCTTAAGGGACGAGGAAGAATCTGTAGTAGTGAATAATCACCTGAATTTTCTTTATTAAGCATGGTTCAGTGAATCCTTCTGACAGAAGCCACAGACTGGAGCTCTGGGCACCCATGAGAGCTCTGGGCAAACCTTGCCTTGCTTCAGGTACCTTGCTGGTACCAGCCTAACTTCAGACAGGCTTGAAACTCTCTCTGGCAGGGAAAGATATGGGGTGGGAAGAGTAGGCTGGAAATGGAAGAGTCCCACAGGAAACTGGTGTTGGACTTGGCCCTTGTTTACACTCACCAGCTTTTGGTGAGAGCATGATGGTTTTATTCAGAGCAGGGATGAAGCAAAGGAAAAGCCCTGTTACCATGCTAGTTGTGGGGAAAAAAAAGCTTTAATCAAGGAAGCCTGACACCTTCCTGCTGGGAAGCCCAGGCTGAGCACAGCCCCTCAGACTCCAGAACGCGCCACGTCTGCTGAGCAGCTCTGGCAGCAGCTGGTACCTCGCGCCCACCACCCCGGGAGCAAAACAAGCCCTCCATCCCAATCCTGGGCTGTGTGTGAAGGCCAAAGGCATTCCAGAGGCTCTCCTGAGCCTGGCAGGCAGCAGCCAGAGAGGCAGGGAGAGGGGTGAGCAGTGCACTTACACCACACACTCGTAGCGGTTCTCTCGGGCCGCGATGTGCAGGGGCGAGTCGCCGTGGATGTTCACGGCGTGCAGGTCACACTTTGCTGCCAGCAGGATCTCAGCGATGTCAACACAGCCAGAAAAAGCAGCCCAGTGCAAACAAATGTTCTCCTCCTGGAAGGAAAGAGAACAGAGCAGAGATTGTTTAAAACCCCCTGGCTTCGGGACCTCACCTTCCTCAGCTCCGCACCTGCAGCGTTCAATGTGTGGCTGCCATCCCCACGCTGCTCCCTCTGGCTGGGAGTGCCAGGGTGGACAGGGAAACCTTGGAGCAGCAAAGGAGGGAGTTCCCACTCCATCCACCTCTGCATACCAAGCACAGGGAGGCTGCACACAAGGCAATCCATCACCTTCCCTACACACACACAGACAGCTCGTCTGTCTCTAAGCCGCAAACCAATCTGGATCAATCCAGGAAAGAGGTGACAGACATGAACAAACATGCTGGAAAAGGCTGGAAGCTGAGTTTCCCCAGCCCCAACAGCCAGGAAAGCTACTGTGCCTCCCAGGGCTGCAAAATTAAGGAGAAAAAGAGCACAGCACGAAATTAAGGAGAAAAAGAGCACATAGGGTATGTGAAGGTGCCAGAAAGAGAATCAGGAGCCACGGGGTAAGCAATCAATCTGACTCCAGGCATCTCTTAAATACTGTGTGTACTCATCTCTCACCAGCAGCACTGGAAATAGCTGAACACTCATCTTTCTGATGGGGATATTTTAAGTGATGATGCTGTTTTCTGTTACACTGCAATTTGCAGCACACGTCGATCCCTTCCCCACAACAGGCTCTGAAGACGTCGATGACAACAGTCAGAAATGATAGTAATGATCACACAGCTATTCTGCTTTTTTCTTCTTTTTAAAGCAAAAACAAAGCTGCTGCTGGAGTGTTTGTGGGGTTACCACATAAGTTAAGGTCCTGCCTTAAATGGGGAGCTACTGCCACCCACCAAGGAGGGGGAGACACTTTTCTACCCAGCTCCTGCCTCCCTTTATGGTATCATCTAGAAAAATCCCATACCAGTGTACAGAAAACATCCATCCTGTGGGTTGCATCCACATGCTGCAGCCCAGACAGGCCACAGACACCTGGCCTGGGGCTCTGCCTTGCATTGTTCCTGCCTAAAAGGCAGCATCACAATCAAAAGCATTTCTCCCAGAGTGGGATGTTTCCCAGCACGAGTGACATTTGTCCTTAAATGTCCTTAAACCACATCCATCAGGACACCCCAGCTGCAGGTCCAGGATGGATGTGTGACATGCACAGCTGTTAAGAGCACAGTTTTCTTTCAAGTAAATTGTTGACTGAGTTGATTTGATGTTCGTCATTAACGTGTGATCTTGAAGCTGTGACAGATCAAACGAGTCCGTTTCGTTCCGAGTCAGCAATCAGATGGAACAGCCCAAGAAGCCCCCTCTCACCTTGTTTTTAGGAACAGCATTGGATCCAGACCTGCCTGGGAACTGGGAACTACCTAAGTGTGCTGGTTTTAGCTGTGGTTTCTTCCCAGTGGCTGGTGTGGGGCTGTGCTGAACACAGGGGTGGTGACACAGAGATGGTTTTGCAGTTGCTGAGCAGGGCTGACACAGAGCCCTCCTCCACACTGGGGAGGAGACTGGGGGACATGGAAAGCTGGGAGGACACAGCAGGACAGGTGACCCTGACCAAAGGGATATTCCAGACCATCTGACATCAGCTCGGGATATAAAGTGGGGAAAGAAGAAGGAAGGGGGATGTTGGGAGTGATGGTTTTTGTCTTCCCAGGTCACTGCTCTGTGGGATGGGGCCCTGCTCTCCTGGTAGTGCTGAACACCTGTCCAACCATGGGAAGAGGGGAATGAATTCCCTGTTTTGCTTTGCCTGTGTGTGTGGCTTTGGCTTTCCTTATTAAACTGTCTGTATCTCAACCCAGAAGTCTTTTTCTACCTTTTACCCTTCTGATTCTCTCCCCACTGGGACTGTGAGGGGCTCAGTGACTGGCTGGGGTAAAACCACACAATCACAGAGACACAGAAGGGTTTGCTTTGGTTTGGGTTGGAAGAGACCTCAAAGCTCATCCAGTCCCACCCCCTGCCATGGGCAGGGACACCTTCCACTATCCCAGGCTGCTCCAAGCCCTGTCCACAACCTGGCCTTGGACACTTCCAGGAATGGGGTGACACCACACTTCAATATCTGTAGAGACTCCAAAGAAAAAATGAGAAACACAGTATAAGGAAAAAGAGGACCTGTGCTGCTACAATGACACTCCTGAAGAAGCTGGGAGAAAAGCAGACAGTATCTCCTTTGTATCTTCTCCATTTCCTTGTAAATCCCTGGGAAAGCAGCAGGCACAGCCCCTCAGGCAGCGCTGTGGGTCCCACAGAGCTCCCAGGGACTCAAGCACTGGGTGCATCCCACTGCAGCAGGATTTATGGAGGTGAAGAGCAGGCCAGGAGCCAGCTCCAGCCTGGCCATGCTCTGGACACATCAGAGCTTCGTGCTGGTGACGCCCAGGAAAAGCCAGGCTTTGAGAGCTGCTGGCAGAGTGCCCAGCCCATCCGGAAACACAAATACGAGCTCATTCCCCTCAAAAGGCACACAGAGTGCCCCTAACCCACACCCAGAGTCACTGGCCTGGGACAAACATGGAGCTGGTAGGTCTGGACTCGAGGGGATCTGCCTGGTGCAGTGTCCAGCGGCAGCACAATGGACCCAAAGGGATGGGAATCGGCGAGGCTCAGAGCTGAGAATTCCAAACAGCATCCTTACAGGCTGTGACAGAGCAGCTGCAGGGAAACGACAGCCCAGCAGCCGCCAAACTTCTTCCCAGAATACAGGAAAACTCTCTCACTCACACTGTGGCAAGGGACTGAGCCCAAAATCTGTCACCTCGAGCGTGGCTGGGGTTTAAACAGAGATTGTTTGTAATTCCTGAAGGAGATTCCAGAGGAGCCTTACGTTGTCACGGATGTTGATGTCCGAGCCCTTGGCCAGCAGCAGCTTCACCAGCTCAATGTGCTTGTACTCCGTGGCCCAGATCATCGGCGTCCAGCCCCCGTCATCCTGGGCAGGGACAGCAAAGGGTGACACACAGGACAGACACAGCCTCCTGCGGGCTCCCCACACACCCCTGCCCTCCCCCTGGTCCCTCTCATCATTCCCCTTCAGTCTGCACTGCTGCAGGTCCCTCAGGTCCTGCAGAACCCAGCGTCACTGGAGCAGCACACCTGAGCCAGCTGGAGTTTATTCCGGCTCAGCAGGCTGGCATTGCATCTCCAGGTTGTCCAAGTACTGTCCAAAAGGCACAATGAGCACCCAGGTTGTGTAAAAGATCTTAGAGAAA
The DNA here is from genome assembly GCF_017639235.1 of Corvus kubaryi. NCBI lineage: Eukaryota > Metazoa > Chordata > Aves > Passeriformes > Corvidae > Corvus > Corvus kubaryi. Next base: position 1,806,613 of record NW_024582065.1, on the reverse strand, counting down.
CTCCCTGAGAAGCCTGGAGGACCTGCCTCAGGTGCAGCTCTGTGTCACCCCACAGCAATGGACAAACCCCACAGCAATGGACAAACCCCACAATGACAAGTGCCAGGCTTGACCCATCCCACACCATTGTCCATGATCCCCCCACCAGGAAAAGCACAAGGACACCCTGGAGCAACTTTGCTCCACAGCAAAGTCAGGGCCAAGGAGAAACTACAAACCAAGGGAAGTTTCCCTGAGGGCAGTGAGGGCATCGCAGTCCCCAGCAGACAGGAGGCCCACAGGATTGTCACCCTGGAATGATGTGGAGGTGTCCCCCCGCAGCAGGACCGTACTTAAGTGAGCCCTGGGCAGTCAGCACAGTGCTGAGGGAGTCCCTGGCCTGGGAAAAGCAGCTCCTGGCCGAGGGAAGGCCTCACCTGGCAGTTGACATCCATCTTCCCATTGGAGAGCAGGTACTGAACCACGTCATAGTGCCCCTTCTTGGCTGCCAAGTGCAGACACGTGGAGCCCTCGGCATCCTGCACGCAAGCACAGAACAAACCCTCAGGGACGCTCAGAAACAGCAGAGAAGTTCCCAGATGGAGCAGAGAACTCCAAAAGCCCCCAGCCCACTGGCAGGAGGGCAGAGAGCAGGAGCCAGGGCCAGCACTGAGCAGAGCTCAGGAGCTTCACACCAAAGAGGTGCCACCCGTGCAGAGGAGGCTGAGAGTGCAAAGGGCTTTGCAAAGCCTGGCAAAGGTACCAGCCCCAAACCTTGGCAGTGATGCCCCCTTCCCCACTCCTCTCCATGTGCTGGAGAGCCAAAGGGAAGCAGAAATTCCTCACGCAGGCAAAGTTTGCACTTTACATCAGAAAAGTAGCCTTGTCTCAACTTGAAATGCTCCATTTCTCCAGGTTTTTTGCTGGGTTTTGTTAGCCCAAGGTCTTATCCCAGCACCTGGCAGCAGGGCACAGGGGTGTGGTGTCTGTCCCCAGCCTGCCCACAGCCATCTGCCCAGACAGGAGATAAAAACAGCCTCGAGGTTTGAAAGGAAAAACGCCTTTGGGAGCTGGGAATTCAAGGTCTGGAGGAGATGGACAGGCTGTGAGTCATGATGGAGATGCTCCCACCCTCACACCAAAGATCTCTCTGGCTGCAGCCTGATTTTATAGGCATTTACATCCCAAGAGCTTAGCACAGAGTAAGGCTGGGAGAGCAGGAAATCAGGAGGATGAAACAAAAGACTGAAAACCAAATGACTCCTTCCAGCTAAATCCCTGGAAGCACCACTGGAGGTGAGAGCTTTGGGATGGAGCTGATGTGATGCAGGGTGAGGGAACAACTCCCTGAGCAAGGAGGGGACATCTCAGGTCAGGGATTGCAGCATGGGGGCTCCTTGGGACACAGAAGGAGTTTCTCCACCCCTGTAAGTGCCTGCTCCATCTGAAGAATTCCACAGCTTTCCCCTTGGATTGGCAAGGCCCAAGCACAGCCCCTCAGCCCTGGGAGAGCAGGCAGATTTTATTGTAAAATCTCTTCAGGTTTTGAGTGGGGCTTTTCCATCCTGGTAACAGGACCAACAGCTTCCCCCTGGGGGCTGGGAAGCCCCCACCCAGCTCCCTCCCCTGCAGCCCCAGGGCTCCACACACACACCTGCCCCAGGTAAGGGCTGGATTTCCCATGGAAACAGCTGGAGCTGCTTCCAAACCAACACTGCTGCTTTCAAACAGAGGCCTGAGCTGGCCCAAGAAACTAATTAACATAATAAACCAGCCTAGTCCTCAGGTGTGATCTCAGGCTTCTAGTTTGCTTTTGCAAGCTCAGAATTTATCTCCTTCCCTTTACCTTCAGAAGCACAAATTCCCCTCTCTTCTCTCCCATGGGAATAAATCAGGTGAGATGTCTGGGCTGCTCCAAGACGTTTGGGACAGTGGCCAGCATGAACCCACACGTGCCTGTCTTGTCCTTTCCCCCTTCCCAGCTCGGAACCAGCCTCCCAAGGATCCATTTAAGGCTTGGATTGGGCAGCACTTGGTACCCTGTGCAATCCTGCCAGTTCCTTCCCAAACCCAGCCAAGAGCAGCAGGTTGTGACAATAAGGAGTTCACATGGGGAGGGTTCCTGTGCTCCAAATAGCATTTGATTTATGTGACTAATAAATGATCTGTATATTTTCCAAGATTGCAATGCAACCAGAGCATGCTAAAGGCAAAGAGACAGCTGCATTTTATTGTTTTGGTTTAAATTAAGGGGTAGAGTTTAAAGATGGGGTTCAGCTTTGCCACTTGCGTGACTGCAAGAATCCACACATCAGTCCTTTGGAAAGGAAAGCTTCCTCTGTCATTTTTCCTGGCTTGGCAAGCATCTAATTACCAGCCCACTTTAAAACATCACCCCAAAAGTCTCATTATTAGAGTCTACAGAGAAGGGAACTCTGAAATCCAACTCCACTGCAACAGATTTGTGACACTAAGACTTATGAAATCAAATCCCCCTGACAGTTGGTGCCACAAAGTGGCAACACTTGCCCCAAACAGCTCATGGCCAGCAGGAAAATGAGATTATGACACTTCCAGCCTTTGCTCCAAAACAACCCAGCCCATTTTTCCTCAGCCTGGGCACTTCCACCCAAAACTCCAAGGAAGAAATGTTGGACAGAGGCTTCCTCAGGAGAAAAATATAAGGAATAAACTACCTTGGGATCTACAAGTGCTCCAGCCTTGATCAGGTATTTCACAGTTTCCAGGTGGTTGTTTTCTGCTGCTTCCATCAGTGGGGTCCTCTGGTCCTCGGAGCAGGTGTCAATGTTAGCACCAGCCTGTTGGGAGGCCAAAGACAAGGCCAATTAGCACAGGAAGGATGTGGGAGTAGAGATTTAATAACAAGACTTTTTCCTGAAATTTAGCCATATTAAGCAGGGGAGAAAAGAATAAAAAGGGAGAAATAAAACCAGGAAAGAAGGCAGTGCAACCCCACCTGCTCTGGAAACAGCACACACTGCCTGCCCCCTCTCCTGCCTTCCCCAGCCAGGAAGGAACTGTAAGGAAGCCAACAGCTGGTATTAAATAACTCCTGTTATTAATAGATTTTGTACTCCTACTTTCTAGATATTGTTTGTGTAACAATTTGGAAGAATCAGCCTCCTCCTTCTTGCAGCAGCTTTGTTTTCCCTGGTCTATCATTTAGACTAAAACAACCAGCTCTTCTCAATGTCACAAGCAGTAGGAACAACTTGCTGATTGCAACAGAAGCAGGAGCTGTAAAAAACATCCTGGGGATTGGCTAAATATTCCTGTGGAAGGCAATGGCACCATTTCCACAGAGGTCTCTGAGGAGATGTTCACTTCAACCCAGAGTGCCTTCAACCAAAACCTCACTCTTTTCCAACCCGTGGCTCTGTCAGGTTATCCTGCCTGCTTTAACCCTTGGGCTGAGCTCAGGAACCACCCAAAACTCAAACCCAGAAGGTCTCAGGCACACAGCTCTTGGCAGGGGTGTGTGTGTGTGTGTGTGTGAGGCTCAGACCTGTTCACAGCAGCTGACTCAGGTTCACCTGGCACAAGGAGTTGCTTTCAGGTGCCTCCCACTGAATTCCTTTGTTTTGATTCTTTTGCACAGCCAGAGCTATTTGAAGCAGAGGAGAGGCATTTCACGTGGAACAGGCTGGGGCCATGCCCAGCCAAACACTGGCTGGTGCAGAAGCCAGACATCAGGGAGAGACAAGATGAAGCACTCTGGAAACAAACCAACCCTACTGATAATTAAATTGTTTGTAGTATCTCACAAGTTTTGCTCCTTTTCCTCATTCCACTGTCTTCACATGCAGTAATCTCAGTGAGAGCAGCCATTGCTGCCTTCAAACAGCACTTGAAAGCCTCCAGCTCCGGGTGCTGAAATGCATCCTCCCAGCAGGATCATTTCCAAGGGCCAGTCACTGCTGCCTTCTCAACAGCCCTTTAAGGTTTCCCAATCCCACAGGGTAAACAAAACACTTCCAGTCACTCCAGAGCAGGTACACCAGTACAAAGAAGAAAAACTGTAACTTTTTTTAATCCTTCTTTTTCTTCTTCACATCGTTTCGGAGAAGGCTCAACGACATCTCTACAGCTTTGACCATCTTCCCTCAGTCAGTATCCATATCCCAGACAAGAAACCAAACTTACACCATCCCTTCACTCCTTTCCACAGGTGAGACATTCACACTGCAGAGGAAAATCCTGCTGGAGTTCCTCAGGTTTTGACAGAAGGGAAGGCAGGGCCTGGCAGCTGCCAGGCTCCAGAGCCTCACTGCCCTCGTCACAAAGAGCGGCCTGGCTTGGAGGTCAAAACAAAGAGCTTGGAGATCCCCTGCAGCCTGGCAGCACACCTGGCAGTGCAGCAGGCTGTGCTGGCACATCTGGCAGCGCCCAGCTCTGGCTGTGCTGAGGCACAGATCCCCACCTGCCCCACAGTGCCCTGCATCCAGTCTTCCCCTGCTCCTTGCCTGGAGAACAGCCCAGAAGGACGATTTCAGCTGTGTCCTCCAAGCCCTCCCGTTACTCTGCCCCACTCCTCCCTCAGCAAAGCCCTGGCATTGAGGAGGTTTTTTACAGGAGGGATTTTCCACTGCTGATTCCATGTGGGACAGACCAAAGCCCACAGCAAATGGCTCGTTACAGAGGACTGGAGTGCAGACAGACCTGAATGAGCATATGGCAGATGTCCACGTGGCCAGACTCGGCGGCAGCATGGAGAGGGGTTCTCTTACTCTGATGCTCCATTTTAAAATTAGGGTCAATTCCATCCACTGCAAAACAGAGCAGAGACACTTTCAACCACAATTCAGAGATTGAAGTGTAACAGGAGAATCATGCCTCAGCCACAGGCTTTTAAAGGATGGGTTCCCAGCCCGTCCTCAGCCCTGCTCACGTCTCAGTGCACATTTCACCAGAAAGCTCCCAGGGCAGTCCCCTGAACATTCAATATGCAACAGCCCTCAAACCCAGGGCTTAGAAACACCATGGAATTCAATACTTTTTTAAGGTATTGCTACCTCTCCAAATCCACGTCCCTCAGATTCTCAAAAACAACAAACAGCACACGAGGATAAAAAGAAAAAAAAATCACTGCTAGGTTTAAAGCAACCCAGAAATTAGGAACAGCAAAGGGTTGGCACCACCTGGCCTCTGTCCCACCACTGTTAACTGCAGTTAATGTCAGTGATCCTTGTTGCACCCCTGCAAAGACAGAGCTGCAGCATGGATGGAATTTGTCCACGCAGGCTCAGGATCTGGCCAGAGATTCTCACAGCTGTGCAGAGACTGACAGATGATGCTGACAGCCAGACAAAGATGTCTGGGCATGATAACACGTTGTGTATGATGAGGCTGTAGTTAAATATCAATGAGTAACATTTCTGTGCTATTGAAGACAGGAACAATGGAGCAAACACTTGCTAGACAAAAAAAAAAAAAAAAAAAAAAAAAAAGAATGAACTGATAAAGGGCAAGAACAGAAAGCATCCAAAAATGTACAGCAAAGTACCGGAGAGGAAAGGAAGCATCCTGAGGAAACATCGTGTCCTTCAGAGGGGGAGATTCCTGGGGAATATTGCTTGGTAAAAACAAGCTCAGCAGCTCAAAGGCATCTGGTGACAGGCAGCTCTGTACCCCAAAACAAACCCCATGGACTGAGCTCTTCCTTTTTGCCCTCTTGCTGATGGGTCTTGGCTTAAGCTGACTCCCATCTTTTCCCTCTCTACTGGATGCAAATATGGGTCCACTGCATGGAGAGGGGATGGGAAAAACCCCATGGAGGTCATTTTGGGGACACAACCAGCTTGTGTGGATAAACCCACACTCGAATGCAGACACGAGTGGGGAACAGTGCACATTTCCCAGGGAGATGAAGCCCTTTGCAATGACACATCCCTTGCAGGAGTGTCTCTGCTCCAGCTCCACTCCCCGGGGGCAGTGGGAATGTGACGTGATGCCATGCTGGGAAGTGGCCGCTGGCACTGCCTGGCAGGAGCTGGGAGTGCTGCCAGACGGGCCCTGGCGTGGGGAGGAGGCACCTACCCAACATCAGCAGGACCTTCTGCAGCTCCCCTTGCCTGGCAGAGAAGTACAACTGCTTCGGGTGGAACCGCAGCTTCTTGGGCCTGCAGGAGCGGGGAAAAGGTGAATTAATGGAATTAATCCCCAGGGAAAACAACCAGGAATGTCACTCCCCCACGGCCACCCATGGGCGTGACAAAGTCTGGCCTAGGGAGTTCTGGGCTCATCCCTCAGTGTGAGCAGCAGGGGAGAGGGGGTTCTACCCCTCTGTCCCACTCAGGTGAGACCCCACCTGCAGAGCTGCCTCCAAATCTGGGATCCCCAGCACGAGGATGTGGAGCTGCTGGAGTGAATCCAGAGGAGGCCCCAGAGCTGCTCCCAGGGCTGGAGCCCCTCTGCTCTGAAACCAGGCTGGGACAGCTGGAGATGTTTATCCAGAGAAGAGAAGGCTCCAGGGAGAGCTCAGAGCCCCTTGCAGGGCTTAAAGGGGCTCCAGGAGAGCTGGAGAGGGACTGGGGACAAGGGATGGAGAGACAGGACACAGGGAATGGCTTCAGACTGAAAGAGGGGAAATTTAGGATTAAATATATGAAAGAAATCCTTCCCTGGGAGGGTGGGAAGGCCCTGGCACAGGGTGCCCCTGGATCCCTGGAAGTGTCCAAGGCCAGCTTGGACATTGGGGCTTGGAGCAGCCTGGGATAGTGGAAGGTGTCTGTGCCCACAGCAGGGGGTGGAACAAGGTGATCTTTAAGGTCAGTTCTAACCTAAACCTTCTCTGATTCTCTGATACAGCTCCAGAAAAACAAGTCTCCAGAATGAGGTCTTAAAATTTCCAGCTCTAGCCCCAGCCAGCCCTGTTCCAATGAGGACTGGATCTGTTCAGTGCAGCTCAGCAACAAATTCTGGGTCTCACTGCTGTGAACAGGAGCCCCCAGAAGTTACAGCTGCAGCTGAAGAGCCAGTGAAAAACTAAATCCTCCAGAGTAATCAATAAGACATTTAGAGCTGTAACAGTTCTCCCAAATCTGTTGGGGATGACTAATGAGCAAAGTGAACAATAAAAGCTCTGAGCTGGACCAAAATCCAGAGAAGCTAAATCTCATTTTCTCTAGGCTAAGCAACTTTGCTGGGAACTGGAGTGACCCAATGGTTTTTTTTCTTACTTTTCGGAGTCCAGGGCAATCAGGGCACTTTCCAGAGTTTCTTTAACTGGTCCCTGGGTCAAGTTAGTAGTAGGCTTTGGAAAAACTGAAGACCCAGCCATGTCAAACCCTTCGGCAGCCGAACTTTCTGGCTTGTCTTCCTCTGACAACCTCATCCCAGTGCCACTGAAGAGGAAAAATGAGAGACAGCCAAAGCACAACCATTAAAAATACACAACAGTGTCTCTCATGCCAAAAAAGGAAAGCAAATGCATTTTAAATACAGATAAGTGTAACTGAAATCAAAACACAAACCAATATATTTTTCGGTAAGAACTTGCCCCAGAAAGGAACTGCACTGCCTTGTGATTACATCTTGATGTGCTCTGTGCTACGGGAGACCCAGGCACATGGGACAAGACTTAAAGCCACCTAAACAAGGCCAGAAGGGATGGGAAGTCAGAGCACTGTGCAACACAGGGCTGGTTTGATTTGTGCTTTCCTCCTCTCTTTGCACTTGTGCTCACGAGTGCAAGTCAGGAGCTGCAGATGGGAATCTCTGCCACTCAGCAAACCTGGCAACATCAACTAATCCCACTATTATTCCGCTCCTAGCAATAAGAGGAAGGAATGGTTTAACTCCTGAACCCTCCCACCTCCAGAGCCTCTGCCTCAGCTCTGGGGCAGCGAGTGACACAGAACACCCCTGCGGATTCCTGCAGCTGAGCCGGCACAGGCAGCACTTGGCTCGTCAGGAGGAGCCCAAACATTCAAATCAGAGCCTGGAGGTTTGAGATCCCCCCATGCTCCCGAGCTCACCTCCCCGTCGTGGTGTCGGCCCTGCCCTCCACAGCCGCCGGTTTCTGCTGCTCGTAGCTCAGGGACACCGTGGAGGTCGTGTCAGCCTTGGCTATTGTCACCTCCTTGGCCTTGGAGGCCTCCTCCCCGCAGTGTGGGCAGTAGCTGGTGTCATTCACCTGCGAGGCACAGCTCTTGTGGAAGCGGTGGGAGATGCTGCTCTCAGGCTGACACTCCATGAAAGTGCCCTTAAAAAACCACAGAGAAGGAATTCAGCCCCGGCTCGGGCCGTGCCTCACCCCTTCACACGCTCCATGCCACTCCTCTCACCACCTCTCTCGGCCCCGCTGCGTCCAGTACAGTAAAGCAAGCACTGCCACTTCTTTAGAAGAGAACAAAATCAAGGTAAAGGGGGAAAAACTCACTTGGTTAAGGACTGCAAAGCAAGGTTTTGAATTGTGCTTGGGAAACAGAACAAAGGAGTCCCAATTTCCAGCTCTTCCCTCTAACGCTTGAAGTTCTCGCTTCTGTCTCTAGAAGTGCCAGTGCACTGTAAGGACGCCCCCAAAACCGGAAAACTTCAGACCTGTGCTGAGCCAGCATTAAAGCTACCTAAAACAAATTAAAGCTGTACACAAAGCACTCAAGAATCTGCAAGAATCTGTCACTGACCCCACTGTAACCCAAATTATGTGACTCTTCTGCCTGGACCAGCCTAATTAACCCAACCAAGCTGTCTGCTCATGCAACAAACTGGGCAATTCCTCTTCTAATTATTTTCCCTTTCTAGCAAAGTCCCTGCAACTGCTGTGCAGGACCCCAGAACTCCTTGCCCTGTGGTGTCAGTGCTGCCTGAAGCCCTGCTGTGCTCTGGGCTGGTGATGGGTGGCACAGACAAACACTCCAGGTTCACCTCTGTGCACCAGGACACAGCACTGAGAGATGTGAGAGAGTGCAAGGAAAGGCCAGTCAAACCCCCTTTTCTCCTGAATTCAGTCCTCCCAAGCCATCTAATTAACTCTATTTCAGCTTTGCAAAATGCCTTGAAGGGTTTTGAGGGTTTTATCTTCTAAATGATCTTTGACTCAGCAGGAAAACCCAGGATGGCTCCATTTACTACAATAACGCTTGAGACTACTGCAGCATCTTTCCTTGAGTCATCTCGAAAATACCAGCATCACACAATTAAGCCTAATCATCACTCCGTGAGGCCTCGATTGGTGCCCTTCAGCTTTATCCACAGGGAAAGCAGGACACTGGCCACTAAAGGACTGCACCAAGTCCCTTAAAAGCCTCGGTGGCAGAGGTGGAAGAAGCAGCAGGAGATCACAGAGTGGTTTGGGTTGGAAGGGACCTTAAATCTCATCTGGTTCCACCCCCCTGCCATGGGCAGGGACACCTTTCACTATCCCAGGTTGCTCCAACCTGGCCTCGGACACTTCAGGGATCCAGAGGCAGCCGCAGCTTCTCTGGGCACCCTGTGCCAGGGCCTCACCACCCTCACAGGGAACAGTTTCTTCCTAATATTTAATCTTCCTAATATCTGATCTAATTGAGATCTCCAACACTGCCTTGGTCCAGTGCCACCACTCAGGATCCCCATCCTGAGGGGACACAGAAGTGGGGGCACAGGTTCATTTACAAACCAAGCTGAGACATTTTTTGATGAGATTGATCTGTACACAGAAAGAAAAACAACAAACCCTTGTTCCAAAGAAATTCCAAAGGCAACACTTCCAGCATGTGAAATCCCTTTGGTAGCACCCCTTGGGGGTCTCCAGGAAGATAAAGCTGATGATTTCAGCTACCCTCACACACATTCCTATTGAAAACACCTCCTGATGTGCTGTGGAACGAGGTGGGGCTGATGCCAGGAAGTCAGGAAACCCCTTTAGGGACCATCTCCACCTTCAGCTTCCAGCTACTGCAACAGGTACCCCCTTCCCTAGATTGAGAGCACGGACTTACTGCAGTGCAAAAGTATCCACAGCCAGGGCAACACTGGTGTTTCACCATCCTCCCTCTATGGTCCTCACACAGCACCAAAAGCTGGACTTTGTTAGACGGGCGCATCAGTTCATACTTAACCACACTGTTTGTGCATCGGCCCAGCTGGAACAGGAGAAATTAAAGGAAATGAAATTACTGGAGACCACAACACTCCCTGTGCTTGTGCGGAGGAAGATTTTGCACGCTGCCTCGAGGAGGCCTGGCTTTTTCACAGGAATTCAGCTGTGTGCCAGAGAGCATTAGCAGTGCAGCAGGAAGCTGTGAAAGCTGCTCTCAGGAAGGAATGCATCATTTACTAACTAACATGCATGTGCACCCCGAGTCATTTGTTCCTTGCAACGACGACAACAAAATCATAACTGGAAATAGGCAACAGCCAAGCAGCAGAAGGGGCAGTCCCAGGGGCCTGACTCACACAACACACACTCTCCTCTTGCCAGGAAGAGCGGGTGTCAGTGACCAAGAGAACGAGACCGTACGCACTAAATCTTGTTACTGCTCAGAAGTCGGAGTCACAGCAAGATAAAGGGAAAAATAATTGCTCCTCATTGCCAGAGAAGTTATCGTCTGTGCTGGTTCCAGCACTGGCCTCTGCCCAGACCACAGGGATGAAGAGCCAGGCTTTCATGAGAGCTCAGCTGAAGTCGTGTTTGGAGCAGGTTTTCCAAAGGATTTCACCAATCTACAGCTCTGGGCTTAAAAATCAGAGAATCACAGAATCATGGAATGGTTTGGGTTGGAGGGACCTTAAAGCCCATCCAGTGCCACCCCTGCCATAGGCAGGGACACCTTCCACTGTCCCAGGCTGCTCCCAGCCCCAATGTCCAGCCTGGCCTTGGGCACTGCCAGGGATCCAGGGGCAGCCCCAGCTGCTCTGGGCACCCTGTGCCAGGGCCTGCCCACCCTCCCAGGGAACAATTCCTTCCCAATATCCAATCTTCACCTGCCCTCCTACAGCTTAAAGCCATCCCCCTTCTCCTATCACTCCAGGCCTTCTTGTGCCCCACCTTGTCCTGCCACTGGCAGCAGGTTCCATCACTGGGGTTCCCTGTTCCCAGCCAGTGTTCCTTGCTCTGCTGCACAGAGGGATCAGCACCTCCTGCAGCCACCACACTGTCCCAGCCCAGCTGTCACCTGCCAGCACGACACAGCGCTCTCTGCATCCTGTTTCAAGCTCCCCTTGATAATAATCCTGCTTTCCCCAAATACCTGGCAAAGGAGATTTATAAACTAGGAATATGAAAGTGAGAGGCTGCTCCAAGGAAATGTCCCTTGCAGGGAAGGTGCAGAGTTTATTGTCCTCATGACAGGGTCAGTCAGGGGCTCAGTGCCACAGACTGTCCCTCTGCTCCAGCCAAGGATTTGCTGCTTTTTCTCAACAAAACTAAACTTTCTCTCTAATTTTTTTTTAATTCCACTCCTGCAGAAACAACACCCCTGTGGGAAAACAGAATGGGTATTAACCTAGGCTCACCATTCACCCCAGCATCTCCAACTCAGCTTTCCCAAATTCCAGCTGCAAAGCCTTCCTGTGGCTGGGACACCTTGGCCAGACTGATCCCTGTCACCACCCCGACCCCGGGGGCTGCAGGGGTGGCACGAGGGGACCATGGATCTTTTCCTGAGGAGGGATTTTACTGAGCTGAGGAAATGCCATTAACAAGTGGAAAGCTGCGCCACCCATGTGAGGAAGACCCTGCACTACTATGCCACACTTTATTATTTGTTAGAAACTCTAAGAAAAGTTCAACATGATTAATTGCTGTTTTCCAACCATTAAAGAGTGCAGCAGGGTGCTCATAGCTATTTATAACACTCTCCAAGGACATGACAGTCTGGAGAAGCCACTGTTCACACATAAAATATTCCTATAACATCTCTGAGTCACTTATCCCATTATTAAAAAGAATCTAACATAAAGCATGGCCTTTGCTATTCCTCCCTGTGATTTATCCAGGGACAGAACTGTCAACCCACCGCAGCCAGGAGCAGGAATGCTTTCCCACACCTTGTGTTTGTTTAGAAACCCTGGGGTCCCCCCTCTCTCTGGACAGAGATGTCTCCCAGGACATTTTCTCTTTGATGAATCAATTTTGCCATTCTTTGGAAATTCCTCTCTCCAGCACACACTAACAGAGTGGTCTAACATACTAACAGAGCTGGTCTACAAACCTGATTATCCCTTTGTCTCTCCATCCTCCCTTCTCCTGGGATCCTAGAGGAGAACTAGGGATGTTCTCACTCCTTGTGCCACCACCAGTGAGTGTGAGAGAGCTGCAGTGAGGCTGAAGCTGAAAAGAAACCCCAGTGCCTCCCAGTAAAAGGAGAATCCATCAAGTGCATCCTTGCCCTGCAGTTCTCACTTCCCACATTTTGGAATGGAGTCACTTCTGCCACTTCCTTCCACACTTCTGGAACCAGCAGAGCCAAACCAGCCCAGCTGTGAGCGACCCAAAGGCATAGAGTGCAACCCCTGTCAGGCAGTCAGACCTGGGGCTGCAGAGCTGCCAGGACATGGAAGCTTTGGGAGAGAACGAGAGGAGGAGAGAGGAAGGCTGGGGCAGCAGAGGCCATGCCAAGCTCCTGAAACTCAACACCTGGCCACAGAAAGGTTTGCAGCAGTTCCTTCGTGGTCAAGGCAAACCAGCTCCAATCCTTGACTGGATTTGCTCCCTCTGATGCAGGTTCATGTATTTTAGCTCACTTGGCCTCAAGCGTGAATGTTACACCAACCAGATCCAGCCACACAGGCCAGGACAAGCCAGAGAGACCCACCCAGAGCCTCTCCCAGCGCAGACACAGCACCCACTCCCTTCCCAGTGGCCTCACCCCGGCGCTGAGACAGGCACAGAGTGCTGGAGCCCTCAGCTGAGTGAGGGGGACCCTGGCCCTGCCATTCCTCACACCAGAGGGTCCCAGTCTAGCAGGCCCAGAGCCCCTGTGTGACCCCACACGTGCTCCTGGCACAGCTTTTCACTCTTTATGGCCTTGTCCTCGGCAGGAAAGGCTGTGGGAAGCTAAAGGACAGGCTCCTACCTCGTTATCCACACTCTCCGTGGCCATGCACTGGTTGTTGGCTAACGTGGTGATCTCTCTGCTTTTGGGGGTTTCCATTCGACAGCTACACAGGGGCACTTCCTGGAGACCATCCACTTCCATTGCTTCAGGGCCATTGGAGAGACCTGGGGCACACGAAACCAGGGAATCAACTCAAATCCTCTTCCGAAAGAAAGGATTCTGTCCATCCACACCAGCCATGTCCTGTGACTTCTTCCCATTCCATGTCCTGAAATGCTCTCAAGGCTTTAGCCCTGTAAAAGAGACCCTTGAACACCAGCTGGAGTTTGCAAAAGCCTGCTGTGCTTCTCCAAGTCCAGCCACACTCAGCTGACTGTGCTGAAATCAAGAACGGTAAGTTAAGATCAGTTTAGTCTGAGAAAACCTCAGGAAGGCAAAGCAGTGAGGTGCAGGTTTTTATCAGCCTCTCTCTCCTCCCCACAACACTGGGCTCCGGCACCAGGAAATCTGTAGGAAACCACCCGGAGGTGGAAATTTGAATAGGCAGTGTGGAGTGATAAATAGAGATGATCAGGAAAGCACAAACTCCTGTTTCCAAAGGCTGATTACACAGATGGGAAAACAAAATTCCTGGGACTGTTTGGTCTCAGCCAACCAAGAATTATTTATTTTGGAAAGAGAACAAACCAGGGAAAAGGAAGCAGCAAGATGCTCCCATGTTCTTGCCTTTTCCTCATCTCTTTTGCTCAGATGTTGAACATTTACAAACCTGTGAAAAGGTGGATGAGGGCTTTTGAGGGGGGTCATTGTGGGAATATTCCTGCGGTTCCTCTGGATTGAAATCAACCACTGGGTTACCCAAGGCTGCAAAACACTGGCCTAGTGACAAAGGGGTTGATTCCAGCCCTACCCTCCTCTTCCAGTCCTGCCCCAAACTCTCTCTTTGCAATGTTTACAACACAGAAGCCTTTGGGTTTTGGGCTGGTTCACCCTGAAGCATCCCAAGCTTTCCCCACCCGCTGCTACGGGATTGACTCACACTGAGAAGGAAGCTCGCTGTTGTTTTTTAAGCTTTTGAATGGAGAGTTATCTTGCTGTGAGGTTTTGCAGATTTAACTTCATCCCTGGGGGAGATTCCTCTTCAGCTGCCTTGGCAATGGCAGCCTTCCCCCAGAGCACCCTGCCCATGGCTCTGACCCCACCAGCCCAGCACAAGCCCTTTTCATCCCAACAGGAATTCCTTTACGGAATCACAGAATCACAGAAATTCACAGAATTTGGCCAACGAGTTGCAAGCCCAAGCCTAGCAAAGGGATATCTCAAGACACACAAGCCCAGGAAAAGTCCTTGCTGTTTTCATGTAAAATCCTGTCAAGATCTTAAAGGTTTAAGAGTTTTCTCTGGGAGCACAAATCACAAAGCTCATTGCTTGCCCTCCGAGCTGTCACTTCCCTAATCTGTTTGACATCCACAGGCTCTGGTGAAAGCATCCCTCGTCCCTCCTGACCCTCCCTTGGCGGGGAAGGCTCCCACCCTCTCTTTGATGTGGCTCTATCAAAGGAGCCACACAACCTTTGAGGGAGCAGCGGGGACAGACGGGCGGATCCAGCCAGGGGATGCTGGATCAGCACTGAGAGCAGCAGCTGGGGCTGAGCACCCAGGGCCCAGCTCCAGTCCCTGCTCTTCCCAGGGCTGAACAAGACATTCCTGAGGCGGCAGCGATTTTGGGGGGATATTTCAGGGAGTGGAGGGGAGCTGCTGAGTGGGACAGGGGGACTAGGGCAGTGCCTTGGACCCTTGGTGAGTGCATTCCCAAGGTAATGTGCCCCACTGGAACTGGGATCCCTTCTGCACCCTCATTCCATCCCAGCACTATCCCTATCCTCATCCACATCCCCAGCCTCATCCCCATCCCAAATCCATCCCCATTTCTATCCCTGCCCTATCCCAGCCCCACCCTACATTCATCCTCAACCCAAGCCCAGTCCCATTCCCATCTCCTCTTCATCCTCAGCCCCATTCCCATCCCTACTCCAGACCTATCCCTACCATTACCCCAGCCAATGCCATCCCCACCATCGTCCTCATCCCCATCCCAGCCACATTCCTATCCTCATCCTCATCCCCAGTGTAGCCCCAGCCCGTATCTGTCCTCATCCCTATCCCTATCATCATCCCAATCCCTATCCCAACTCCATCCCTATCCTCATTCGCATCCCTATCCCAGCCCCACCATCCCTATCCCAGCTCCAGCCCTATCCTCACCCTAATCCCCATCCCTAATCCCCATCCCTCTCCCCATCCCTATCCCTATCCCAATCCCACCCCACTCCCGTTGCTCTGCGAGCTCTGTGGCCGCCAGGGGGCAGCCGGGGCCCCGCACGGCACCGCCCGCCGAACAAAGGGACCCCAAAGCCGACCCCAAACCCGACCCCAAACACAGTCCTGACCTCAAACCAGGCCCCAAACTCAAATTCAAGCCAGACCCCAAACCCAGCCCTGACCCAAACCCAGCCCCAACCCCAACGCCAAGCCTGACCCAAAACCCAGCCCTGACCCCAACCCCAACCCCAAACCCAGACACAAAACCAGCCCTTACCACAACCCCAGCCCCAACCCCAAACCTAGACCCAACCCCAGCCTCAACCCCAGCCCCAGCACTCACCTCCTGCTGGCGAGGAGAGGATCCCCTTCACCCGGAGATCCAGGGAATCCAGGGACACCTCCATGTACTCCATGCTGTTCTCCTGGCCGGGGCCCTCCCTGCTGCCCAGCGAGGGTTTATAGGCTTCAGCACCTGGATGGGAACAGGGGATTTACACAGAGCCCACAGGTAAACCCACCCCAAGGCCGTGAGGCCGTGCCTCAGGCCCGGGCTGTGGGGGCTCCCTGTGGGAGTGCAGAGCACAGGGAATGTGCCAACACATCTGGGCACACGGGGCATGGCTGGGCACTGGTCTGGCCACACTGAGCTTCCACCTGCCCCCAGGCAGGGAACGACAAGAAAAGGGAATAAATGAGCCGAGCTCTGCCTCTGCAAGGGCACAGGGAAGGGCAGAAGCAGGGCTTGAGCATCCACCTGCTGCGCAGGGCTCAGGTACAGGCCGGCCATGCAGAGCCACCTCGGGAGGAGGATGAGACAGGTGACACCCAGCTTCAAGGGAGGGGAAACACATAAAAGCCAAGTTCTGGCTCTATGTGAACAGAGCTGCTGCTGGGAAGAGATTCTGGGGGACCCCTCAGAGCCTGAGAGGGAATTTTCAGTCTCTTCACACTCCCTTGGCTTCGCTTTCTCTCCTGGTTTGTTTCTCCCAGTCCAGCTTGGCCAAGAGGGTTTGGTCACTCTCTAAGACCAGCTCCCAGCTTTACTGGGGGCAGAGAACCAGCCTGCATGTGAAATGCAGAATGAGGTATCTGCAGTGACAGGGACCAAGGGTCCCTACAGCCATTGGGAGGAAGAGGAGCAATCCAGGTGTCTGACAGAGCCCAGGCACAGAGCAGGGGCTGGAACGATCAATTCACTCAAAAGTCCCAAAAAGCTGCTGACATAAAAATGACCTTTTTACATGGAATTAGTGAGCCCAGAAAGATAAAAATAAACCCTTTAGTGGCAGTGGATGTATGAAACCTTAGCAATGAGGCTGGAGGCACAGCTGCACTATCCACTTCATCTCTCCCATGCTGTTATCTTTCCCAAAGAAGCATCATCACATCCAGCCTGCACTCCTGGCTCTCCTCACCTCTCAGCTTCCAACAGAGCTCACTGAAACCTTCTTTGGCGCCAGGTGGCTCAGCACAAACAAGAGTGACCCCCTGAACAACACCCACACTTGAGATGGGCCCAAGGCAGCTCCTCCCAGACACTGTGGTGCTTCCAGAAGAAGCAAAGCCAAGCTTGCACATCCCATTCAGCTGCACAAACATCCACACAAAAGCAATGGAGCACCATTCCAGGGTGGTTCTTTCATCTCCTTCTTCATCTAAACATGTTCCCCTGAGCTCATGGGACAGGAGTCCACATGGACATGAGTCACAGAAGCACAGTGATTTGGGTTGGAAGGAACTTTAAAGATCATCTCGTTCCAATCCCCTGCCATGGGCAGGGACACTTTCCACTATCCCAGGTGGCTCCAAGCCCTGTCCAGCCTGGCCTTGGACACTGTCAGGGATCCAGGGGCAGCCACAGCTTCTCTGGGCACCCTGTGCCAGGGCCTCACCTCCCTCAAAGGGAACAATTTCTCCTGTATTTCTAACCTCAATTTCCCCCTTTTAGTCTGAAGCCATTCATTCCCCCTTGTCCTGTCACTATCTACCCATATAAAATTCCTCTTCCTCCTCTCTGTAAGCCCCATGAGGCCTTTTTTTGGATACTCTAAAATAAAGGGATTTCATGAGTAAAGTAAAATTCCTCCAGCATGCCAAGGACAAAGCCACGTGTTCTGCTGTTGAAGTGACACCAGCAGGTCCTGCCAGTGAGAGGCAAGTTCACAGCCCAACCTCGGGAAGGAAGAGTGAGCCCTGCACCTGGAAGGTTCATTGGGGTGGAATTAAGGCACAAAACCCCATTAATTACCTAGCACACCACCTTGTTTCTTTTTATTCCTCCGCCTCCTCTTGCGGGTGGGTTTCAGCCATGGACTGTCCGTCTTCCCTTTCCTCTTCAGCAGCTTCTTCTTGACACTGGACTCGGAGCTCTGAAGGACCAGAGAGGCCACGTGCACGTCAGGCATGGTGGCACCAGGGTCCCTCTGTGGAACAGCCCTCACCCAGCTCGAGTTGTGTGAGAAGGACCAGGGGTTTGAAACCAAGGGGTGCTAAGAGGCCTTTATAGCACTGAAAAGGAAACTCAGGCACACGTGTGGGTGGATTTCCTGTCAGTTCAGCAGGGCAGGCTGCACTTTCTCTTCCATGGAGGCCCTCACACCACACTCATGAGAAGCACTGCAAGTGGGCAGGCGCACACACACACTCCCAGCTTCTCCCAAAAAAAAAATTGTAGAGTCACAGAATCGCAGAATATCCTGAGCTGGAAGGGACCCACAAAGATCACCAAATCCAACTCCTGGTCCTGCACAAACACCCCACCCTGTGCCTCAGAGTGTTGTCCCAATGCTTCTTGAACTCTGGCAGTGGGGTTTTCAAACTAAAATGTTCATATTTCTCCACAAAAAAAACGGTTCTGCATTTGAAGAGCCGCCTGTGAGGGTTGGGGTGGACCCAGGGGAACTGAACTCTAGAGCAGCAGAGCAGCCCCCTCCCTGAGCCAGGCACAGGGCAGCACAGACCAATCACGCAGCAAGTATGCAGCCACATGTATGAATCTCAACAGACTTCAGGGCTTGGTTTAAAAAAAATCAGTTGTGTGGGGCGGGGTTTCAAAGTCAACAGCAGAACGGGAATCAGGCACCCCAACCCTGCCAGGGTTCAACACATCAATCATAAAATTCATGTTCAGGCTAAAACTGTCGGCTCCTGATGCTTATCCAGCTGCCAGCAAAGGCTTGGAAAAACCTCCTGGTACCACTACAAGCAGCTGGATCAGGCCCTACCTCCACAGGCAGCTGTGCAGGGCCCTGCTCTCCCCGTGAGGGAACACGTGGAGCTGAGCCCTGGCTCTCTGGGGTGTCTGTGCTGCCCTAAAATCCCTGAGTGTGGGCTCAGCACGTGGCTTTACCCCAGCTGCATCACTCTGCTCGTGGGGGAGAGGTTTGTGTGTGAGCCAGTCCTGTCTGGGAGCTGAGTGACTCAGCAGAGCTCAAACACTGTCCAGGATGTGGAGATCTCAGCTGCAGTTGGGATGCGAGTCCCAGCCCAACCCTTGGTGTGGGCTCACACAACAGACTGGCCTCAGGTACCCAAAAAAGGGACAGGCTGCACAGCCCCTGCTCCTCCCAGGCTGCTGGAGTGTCAGAGCACAGGGAGCAAGACCCTAAAGAGCTTCAGTGATTCACTTGATGTGTTTTGTGTGTATGATTCTACCTTCAGCTCAAAACACCAAGAAAATGAAGTCAAGAATTTTCTCAAGGTGACTGAAGAGTTGGGGTGCCTTAAACTTGAGAGGCTGTGGAAAAGGAGCACAGTTTTTAAGGAAAGGGGAGGGTGGAGGACAGAGATAATCAACAAACAATTTAAATTAAAAAAACCCATCAGGTTCTCTTCACCAACCATCTAAAAATAAAAAGTAGAAATCCCCAGCAGCTGCTGACAGGCTTGACCTGGTGCTGTACAACCAAGGTCCCAGGGAGAGTGTGTGTCTGTCTGTCTGTCTGTCTGTGGGGTGTTTGTCTCCCTGGTAAGAGCTGCTCATCAGGATCAGCGAATTTAGGCTGGGCCAATGGGTTTGGGAACAACCCCACCCCAGCAGACCTTCAGGTTGGTAAGGAAGCTTTGCACCTGCCAACTGTGCATTGGAGGAACTCAAGCACCCTTCAACACCTCTGCTAACATTCAAATGATTAAAAGCAGTCAACACCTTGTTGAAAACAACAAAAGCCCATTAGTTAGCATCAGAAAGCAATTAATTGTGCCACGGATCAGGGTTAAGCACCTTGTGGAAAACAATACTCCATGTGTGGGTGGTTTCAGAGAATGAGTTTTGTCAAGGAGGATTGAAACTGCAGCGCTTTGCCTTTGCTCTCTCTCTCTCTCTTTCTGGCAGCGGTGCAAAGGGGAAAAATTATTATCACCAGGCCACAAAACACAGTTAGCAGCCCAGCTTACCAAGTCAGACTCGTCTCCATCCTCCTCCTCCTCCCCAGATTCTACAGACTCTTGTTCTTCCTCAGACTCGCCATCATCGATCTGCAGCCACCATTTTGCCCGAGAACAGAAGGAGTCAATCAGGCCGGGAGTCCCAAAACAGAGCATCCCCCCCTGCCCCGTCCTGTTGAGCCCCACACCCATCAGAGCATCCCCCCAGCCTCAGCCTGCACATGCACAAACAGGGCAGAAGCTCCAAGGCTGCACCTCAACACATTCCAATCATGTCAAGGAAAATCCATGGGGATGGTAGAGGGAGAAAAAAAAAAAAATTCTACTCCAGAATAAAGTTTCCCAACCAAATTTCAACTTCCTTGATAATCCCAAACCAGCATCATGACTGTATAACGTATCAAAATTTTGGGAAAAACCCTAACTAAATTATTTTAGTGCTTTCCCAAGCAAGATTGGGAAGATGTCTCCTGTTGGTTCAGTGAACCCCAGAACCACACGAGGTGGGGGTTCTGCAGAGTGGATCACAGACCTGTGTAGGGAAGACCCTCACAGGTGCAATGGGAAGCAGGAAATGGTCACCAAAGAGCCTCTCTACCTATGCTGATCCTTCTGTCATCTTGCAGAGGAAAAAACCTAGAAATTAGTTCCATCCATGGCCCTCCTATCCCTGATACCCCAGCAGTGTCCCATCCTGCTCCCCAGGGCATGGGAATCACCTTCCTGGCGTTGTCTGCGTCGGACGCGCTGTCCTTGGAGGTCCTGTTGTCATCCCCAGGGAACACGGCCACCTGATCTGCTCCGTGATCATCCTCCTCTTCCAGCTCATCCGAGTCCTCCTCTTCAGAGTCCACATCTATGCTCTCCCCGTTCACGTGAGGGCTGCCATCCCCCAGCTCCTTGTCACTCTGCAAGTTGCCCAAGCACACGAGACGCAAAGACAACATCAATTCCTGGGACAGAGCAGCTGGATCCATCCCAGATCTGCTCTGTGCTGGGAGCTCTACAGCTGGCTCTGTGTCCCTTCATGTGTCACCTCACCCTGTTGGACCTGGGGACCACAAGGAGTCATTCCAGACTGCACAGGGCATGAGGGGAGGAGAACCCCACTCAAACATGGAAGGGCAGCTCCACCAGGGGTGCAGGAAAGCTTCCAGGGAATGGAAAGGGAAGTTATATCACATTGGGATTTTTGTATCACTCCTTGAAATCCTAGCACTGCTCTCCTTGCATTTTAAGACCAACACTTCAGGGCATGGGTCGCAGCAAAAGAAGAATTTAATCAGGGGTGAGTCCCTGTCTAAACTTCTGTAAGTAACCAAGTGTTTTTCTGTACAGCCTCAAGCAGCAACACAAGACCTTGAGAACCAAAACAAAAAGAGGCACGCTTGAAATCTCTCCAGGTGCCCAGGATTCACATGCCAGAAGGGGAACACTCACTGGAAAAGGTTTGTTTAGGAGCTGGTATGTGAGCAGCCACTCTGAAGCTGTCATTCCCAAAGCAGCAAAGCTGCACAAAGCAGCACATCCCTGCACCTCCACGCGGGTTTGGTGTCTAGAAAAAGGGACATGTGACTGACAACAGACATGTGCAGCGGGCTCAGTGCTGCCCTTACCTTGGCACCCACAGAGGAATGAGTTATGCTCTTAAACATCTCAATCATTGTTCTCTGTTTTAACACTTTGGTCTTTTTCTTGGGAACCAGGCTATAGGTTCCCATTCTCCGTTTTTTCTTCCGAGATACTGCAGCAGCTGGAAGAGAGAAGCAGAAGGAACCCAAAGTTTGCTCAGGAATGAAAAGATGGGATAGAGAGCAGGGGCTGTACTGGAGAGGGATTTTGGACAAAGGCCTGGAGTAACAGGACAAGGGGGAATGGCTTCCCACTGAAACAGAGCAGGGATGGATGGGATATTGGGAAGGAATTGTTCCCTGGGAGGGTGGGCAGGCCCTGGCACAGGGTGCCCAGAGCAGCTGGGGCTGCCTCTGGATCCCTGGCAGTGCCCAAGGCCAGGCTGGACATTGGGGCTTGGAGCAGCCTGGGACAGTGGGAGGTGTCCCTGCATAGGGGTCAGAATGGGATGATCTGAAAGGTCCCTTCCAGCCCAAACCTTCTGTGATTCTATGAAATCACACTTGAGGGCACGACCTGAGGAAACCTCCCACTCCAACCATCTATTTACAAGTCAAGCAGAGCAGAAGATTACACACACGGATGTGCAGACACACAAACAGCTTCCTGCCAGGGCTGCACAGCTTCCCAAACTCTGAGTACCCTCTGCACACTCCTTCTGGCCCCTCCATCACCACACAAATCCTTAAATTATCCTGCATTTGGCCATGCTGCTGATGTTGTAGGAGGCTGAATGGAATCCAATTGCTCAAATTGAGACTGCAAGGCCAACAATACCGACTGACAATGGAAGCAATCTGACAATAACTGAAGAACACAAAAGGAAAAGGCACCTTACATTAAGAGCTGTTTGCCACTTAACCTCATTTCACACCTACTGTGGAAGCCTGTTTGATTCCTTTCACTCTTTAGATTGGGTCTTAATTTGTTAAATCTCCCTCTTGGCCTTCTAATCAAAGCAGACATCACAGCTCCCTGCCTGCTGCTGTCTTTGGTGAATGCCCAGCAGAAGGATGCTTGGTGCAGGCTCTTTTAGGAACAGCCAGCTTCAGCACCACTGGTGTTGTTTGAACTTGCACAGCCTGTCCCTTGAAAGCATTTCTTCATCTTCCACGATAATGAAATTTCACCAAAATTTATGAAGAGACCTCTAAAAAAAATTCTGCAAACCAAATTAATTTTATTTATAAGGCTGTAATTCTTGCCAAGCAGCTGTGGTGAGATTCAAAGCCCTTCAGAATTGTTAGAAATCTTCAGAATATCCCAGAGGAAAAAGGGAGTGAAGTGTCCCCTCCAAGGAAAGGTTTTAGCAGAGGCACGAGAGGAGCCTGGCAGAGCACACCTGGGGGATCCTGCATGCCAGGACACAGTGGGGCAGCAAGGACTGCACGGGAAACGCTCCCTTCACTTGGGAGGGGACTTCAGCAGGGGGCTGCAGGGATGTCCCCTGTCCAGCACCCAGAGGGGAGCAGCAGGAGCCTGGGGACACGATTTCTCAGAAGAGCCAACTCTGACAGACAAGGGCTGTGGCAGCACAGCAACAGGGAGGGGAACCCTGGAGGGGATTGAGGGGCAAAAAGGTGCTAACAGAGGTTTTAGTCCTTGTTAACCTCCTCATCTCCTCAGCCCCACCCACAGGTTTGGGAGGTGGGTGATGCTGAGGATTAAAACATTCCAACCCTTCCCTTTTTACCTGTCTGCGACTTGGTGGTGGCCACATAGCTCTGGTTCTGAGGTAGTGACTGGTGAAGGCCCGGGAGAGAGGGCAACGACAACGGCTTCACGAAGTCCAGCATGTTCTCAAAGTCCTTCTCCTTGGATTCCTTCTGATCTCTGCTGTCTCTCCCATCTTTGGGGTCTTTACTTGCATGCTGGAAAACAAAAGGCAGTCAAATTGAGTTCCTGCGTTGAATAAGTAATTTTTAAAAAATTAGGAAATGAATTTCAATTCCTTTCTCTCGACCATAATCACTTCCATCTGAAGGCAGGACCCCACATTCCCAGCAGAAGCACACAGCCCCTCCTCCAGCACGTCAGGGGGCTTTGCCCAAACACTGCCAGCCTGGCTGAGGTGAGTCCCTCACTGGCTGAAGGCTGTGCTGGTGACAGGTGACCCTGCACAGGTAATGACAAGGAGCAGACCCTGTTTACACAGCTTTGGGTGACTCTGGAAGGGAGGAACCAACGCAACCAATGCACCTGGAACACACCCTGAGTGTGGCTGTCATGCCAAGCAAGCTCAGAACACTCATGGAGAGCTGTTTTGGAGGAGCAGGCAGCAAAGGAAAGGGATCTTTCCTTCTGGACAGCGTTTGGCACCATCGAGCCTCAGCAAAGGCTCCCCCCTCTAGCCCAGCACACGACAAACACAGGCAAAGAAGCTCTTTGTGTGACACTTCAGGTGCATCTACAGACACCTGTCCAAGCTGCCCTTAAACCATGTATTCCCACTCCAGCTGTTGCTATTCCAAGCCCCAGACAGGCTCCAAGCTCCTGCTGCAAACTACAGGAATTCTGTAGTTGCTCCTGCAGCTCCTCTCAGGCACCACAGCCTCTCACACCTGCTCTGATCTAAGCTTGAACTCAATACAAAGTCTCATCCTGCACCTCTGGTTATGAAAGAAGGGTTCCTGCAGCTCCACAGACAATCATTTAGGCTGGACAAGACCTTTAAGGTCACCAAGTCCAACCATTAACCCAGCAGTGCCAAGCCCACAACTAAACCACGTCCCTGAGTGCCATTTCTCAGCTTTTGATGTTACTTCAATGTTTTCTCCTCTAATTTAGGAAACAATTCCCTTCCTGAGTGTCTAACTCCATTCTGTGTTCCCTAAAAGCCTCAGAGAGGTCCAGCCTGTATTTGTGTTTCCCTTTTCCATCTGTGTTTATTCTTTAAACAGTCATGGTTTAATGGCGCTTTTACTCCCGTGCCTTTCGTGGCAAGTGTGGCAAAGGGAAGTCAAGGTCAGTGCAAGGCCCCTCAGCCCAGCTCACTGAAACATCTTCCTGTTTCAGCCCAGCAAGGAGGTCCCTGGTGAGTGAAAGGAATGAGGGACTTGTCTTTACAAACAAGCTGTGGGCCTGCTGGAAGATAAAACTAGTACTGAGAGATAAAAGAAACAATGGGAAGGATTCCACTGATAGATGAATGGAAAGAAAGAGATTTGTCTTTACAAATAAACTGTAGGTCTGCTGATAAATGAAATTGGATATTGAGAGATGAAAGAAACAATGGGAAGAGCCATAAATTCCATAAGAATTAAAATAAAGGGGGGTTGTACATTAGAAGGGAACCTTAGGTATTAGGCATTTTGGGAAGTCTGCACCTCTCAAGTACCTCAGCCAGTGGGGAAAGAGAGAGGGAAATGCTGCTGGGAAATTGGGATAAAAAGGAGGCTGCGCCCTCCAAAAATCTGAGAGACCCCACGGGAATGCCCCATGGCCTCTCCCTTTATTCGAATAAAGTAACAGGACTCCTCTGTCTCCTTTCTGGACATAAACCTTTGGTGTTGGTGGATTAATTTTCCTGACATGAGCAAAGGAAACACATGGAGGAACCTGAAACAAAGTCACTGCTTGTCCTTCTCTCCCACAGTGTCAACAGCCAGTGGGGTAAAAGCTGCCTCTGCCATAACATTTTACACTGGATTTGTCCTCTGATTTATCCCACAGGTGATCCAGCTGTACAGCAGGCACGTTGGGCAGAGCTGCTCCAGCAAAACAGGAGCACAGGCAGCAGAACACAAGGAAACACTGGGAGAACTGGGATTGTTCAGCCTGGAAAAGTGAAGGCTCTGGGGAGACCTCACTGCGGCCGTCCAGTACCTGAAGGAGCTACAAGAAAGACAGAGACTCTTTACAAGGGCACAGAGTGACAGGACACAGGGAATGGCTTCCCACTGAAACAGAGCAGGTATGGATGGGATATTGGGAAGGAATTGTTCCCTGGGAGGGTGGGCAGGCCCTGGCACAGGGTGCCCAGAGCAGCTGGGGCTGCCCCTGGATCCCTGGCAGTGCCCAAGGCCAGGCTGGACATTGGGGCTGGGAGCAGCCTGGGACAGTGGAAGGTGTCCCTGCCTATGGCAGGGGTGGCACTGGATGAGCTTTAAGGTCCCTTCCAGCCCAAACCATTCCATGATTCCAAGGTTTAAGTGCTGCTCCACTTGCAGGGGAACTCTTCTTACGGGGACCTGTGAAGCAACAGCTGAAAAACCCAAACAGAAAGAGGAATCCAGGCAAAAGCAAGGCTGGAATAAAAAGCAGGAAGCAATAAAAGCACTCAGGTTCAGACAGGCACCCTCAGCCACTGCTCTCAAGCAATGTGACCTTGGGAACAAACTGGGAAGAGGCTGATTCCCCTAATTAGGCTGTGCCACGTGTGTGGTGCTGGCAGAGCCAGGCCAAGCAAAGCTCTAATGATAATCAGAAATGACCCACAGCAAAAGGCCATCAAAGTGCCAATGATTCCTGCATCAAGCCCATAACTTATGGCTCAATTGCCACAGCTTTTCTAAAAAGGGCACCAAGTCTTGGATTAACGATTTCAAAGACGACAAATCCACCACAGCCTTTGATATGTTGTTCCAATGCTTAATTGCTCTCACTGTCAAATAATTAAATGCATCATGCTCTTGCAACTAAATTAAAAAGCCCTGTCTCATCAGAACCTCTCACTCTCAGGAGATACTTATGGACTATGACTAACTGCTGCTTTTTTTTTAAACTTCCTCCTCAATAATTTTAAAAGAATGAGCAAATTAAGTGCCCATAGGATCATCTGCTGGACCTTGGATCACTCCTGAGTCTGCTCCCAGTTGTTCCACCCCTTAAAAAATGCACGTCAGGAGCACAGGGTACAGTATGCCAAGAATAGTCTCAACAACACTATTTATACCTCTGAAAAGTCCTGAGTTTATAGATCTAAAGGTTAACAGTAACTGTGGGCTACAAATTATTCTGAGAATTCCCAAGTTCCAAATGCCTTCCATTTCTAACTTAAAATTAGAAAAATGAGCTTGGGACAGGCAGATCTGACACAAGTGTAAACAAGGGCTGCACTTTGTGTCCTGTAAGTGCAGGGTTTTGCAACTGGTCTCTGATAAAAGGTGCTGTTACTCCAAAAACATCAGGAATTCATATTCAGGACGTGCCAGGCTGTTTGAAAGAATACAAACCAAATTTTAAATTAAAAAGTAGTATGCTATTAGCTTGGGGGTTTTTTTTCCCTCTGTAATTACAACACAGAAATAAATTTAAAATCTTCAACAGGCTGCATGACAACTGCTAAATGTGACTGCTTCATGGCAATTCTGGTCAAAGTTTTTTTAAATTAAATTGAGTCTTGTGAGATAAAGATTTACTTGGAGGCATGTGCAACAATGGTAAAGAGCAAGAATTCCCAGAAAGAGGTGAAGAGATCTCTCATGTGTGGGTATATATATATATATATATATATATATACACACATTAAAAAATGTTCCATCTAAGGATTGTAATAAAAAGGATCAGCATGAATTTTTATATACCCATAGTCAGTCCTCTCACCACCCTTCCTGGTTCTCAGCTACATAAAACAGTTCCATCTTTGCTGTTCTTACTAACAGGTTTTACCCACAGTTTGAGAGAAGTACTGAGAGCAGAATCCCATGCAAAGGAAACTCCAGGATGCAGTTTGAGCTCCCCATGGGCACATGTTGTCCTAACCCCACACGTGTGGGCCACTGGAGGCCAAGAAAGGACTATAAATGAGAGAGAAAAAGAAACTGCAACAGCAACATCTTCATTTCTTGCAGCTTCTCATGTGGTATCAGCTCATCCTCTGCAAAAGACTGTAAAGTCACAATTTCATGTTGGGAATAGTGAAGAAGGTGGGCAGATGTTCCAACAAATGCTTGTGCCTGCAAACAGCAAACATGGGAACACCACTTTGTCCAACCCCCTTGTGAGAAATACAGCCAAGAAATCTGCTTAGACTGGGGCAAGAACACAACATTCGATGTGTTTACAAAAATTAAACTCAAGTGCTGTCTACATTTTAATGGGATCGACCACATTTGTATCACTGGCACAGAAATTCCCAATAGCAGCAGGGAGAAGTTACTAAGAATGGCAAAAGATAGAGTACCCTCAGTTGTTTTGGTTTTTTTCCTGAAAGCAAAACTACAGAACAAACCAACCTCTGTAATGGATCCCTGTGCTGGCTCCCTAAACCCCACGTGGCATTTTTCCCACTGCTCAGCATCTAAAGGGTTTTTCCATTACCAGAATCAGCAGGCTGGGAGAGAAACCAGAGTGTTGATGGAAGAACACAAACACAGGTCCTGCCTGGGAGCAGGGCAGCTCTTAGCCCTTTGCAGAAGGGCTCTTTAGGCCTGAAACCACCTCAGGCTTAGATTACACGCTCCCTTATCTCTCTTCTTTGCAGGACTTGCATCTCCAGCACAGAACGAGCTGTAAACCAGAGCCAACCGGGCAGGAGGAGTGAGGTGACCAGCACTGCCACTGGGAACAGGGCAGCTGCCAGGGAGCAGCTCAGCCTCTCCATCCATCAGGCACAGGGTCAGGAGATTTGTACCAAGGCGCTGCCTTTGAAGAGCACAAAGCAGCAGCTCCCAGGGGGATCCGCCTCTAACAACTGGTGAGTGGTGGTTAAGCAAGAAATATCAGTCTGCTATAAAAAATTGATCACAAGCAGATGATAGGAGCGGTAGTGGTGCTGCTCTGCCTTTGCTCTGCTGCTGTAGGATTGTGTTTTTCACTGCTGAATTTCAGGAGCCTGATCAAGTCTTAGCTTGGAGCAACAAACCTGCAAGGCTTTGGTCTTAGTCTAGGTCAGACCAGCTGCAAGGCTGATCCACCTTTCATCTGCTGATTAACATGTGCCCATTAGAGGGGGGATTCCACTGAGACTTGATTGCAACTGCACTGATCTTAGTGCAGTCATGTATCTACATAAAAACATAATTTGGGCAGCCAGGTAGACTGAGCTTAAGCGTAGCTGTTCCCCCAAACCTGCATTCAATGTGTTTCTGAAGCAGAGCACTCAGGGCTGTGGATCTCATCCCTGTCCCCTCCTGCACCAAGCAGCTCCAAGGCAAGGGAGTGTCACACATCAGTCAAAATGAAACAGGGGAGCCCAAGCCAGATGTGACACCAGGGCTCCTGACAGAAATAAACTCCTCTGCTGGGGTCAGGGCCGTTATTTCTGTGGGCTGTGGTCAGAGCTGGGGCAGCACCTCCAGCCAGCACGGCCGCCTCAGCAGCACCAGCACAACCGGTTAAATATTGAATTAAATGTACTGCACAACAGCCCTCATTCTCACTTCCCTCCGCAGCAACCCCTCTGTATAAGAAGCCCAATGGCAACCTTGCCACTCCTGAAGGAGATTTTCCATCAGGGAAGATGGTGAAGGGTCTGGAGGGGCCCGTGAGGAGCAGCTGAGGGCACTGGGATTGTTCAGCTGGAGCAGACTGAGGGCAGAGCTCCCCGGGGGCTGCAGCTCCTCCTGAGGGGCAGCTCCGATCTCTGCTCCTGGGCCAGGGACAGCACCCAGGGAGCGGCTGGAGCTGGGCCAGGGCAGGCTCAGGCTGAGAGCAGGGAAAGGTTCTTCCCCCAGAGGGTGCTGGGCACTGCCCAGGCTCCCCAGGGAATGGGCACGGCCCCAAGGCTGCCAGAGCTCCAGGAGCGTTTGGACAGCGCTGCCAGGGATGCCCAGGGTGGGGCTGTTGGGGGGGCTGGGCAGGGCCAGGGGTTAGACTGGATGATCCTGGTGGGTCCCTTCCAGCTCAGGATATTTTGTGATTCCATGGCATTTAACTCTGCCCAAGCTCACACTGATGGATTTCACACTTTCAATCCCGTGGAGCACACCTGGATACCCATCTGGAGGGGGTCCTGGATGCACCTTCTCAGTCCTCCCCAAGGACACAACATCCCCATTACCATCACCCCATTAGGCCCTGCCCTTTTGCTTTACGTTTGCTGCACATGGGAGGGTCAGAGCTCTCTGAGCAATCCCAGACCCCTGCAATTCCCCAGCTGCCACCTGCCTGGCCTCGAGAGACGGGCACAGGGTGTTCTCAGGCCAGGTGTTCTCCGGCAGAGCAGCCCCAGCCCAGGCAGGTGAGCACAGCAGCACCTGTGTGCACACACAAAGGAGGAAGTTTAAAAGCTCTGGGATCAGGAATTTAAAGGAATAGTTTGATGAATATTGGTAGAAAGACCAACATAAGCAAAGCATCTCCTGCTCCACGCTCTTCCTCCCAGTCCACATTGTCTCCCCAGTTAATCTGGTACCTGGCACTTTAGGGATGTGGCCCACTGTGCATCAGGCCAAAACACTCATTTAAAGGATTTTTGCACTATTTCCTGACCCAGTCCTCTGCACAGCATAAAAAAATACCACCAGAGACACACACCCCAGACTCCAGCCTTGTGGTCACCAAGGAAAGGGAACACAACCTGGGATTCCCAATTCAGACACCTGCTCCTCTGGGATGCTCTCACTCCCTTTATCATCCTTTATCCCTTATGTTTTCCTGATGTTAAGCTCAGAAACCGTGGTTTCCAAGCAGGAGGGGCCTTCTCCAAGCACAGGACACACACACAGACACACACTTGCCTTTCAGTCTGTGGCCTGGCCCTGGGAACTTTTGGGTACTTAACAGGGTTGTAAAATGGATTAGGAGTGAAAGAAAGATTCCTCCAAAAGGTGCAATGCTTGTGTGACTGCTCTGTTCAGAAGGGGAGCAGAAATGATGCTGTCAACAACTCTGCCGAGGTCTCTGTTCAAAAACCACCTTAACATGCGACAACATCAATTAAAATTGTCACCTGTTTCAGATTCAGCTTCGATCCCAATTCAGGAAGCAACTCCTAAACAGAGAAAAAGCTCGTTAAATTGGTGAGAAAATTCTCTTCCTTTCAGAGACCAATTCACATGTGCAGGAAAAGGCTACCAAGGTCCCCTGGCAGCTATTGGATTACAGAAAACAATTTTTTGGCCCCAGTGGGTTTCTGCAGGAACCAGGGGGAACAAATGTTCACACTGCAGGCAGCAAAATACCTTCCTCCCCTCCTCCTCCCGGGCAGAACAGTTCTGCAAGAACAGTTTCACCAAGAAAACAACAATGCTCTAAAAAATACTAGCCAAGCAAACTTCCTCTGTAATATCAGCTTCTGGGTGATTTCCACAATTTATTTCCTGGGATACAGCACCTGATTTCATGGTAGTTTTGAAGGGGAAAGGTGTGAAGGTTGGTGCAGGAAAAGCTCCTGAGCTGCTGGGCTGAGGAGCCTCCTCTAAGCAGTTCAACAAAGAAATAATCGGGATAGAAAAATGACAACTACCAAGGACTCTGCTGCTCCAAAGAAAATAGCATGTAAATTCCAGAGACAATGGGGGAAAATGAGGTAGTAATTATCAGGAAGGCTGAACACAACAGATGTTTCATTGTCTTGCAGAACTGAGATCAAATCTTGGGTTCCCATTCAGCTGCAGAGGCTTGAGCTGAGAACATAGGAACAACCTCTTCTCACCACCCTTCCTGGGAATGTTGCTTCTCTCCCTATTTTAAGCCCAAGGCAAATGGCCAGAGGAGCTGAGGACAGGCTGTGTACCTTCTAGAGCAGCCCAACAATTGCAGGCTTTGGGTTTCTGAAGCTGCTTTTGTCCTGTGAGCAAATTAGGATCAGCAGCACCATCCCAGCGAGCCACATCCCAGCACTCCCAGAGCTCCTGAACACCACACGGCACTTCCCAGACACAAACCTTGAAGCCCAAGGGGCTGAATATAAATATTCTTCTGATGTATCATAAAATATGAATGAGGAAAACACTCCCTCCTAATCTAGCAGTCGCCTTTTAGGCGGGAATTGCCTCTTTCAATTGCTCAGCCCCATGGGATCTGTGTGTGTTAAATTCCACAAGGGTCTGGGAGTTTGCCCGGCCCAATTCCAGTGCACAACTGGGGGCTGGAGGCAGTTTGGGCTGCAAAGCCTTCCTTGGGTGAGAGATATCCTCACGGGAGATTTATGGCAGCTGGGCTTCCCTGTGCAAGCCAGGACGCACAGCCGGGGTGAGAGCAGAGAATTCAAACACGGCCAGGGGAAGGCAGAGGGGAAATGAGTGGCTGGGGAGGGCTGGCTGGAAATCCTGGCAGGCAGGTGTGGTTTCTGCCCCTCTCCCAAGCCTGGTGCCCACAGGTTTGTGATCTTGCTGAGCTCTTTGGACTCCCAGCTGCTTCCGGAGGCACAGGTGGTGCCGCAGCCAAGAGACCTTTCCCCATCTGGGGCTGGCAAGGTGCCACCCCTCTCTTTTCCCTTTTTTCTCTCTCTTTCCCTGCTCCAGACCACAGGGACTCACAGCTTTGAGCCCTTCACACCACACCACTGCTGTGCTGTGATGTGGGAGGCATCTGAGGGCCACTTTGGATCTGCTGCATCACAGCACCAATCCATCCCAGAGAACCCACCAAGGCTGCAGCAGCTCCCATGCGTTTCTGGGAACGACTCCCATGGCTAATCCTTCCCTTGACCCAAAGGCCAGTCTCCCTCCACCCTCAGGCACAGCACAGAGAGAGGGTTGAGCTCACTGTAGTCACATAAAGCATCACTAGGATGAAAACCAACTGCTTGTAGTGGAGATCTGCCTGTTGCAGGATCTATTCCCTGCCTCTGGCAAAGAACAAAAAATAACCAAACCTGTCCCATGACAAAGCAAGGCCCATTTCTGCCCTCCCCTCTATGACATGAATGCACCAAATGACACCTCCTTACACCTCCCAAAAAAAAGCAGGGCTCTGCTTTATTGAGTGATGGTAAATCCACTCCTAAGGATTCTGGAGAGAACATTTCCCAGCATGGAGAGAAATCATCATCTGCTTTAGCCTTATAATGATTCCTACAGCAATGCAATCAAGCTGCCTAACAGATCAGCTCCTTGACAGCTTCCAAGCTTAGGAGGAGCCTCAAGTTTACATGCTATGCTTAATTTCCTTTGGGTCGACCTTAGAAGAAATCTAATTTGTTTCACAAGCAGCTCTGGATGTCAGCAGAGGCTGATGAGCAATAGAGCCATGAGAGAAAGGCCATTTAGTGTCTCACATAGATCTGATGGAGGAGTCAATTGATCAATTATATATTTAGAAACACACTGGGGACAGGAGCTGGTGGGGGCCATGTGACCATCTATTTTAACATCTCTGTCTGTCTGTAGGAAGAGAAAAAATTAAAATAAATAAATATATATATATATATATATAAAATAAAAAACCAATCCACTCAGTGGGCAAGCTCTGAATGCCACGTGTTGCCATGCAGCCAGGTATCCCTCACACCCCCAGAGAAAGCCAAGAGCAAGCCCAGCAGCAGCACTGGGTGCTGGGCAGGTACATTACCAGGCTGGGGATGGGTTTAGGCATTGTCTTCCGTGCTCGGTGGACCTTG
The DNA here is from genome assembly GCF_017639235.1 of Corvus kubaryi. NCBI lineage: Eukaryota > Metazoa > Chordata > Aves > Passeriformes > Corvidae > Corvus > Corvus kubaryi. The sequence continues at coordinate 1,773,841 of NW_024582065.1, read as the reverse complement.
ACTTCAGCGTTAGCAGCGGGGCCTTTTTTAGCATCCGTGTCCTTACTGCCCTCCCCGAGCTTGCTTGGCATCGTGGCTTGGAGCTGGGCAAAGGACCCCACAGTCCTGCCTTTGCCTGCTCCTCCAGGCAGGGTTTTTGCAGCGTGGCCAGTGAGAGAAGCAAAGCTGGTAGTCCTTAGAGGCTGCTCCTGCGCCATCTGCTTGGTTAGGATATATCCATTGCTCCCTGTGACTGAAGTCTGTGTGAAGTCATTTGCTTTCAGATGGTTTTGCTTCCCAGGCTCGCCGTCCCGCTCCGAAATGCCGTTCTCTGCTATCCTATTTAATTTAGTAGTAGAGTCCTGCTGGCTCACTTTCGTGTTGTCCTGAGTGTTTTTCGCTGGGTTTGGGTGGCCCCCACCCTCGCTGTGCTCACAGGAACCGTTGGTTTCCCCGTCTACTGCCATTTTTGGTTCCCCCACTTGCTTTTCTGTAGCGCTTTCATCTGCAGCCATGGCATTAAACCCTGGAGGGAGAGGGAGGACAGGGAGGAAGAGAGGAGAAAAGGGTCACAAGTGGTATTGAAACTCCCAGGAGGAGATACAGCTACTCACAGTGTAAGAGCAGCCCTCTCCTCCAGCAGCCTGCCTGATGTAGATCACAGAATCCCAGAACATTTAGGGTTGGGAAAGACCTGCAAGACCATCCAACCATGGATCAACCACCACCACCACATCAACTAAAGCACAGCACTGAGTGTCAGGTTGTTCCCTCACTCACCTGCCCGGCCCTCCTGGATCCTCACACGGTGACATTTGGGGTGGGTGGCCCAGGTGACAGCAGTGCACTCACTCCCACTTGCCATTTATTCCCAACAACGGATTTCTCAAGGTAAATATTATATCTGGCTTTTCCAATAACTGCATTTATTGGACCATATGTCAACAGCTCGCCTGGCAAACAAAACTCTGCCCCATCTTGCATCCTGATCTCTGGCAAAGCCCTTCCCAGAGCCACAATGACATGGAAAAGCTTTGCTGGTAGAGCTGTCCCTGTGAGCTTTTGTGGCACAGACACAGCCCAGCAGCCAAATGACCACATCAGGGCTCTGCTGCTGCAGGGAACATCACAAGGAATAACTCCCTGGCTGTCCCAGCTCTCCTGGGAATGTTGTTCAGTGGGAATTGGCTCTTTCAGCATGACAAAGCACGACAGGACCAGGATTCGTGGTGTCATTTCAGACGTAACAGCAGGAGTAAACACAGGAGTGAAGCGTGGTAAATGCATTTCTTGATTAAAATAGTTCTATGATTCAAATGCAGCAAGGTTTTCACAGCCTGACAGAGCTCATGCTCAACAATGCCCATGTAAAACATTCCTTTTTCTTCCCTTCCAAACACTTCCCTGCTCCCCCATCAATGATTTCATCCTATCAAAGATTTCAGATCCAAGCTGAAAAAAATCCGACTATGAATGTCATGTACTGGCAGGAAAGTTTCTGACACGACAAACCAGCAGCTCCCCAGGCAACCAGGAGTGATAACAATTCACTGGCACGCTCAGTGCAATGATTACATCAACCTGCTGTTAGGGATTCCTTGGCTTGTTTTCCTTCCAGAGACCAGACAGTCATGAAAAGAAACACAAGAACTGTCAGAGCAGGGGGGATTGATTCAATCCAGCTCCCACCAAAGCAATTTTCACCTGCAGGATCCAAAGAGCCTGGAGTCACACTGGATGAGCGCCAGACCACTGGGTATCAGCACCTCATTTCACACTGCCCTTGAAGCACAAACAGGCGAGGAAAACATTCTGAATCCCAGAATCTAGGTTGGAAAAGACCTCTAAGACCATCGAGTCCAACCTGTGACCAACCCCCACCTTGTCACCCAGGCCAGAGCACTGAGTGCCACGTCCAGGTGTTCCTTGGACACCTCCAGGGATGGGGACTCCAAACCTTCCTGAGCAGCCCATTCCAGGGAAGAAATTCCTGCTGCTGTCCACCCTGAGCCTCCCCTGGCCCAGCCTGAGGCCGTTCCCTCTCCTCCTGTCCCTGTTCCCTGCCAGCAGAGCCCGACCCCCCCCGGCTGCCCCCTCCTGTCAGGGACTTGTGCAGAGCCACAAGGTCCCCCCTGAGCCTCCTCTGCTCCAGGCTGAGCCCCTTTCCCAGCTCCCTCAGCCGCTGCTCATAGGACTCACAAACGTCTCTTCTGACCTGGCAAAACCTGGTGCCAGGCTAAAGCATGAAGGACCACCAGGATCCTGGGATGCCAAGCCCAGCATGCCTGGGCTGACTCTGCAAAGCTGAGCTCCAAGCACAGGCAGCTCCCTGCAAAGGTCAGCAGGGAGGAGACCCAGCACTGCACAGCTCACCAGAACAGCTCCTCCCAAAACCCACCCAAATTCTCTTTCCACTTCCACTGGGAAAAAGAAATCTCCTCCTTTTTCCACCCTTTTTTAATGCATTTGTTTAGTCCATTTCAATCATGGAATCACTGAGTATCCCGAGCTGGAAAGGACCCACCAGGATCATCCAGCCCAGCTCCTGGCCCTGCCCAGACCCCCCAACAGCCCCACCCTGGGCATCCCTGGCAGCGCTGTCCAAACGCTCCTGCAGCTCTGGCAGCCTCGGGGCCGTGCCCATTCCCTGGGGAGCCTGGGCAGTGCCCAGCACCCTCTGGGGGAAGAACCTTTCCCTGATATTTAACACCTCCTTCCCACTGGGTTGACCTGAAAGATTTGGGTACGATTCCTGCCCAAACAGCACTGGCAGCTCTAGATTCTAAAAGTGATGCATTCCAGTATCTCAATCTTTTATTCCCGAAACTCCCTGGGTTTTGGTTCCCATCTGAGATTTAAAGACATTTCCAGCAAACTGAAAGCCTTCTTAGGCCTGGTCAGTAGATGGAGCATCCAACGGACACACAGTCCCATGGTCAGTGCTGAACTCCCACCAGGCTCTGCCCAGGGGGTATCAAAGACCTGTTGCAGCATCCGACCCCTCCAGCCTCATCCTGCTCATCAATTAAGAGGGGGACAGTCCCACTGATGCTCTGATTTCCAGCTGAAAGCCACAGATGTTGGCACAAAGCATCTTTCCAGACACATCTGGAAAGTCTCTTCAAACCCTGAGTACTCACTTTTCCCTGGGGATCAGCTCTGGCCATTTCTCCTGATGTGACACCTGCACTAAGAGATCCATTCCCCCTAATTCCAGGCAGCCCAGGCTGGGATTGCCTCCCATGTGGCCCCTGCTGGCTCACAGCATCCAGAGAGAGCTCCAAAGCATCCAAAAATCGCTCACCAGTGCTCTCTGGAGCCCACAGACACACAAACCCCACCTGCAGGAGCAGTGATTGAAGGTTCTCCAAGCAGGATTCGATGTTATCACCTCCACCTGCTCCCTCTCACACCACCCAGACCCCCCTGTGTACAGAAAGAGGCACAAGGGTTTGGTTTTGATAGCTACAACTCTGAGAGAAGATAAAGTGCTCCTTTTTTCGCTGTTTTATTTAACTATTTGAAAAGCTGTGGGCAGAGGGAGCCACAACTATGCCTTTATTCTTTCAATTCTTGTTTCTCTTTCTGCATTCAGTGTCTTTAAAAGGCCATTAAAGCAATTATTGCAGCAAAGTCAGTGCCAGGAAAAAAAATAAAAACAAAACAACAAAAAATAAGATCTCTAACCACAGCTGGAGGTTTCTAGAGCTCAGCTTTAGGCACCTGGCTGAATGAAGCCTTCAATATTTGTTGATTTAAATACTGTGCTCTCCCACCAGAGCAGTCAAATAACCTCAGTGGCTGACTATGAGATAAACTGAATAAGCAGAGGGCAAGAATTGCTCTACCTGCCATGAAGACAACCAAAACAATGTGAATTAGAGCACTGCCCTGGGGAAAAAGTAACTGCATTACTCCAGAAAGCATCACGGGCTTTATGAAAAATCCATGAGGCTAAAATTAAAATCACACACACACTTATTTCACTTATTGTGAAATGCAATCTGACTGACTGTGGAAGTGGCATCAGTCCCCTATAAACAGGCACCAGCCTTCCCACCCTGTGTGAGCAGAGATTTGATGAAACAGAGAGATGGAACTTCATAGCAGAGGGCAGGGACAGAATAGGAAGAGAAACCGTGTCCCCCTCCAGCCTCCAACAAGTCTGAGACACCGCAGGCAGGACCTTCCCTTTGTTTGGGGAAAAATCCTCTCCATTTTCCCACTCCCTCTTCTGGCAGCACTAAAATCCATGAATAGTTTGGAATGGCTTTGTTTTCTACACACTGAGCTCCTGCAAGAAGCACCACCCCATTGTCCCAAATTTGAACACAAGTCAAAGAGCTGCCCACAGAGAACCAGTTATGTCAGGAGCTGCATCACTTAATTTCTGTGGCCAACTCAAGTGAGCTGGTCTGGTTTTCCCAACCAAAACACCTGATCTGGTAAGAGGAGAACAGGAATTGCCATCCCAGGCTTGGCTCCAGCTCCACTGGCACTCCGTGTGCTCCATCCCCATGTGACAGGACACGTCTGACCACGCTCAGCAAGCCTCAGGTTCACCGAGGGCACCTGCACAGCACTGCTGAATAGACAAAACTCAACATATTTTACAGCCTGGCTGAACTGTGGCCCGCAGACAGGGATGGGAACACAAACCAGAGCCAGCAGGTGCCTCACAATGACAATTCACTGAATGAAGCAGCCCACAGAAGCTCTTCAGCAGCTCCAGACACCTAAAGAAATGCTTCCTCCTGATGTGGCCTTTTCATCCCCCCCTTTTCCATTCCCAAAAAGAAGCTTCACTGAAAACCTGCTAAAATCCTCATTTCAACTCCACCTCGTGGCAGTGAGTTCTCCCCTTGAAAACGCTGCTCAGCTGCTTTTCTGCTCCTGTGCCACAAATGCAAGGGAATTATAAAACTAAAGTTGGTACTTCTCTAAAACTTTGTGACTTTACAGCTCTCATCCCTTCTAAGTAGGCCAAAACGAGGTTTTCTCCACATTCAGTTTTCTCTCCCACTCATTCACTGCTCTTTAACCTACAACCATCCTTTCTTTAATTAAAAAGAAATAAAAGGTAGGAAGCTCTAGCCTGCATCCATGAAGTGTAACCTTATTAATTAGAAGCATCCCGGTGTTTTCAAAGCTCCTTTAGGCATCCCCAGTGCCAGATGCAACAGGAAAAGCTTCTCCCACGGACCCCAACACTGCCTGAATGTCCATCTGAGTCTGGATTCATTTAAAACCCAGGTAATGTGCCCAAGAGATTTACTGGTGGTGTTTGAAGTTGACACCAAGTTGGCACAAACTTCAGTAAAAACTTCATTTAGGGGCTGGGTATGTTCTAGAAACACAAGCAGTTTAAGACTCAGGAAGTTGGGCTATTCCATTATCCCCATGACTCCACGTGGCAAAAAGAATACCCAATAATAAATTTAAATCCCTCCTCTGAGTTACCAACCCCCTGAGAGCACTGCAGAGCTCCCAGCCCTGCCCACGCTCAAGCAGAAGGGTCAGGCTCAAGTTTTCTTCTCAGAACATCACAGTCATTCAAAATGGAATTAAAATTGCCCTGGAGAAAACAGACTCTGGTGAAGAGAAGCCAAGACAGGATGAGACCACCTCATCTAATTTTAGGTGTCAGACTTCAGGGTGTCCCTAAGCCACCGCTGCAACCAAAGGAGAGAAGCCAACAGCTCAAAAGCAGCCCAGGCTGACTTTAGACATCTTTGGACAAACTCACCCCTGCCTGGACCATGTCCAACCTGCCTGCTACCATGGATAAGCAGAAACAAGCTGGATTAATTCAGAATTAGAATGGTAACTTCAAAAAAAGCCCTAAATTAGGTAAAATTAAACCCACCTCTGCTCTCCCAGCCCAGACATCCTTTCTTTGCTGTCTTTGCCTGCTGGTGTTTCCAGCCCTTTCAGCAGAGCCAGACCTGGCTCCAGTCCTGCCCTAGAGCTTGCCAGAGCTGGGTCCAGCCTGCCAAAACTTATCTGTGGGCAGAGGCTGTCTAACAGATGTGTTACTGTCCCCACCAGCCATCCTGGCCACAGCTGGAGGGGACACCATCACCTCTGTGGGGACCCAAGGGGACGATCACCCACCAGAAACTTCCCGTCTGGGGCAGGCCAGGTATCAACTCCAAACTCAGTGTAATTCTGACAATGTTCTGAAAAATGTAAAGGCTTAAATGTATTTTTAAAGTTTGGAGTTCACTGCTCAGTGAGACAAAATAAGAAAAATATGCAAGCGTTAGGAGCCCTTGTACTCCAGGCCAAACTGCTGCCACCAGGTCTGAGGGAAAAGGGAGAAAGAAAGAGAAGAAACAGAAATAAAAAATTATTCTCCAACAAATGCACTGTTATCTGATCTGGAACTTTTACACATTTTTCTGAGTATCTTGGTGCTGAGCTCTGGTGGAGGCAAGACACTCTGCCCATGGGATTTTCCATGCCTTTCCAGAGCCCCCAGCACAGAGCCCTGGCAGAGCCAAGAGGCTTCAGCTGCTGCAAGAGAAACGTTTAATCAAAGACAGGGCTTAAATGAACTTAGCTTAAATGAACTAAGCACAGAGAGAGCTTAAAGGAAAAGCTCAGGATTTGGGAGTGCAGTCCAAGCAGTGCATACAGCTGTATTTACACACACATCTCACAGATGTTCCACCTTAACCACTTTGCAGATCATCCTCATAACACTGCAGATCCCACAGACTTTGATTCAATACCCAACTGTCCTGCTGGATAAAAGTGAGAAATGCACCTGTTTTTAATCCCTGTGTTACAGCAGTTCCCTCCCCTCTTCCTCCTCTAACAAAAACAAAAAGCAAAACTGCCAAGCAGAGAAGAGCCCAGCTGCCATCAAAAGGATGAAGATGTTGGGGCTGAAACCACACAGATCAGAGAGAGGTGGCAGCTGGGGACCCTGAATCCATGGGGAAGGAAAGCAGCTTTCACTGAAGGCTGGAAGGGGTCCTGAGCAGCCTGACCCAGGGAATGGCATCGCTGTCCATGGCAGGGGGTTGGAACTGGATCATCTTTAAGGTCCCTTCCAACCCAAACCAGTCTGGAATTCTGGGATTCTGTGATCGAAGCCAAAAAGCTGAGCACTTTGAAGCCAAGAAACACAGATGAATGTTTTCAGGCAAAAGTTCCTCTCTGGGATGAGTTACTGATGGTCTCTTCTTCCCCCCCAACCCCTTGTGAAGGTGGGTGGTGTCCAGGTGTTTCCAGACCACAGATGTCATTCCTCCCTGAAGCAGGTGACACAGGAACACATCCAGGTGGGTTTGGAACATCTCCAGAGAGGGAGGCTCCACAGGCTCCCTGGGCACCTGTCCCAGGGCTCTTTTTACCTTCCTCATGCTGAGGTGGAACTTCTTGTGGTTTAGTTTGTGGCCATTGCTTCTCGTCCTGTCACTGGCACCACTGAACAGAGTCTGGCAGCATCCTCTGACACCCCCAGGAGATATTTATGTGCATTAATCAGATCCCCTCTGAGTCTTCTCTGCTCCACACTAACCTGACCCAGCTCCTGCAGTCTCCCCTCACATGAGAGATGCTCCAGACCCCTCATCATCTTTGTAGCCTCCACTGGAGCCTCTCCAGCAGCTCCTTGTCTTTCTTGAACCATGGAGACCAGAACTGAACCCACAACTCCAGATGCTGAGGCTGAGTAGAACGAAAGGATCATCTCCCCTGACCTGCTGGCCACACCAAAATGTCCTCCAGTATTCCCTTGGCCCTCCTAGCCCCCAGGACACACTTTGAACATTAACAGTTAAACTGGCTCAACAGTTTAATGACTCAGAGCAGGTTAACAGCCTCCAGGAAACTCACTCATCCCTTTGCTAACAATATTGGCCACGAGGCCCCAAGCCCAGCTGTGCCCAAGGGATGCTCCTGCTCCAGAGCTGCCAGCATCCTTCCTGGAGCAAGAGTCCCAAACCCAGGGAGTGCTTGGGTGCACAGCTGGGTGAACATCTCAAATGTTGAAGCATCACTTTGCTCTGCCTGCTCTCCTGCTGTCAGCCTCAGCAGGGGCTCCCAGTGCCAAGTACCTGAGGAGAGCAGATCAGACCTTCCCTCCTTTCAAGCTGCCATCCCTGCACCTGGGCATGCAGAAGCTGCAGCTGCTCAGTGGAAAGCAGCACTTCCCGTGCTCACAGCAGCTTCCTACCTGCAATAATTAGAGGGAGAAAAAGGGGGAAAAAAAGGCCCCTGCAAGAGTTTAAACCCCTGACAGTCTCTCAAAGCAGGCTGAAGTTTATCTGAGAGCAGTGACTGTGCAGGTCTCACCCAGCACTAGGCTCCAGCACCGTGGCTCTTGTAAAGCAGCTGCCCTGGGTGAAGGCTCAGAAACACCGGAGCTAATGGGGAACTTCATTCCCAACACCCATTCCTGCTCCTTTGCGCTGCTGCTTTACTGGAACTTTCCATCCCTGGGCTTGGGGAATCACAAAAGGAGTGGTTTGCCTTGAAAGGTCAAGGGAGACGCAGAGCTGGGAGTGAAGCACATGAGGAGAGCTGAATTCACTTGCGATTCTTGCAAAGAAACCACTTTTTAATAGTTTCTCTCTGAGTCAGACTAAAGACAATATGGCCTAATAAAAGCTTTTTTCCACTCATCTCCCATCTCCCTGCCCCCTTCCCCACCCTGTCAAAGGGAAATACGGACCTAAGCTCACACCCACACGTAAAACTGAACTGGAACATTTCCCACCGACAACAAAACAGCCTCATCCACAGCTTTTTTCTATCTGTGTTGAGCAATTTTACACAGACAGCGACACTGAGCCTAGTGAGCAACTTCCACAAGCTGGGACTCACCCCCAGAACTGGAAATGAAAGTGCTGGAACATGCAAAGAGCTTATTCCTACAAATTTATTACATTTAGAGTTCAATTATTTGTCTTTATCAGGATGGAGGCAGAAGAGGACAGCCCCGGTGGGAACCACAGGGCATTTCTGCAACACCTCCCTCTCGAGGAACAGAGAGCAGAGCACCACAACTGCCCACCCAAGGGCCTCCCACCCTCAGGATGCTCCCTGAGAGCACCCACCCCATCCCAAACACAACAACCCATCCCCAGCTGCTGAGATGTCCCAAATCAAGGTTGACAGGCTGAGGACCACCAGGAAAGGTCCACTGCCTCAAACCAGCACATTAACAAGGGCCGGGCCGGATGGGGCTTGGAGCATCCTGGTCTATGGAAGGTGTCCCTGCCCATGGCAGGAGGTGGAATGAGATGAGCTTTAAGGTCTCTTCCAACCCAAACCAGTCTGGGATTCTATGAAACCAGAGCAGGAGCCCTCCCTGCAACAGGAGATCTTCATGGAGATCTCCAACACGATGATGCTCACCAGAGCTGGAGCCAGGCAGTGCTCACAGGCACCACTGCAGCTGACAGGCCTTGCTTGGGGTCAGACCCCTAAATATCAGCCAAGGCTTCAAGCTACCTGAATTTCCTGTCTCATCTTGGATTCAGGGAAAGCTGAAGTTTGTACAGAGGTGTAACTGGTGCAAGGCCATTCAGAGGCACAATTCCAATGGGGAATGACCTGCCCCCTCAGCATCAGCACCTTTCTGAGTCAGGGGGGAGTGAAAAGAGGGGAAAACACAGCAATTCACACTCAGCCTGTAGCCCAAACAGCACCTTTAGTCAGCCTCTGGATCTGCAGCTTCAAGCCTCTGGAAGTTTAGATGCCAGGTTTAATATTGACAGGCTACCTGCCAAGGGGGTTTTCCCAAAGGGAACACAATCCAGAGCAGTTTCAGTCACACATTGCAGGCCATGGCTGCCATCAAACACACCCTCAGCAGCCCAAACGAAACCAGTCTGTGCCACTGACAAAGATATTAAACAGTACCATCCTCCTACCAAAGGGAAGTGACTGTTCAAGAAAACTTGAGGAGAGAAAGCTGAGACTTCAGGGTGCTTCTCCCTCTACACATCCCAGCTCCATCCCCGAGCCAGGAAACTGGGCTCAAAGAAACTATTCCATGCCATCCTGCAAGTCTGCTGGAATGATTTCATGTTCATGCAACAGTCAAAAATGTGAATTCTGTGCCGGCTCTAAACACTGTCATTAACAGGCTTTTGGGATGTGAACCGACGTTCTGGTGGTGATGATCCTCCAAGGATCCCAGCTGGGGAGCCAGGGCAGGAGGGACAACGTCCCAGAACTGCACCACACACACCATGGTCTGTGACACATGTACTGTGCCTGGGGAGGGAGGACCCATTCTGAACGCTCCAGAAGAATGGAGACCACCCAGCTCACATTTAGGAGCCTCCTTTCCCTGGGAACAGAGCTGGACAATGAACTGGAGTGGCTGGAATTTCAGCACCTTGTGAAGTCTCGATGCTGTTCTTGCACAGGAGGGTTCCCAGCTTCCTTCTGACACAGCATTTGCTCCAAGTCAAAATCAGCCAAGAGGCACAGAAATGTCTCTTCCCACCCTCCTTTGGGGTTTTTTACCTCCACAGACTCTTGACACCTTAGGATCAGCCAAGAGCTACACAAACAAGCTTTATAGTCCTGAGCTAAGCAAGGCATGGGATCAAAGTGAGTCTCCCCCAGAGCAACACAACCTCCCACTGACACCTCCTGACACCTCAGACTTTTGTCTCTGCTCTGCCCAGACCAGAGGTCCCTATGCCACCACTGTTGGCAGCAGGATTCCTGTGCTTCCAGTTAATATCCAAGCACCTGACACAGCATTCAGTATTCCTGCTTCCTCTGAGCTTTACTTTCTAACTAGAGCAGCTTGACAAAACATTATGCTGGACAGAAAAGAAAGAAAAAGCAATGCTGTACTCACACACAACAGAGTTAAGTCCAAAATTTTGCTTCTAGATAAGAGCAGGGATTTCGATGGGGCCAGTTCAGTGCTTTCCTAATGCTCTATTACGGAAAGGAGAACAAAAATACACCAAATCCCTGAAGAGCTACGAGAAGTAACTAGTCCAGGAATAACAAAACCATGGAAAGAAAGGAGGGAGTTGGGGGAGAGATAAAGGGTGGTGGGGTTTTTTTCCCTAATCCCACTGACACATTTATTAAGCCCTTAGATTTGTGTGCATGTAACTCACAGACAACCCTGCAGGAAAAGACTTTGTCAAATGAACCTGTGCTGCATCCTGCACAGTGAAAGCTGCAGAACCCACACAGGAGCCACAAGGTGTAGGGTGCCTGACCCCTCCAGCCACCCTGCAGCCATTGGGGTTGCTCTGCAGTGACAGAGAAACCCACAGCAAAACAGAAAGTCAACATTCCTAGAGGGAGGAAAAGGTCAGCATGGGAAGGGATCAGAGTTCAGCTAAAACCAGTCACACACAGGAAGTTCAAAGTAACTCCTGTGCACTTCACAGCAAAGCAGAAGTGAAAATTAGATCTCCTTCAGGGGAGTGGTGAGGGATGGACTGAAAAGCAAATCTGCATCCTCAGTGGAAGAGCCCTGCTGAGAATAAACACAGGAGAAGGGAGCCTGTGTTTGTGGAAGCACACCTGAGGTGCTGGGGGGACTGAGCACAGCTCCAAGCCCCCACTTATGTCCCCATCACGTGCCCACCTCACGAGCCAGCTCTGACTCTCAAACCAGGGCAGGTGCTCACCTTCCTCTTTGTTGTTGGTGATGTCTTTCAGCAGCTCAGTCTTCATGCAGCCGTCTTTCCTTGGCTCTCCCTTACTCAGCACTGCTCGCTGTGGTGGGGCAGAAAAAACAGCAATATCAGGGTTGAGCTCAGTGCTCAGACACACGTTGCATTCAAAAGAAGAGACAATCATGGACACATCCTGTTTACAGCACGGCCAAACCTCCCTCTGCAAAATAAGGCTGTCAGGAAGCTGCCACCAAGGCACAGGTCACAGATAAAACACGGCAAGGCTGGCCCCGGCTGACAGCCCAAGGAGCACAGGGGCTGCGGGCTGTGCCCAGGGCTGGCACCTCCCAGCTCTGGGTTGGATGCAGCCAGACAGATTTTCCCAGTACAACGTGCCTGGGAATCCAGCTGAGTCCATCTGCATGGAAGGCATCTCGAGAAGGTGACTCTGACTCCCCCAAAAGTTTCTAGGCTTTGGGTGGGGGAGGTAGATCTATCAGACTTCTCACTACAACCTCATTTATCAACATTTCCAGCCCATGTGCTTTTGGTGGCTTGGTTGGGTTTTTTTGCAGCTCATTCAAATGAACATCCAAAACACAAACCATCAGTCAGCTACAGCTAACTCCTCATTCATAACACCCATGTTCATTAAAGTTAATGAGCTCTATTTTTAATTCTATAGAAAGCAATTTTTCTCTTTTCCCCTCCTTTTTTTAAAAAAATTTTATGTAAAAAGGGAACACCTGCTCATCTCCTCTGCCTTTCACATGCCTGGCATCACATTGTTAGCTCAGGTTTGCAGCCTTAGTACCTTCTCTTTCTCCTTCTATTTTGAAGTAGCAAGACCAAACAACAACAAAAAAAACCCAACCAAACCTACCAAAATAAACCAGAAGGAAAACGGTATTTCAAAAATAATAAACTAGAAGGGGTCTTCACCACAGCTGTGTTTAAGGAGAGAACTGGTGTGGAGGCAGAGATGGGGAGTGCCCTGCAGAGCTGGAGGTCGGTGCCGGGTTCAGCGTGCGCCGCCGGCGCCGCCGGCACAAGAATAAGCCCAGGTCAAGCCAACTGTTGTAGGCCAGCACGGGGAGCAGATGGTGCCTGCAGCCATGCAAATCACAAGGTTTAAAGCACACTGGGTGATAAAGAAAGAAAAACAACCTGCCCACCTCCCTTCAAGCAAGTGAGGGGGATGAGACACGCACGGAGCCCGGCGTGGCAGCTCCCAAACCTTCCCACAGCAGCTCGCCCATGCCCATGCGGGGTTGTCCAGGGCTGGCAGGGGAGCAGGGCTTTGGTGCTGCTGTTTCAGTCACCAGCCACCCTGCCAGGTTTGTGAACTCAGTGCTGCCAGAGCAGCCCCCAGCCCCACGCAGGGCTCATCCAGCCCCAAATCCCTGCGGGACTGCCCTGTCCTGCGCCCAAATGCCACCATGGCAAGGAGACACACGCTAAAGGAAGGAGGGAGAGAGATTCCTGGGAAAGCCTCCACCACCTGCCAGGCCTGGAGCTAAGAGCACTTCAAGGATGGATCCTGCAGCACAGGACAGAGGCTGTGGGTGGCTGCCCGTCCCTGCCTGTCCCCAGCCTGCCCCGAGCACAATCAGACACAAACCCAGCCCCATCTCAGTGCTCTCAGCACCAGGAATTTGTGTTCCAAGCACAGCACCTTCAGATCTCCAGTCACAGACCAAAAAGCTGCTGTGAGCATCAGAAAGCTCAGCTCAGCCCAGCCTGACACAGAACCTACCTTCAGCAGACACTGGCCAACAGTTTCCATTGAGAAATGATCATAAAACACAGCCCAAAGTCTGAGCATTGAGCAGCTGTTTTATTTATTTCTTTGCTGAGCCAGTAATATATATCCTTGCTGCAAACATGAGCTTGTAAACCCTACCTCTCCTCTAGCCAGACCTCTTGTAAACTGGGAGTAACCTCGGTTTTTCTCATGGACTATCCTGCTGCAAGACTTGAGCAAAGAGAGCTCTGAGTGCTCAAGGGCACCCCTGGCTCCCACCACAGCCAGGGGCACCCAGGCCCTCGCCACAGGCACCAGCAGCAAATAAAGAGCCTCAGTCAGTCTAACAGGGACCAGTTTGTTTTCCCAACCTTTGTTGCAACAAGGAGAGGTCTTGATATTCCTGCTACTACACTGACTCATACAAGAAGCCCCAGGATTTCCAGAGGCCATTCTTAGCCATCTGAGCCTAAGCTTTTCTGCATTTTCTAAGCACTACCCTCACTCCACACATCGCCCACACTCTCCCTTCCACAGAGGCGTTGCTGCTGCTCGCCCATGAAGAAAAGCCACTGCAGGAACCCTGGAGTCAATCAGACCTTGACCACCCTCCCTCCTCACTGCAGTCACCAGGAGCTCAGAGCTGCCTGCCCAGCTCTCAAAGCAGAATTCCCAACTCCAAGCGAGAAACCACCACTTTTGTCCTTTAAGAGAACAAAAGCTGGGTGCCAAGGCAAGGCTGGCTGAGGTGGCATCTCACAGGCTCTCCTGCTTCCTATCTCAGAGACAAATCAGAGGTGACAACGTTACAACTTCCCAACAAAAACTCGGCATCGAGGTAGAAAATAAAATAATAATTAAAAAACAAAATAAAAAGCCAACTGTGAATTTTGAAGCATTTTTTGATCAGAAGGAAGCTACAGGAAACCCCTGCGAAGCACTCGAAGCCTCGTCCCCCCAGGCCAGCGCTCTCCCGTCCTTGCTCCATCAGCACCCGGCAGATGCGCCCAGCACCGAGGGGCACCCACGGGGCACCCAGGACCATTCATTCCCGCCCAGCTCCACCCAGCCAACTTAGCACCAACTTCACCGCCAGTGTCAATACCTCCAGCTTTTGTGTGTATGTGTGTGTGTGTGTTGGGTTTTTTTGCCCTCCCCTCCCTTAAATCCAGAGCAAACTTCCCTTTCTGCTCACCCTCCCCATGCCCCATCCGTCCGCTCCCGATTGGCAGGGAAATCCTATACCCACCCTCCCCGCCGAGAAATGTCTGCTCTTGCAGCAGTCCCAACAAAGCCAACTGCCAAGCACACGCTGCTTCACAATAAAAGTCTCACTCGCTCCATTTATTTTTTTCCTCCTTTCCCCCTTTCCCGCAGCCGTCTGCCTCCATTCCCTCGCCCACCCCACACTGATTATTAACCATCCGTGGCTGGAGAACCTCCATAAAGAGCACACACCACCAGCCACGAAGCGTTCTTGCCCCCCCCCAACCCTTAATTTTTAGGTTTCAAAGGGTAGAAAAAATTAGTGCATCTGAAGAAAGACTGATTGGGTCTTTGAAAGGGCTTTAAGAGCCATGAGGAGCCAAGCAGAGGGGCTACTGCTGGTTTAGTTTTTTCCTCTCTGCCTCTGTTTACAAGAAAACAAGCTTCCTCTCCTCCATGAGGTCTTTGGAGGGGATGGAAGACAGGTCAGACCGGCCATGGAAAGGCTCTGCAGCATTTCCAAACAGATGATGACTACAAACTACAGTGGTGCCTTTAAAACAAAACAAACAAAAACCAAAAAGCAAAAAAAGCCCACCAAGGGGGAAAAAAAAAAAAGAAAGGGGAAAAGAAAGAAAAGAAAAAGAACAAAGCTGGGAAACACAGAAAGAGCTTTCACAGCCTCCTCTCCATGGCATTTTCATCAGCCATCCGGGTGCCCTTCGCAAAGGTCCAAACAGGTTTTATAGGCAAAGACAACACATGCACAGCAAAACTCCAACATATTGCAGCTTACCAAGCCCAAGGGAGCAGAGTTACATCATGAGCCCGAGCTCTCTGCTCTCCCGGCAGCCCGGGAAGGAGCGCAGGCTGAGGTGCCAAGATGTCTACCTTCACCAGGGTCTTTTTTTTTTTTTTTTTTTTTTTTTTTTTTTTTTTATGTCTTAAAAATCAACGGTCTGGGAACCTGAGGCTCGGCAGCAGCGTTGCTGTGAGCAGAGCCGTGCACACACAGCAGGTCCATCTGGAAGAGGGCTGGGAGCAGGAGACCCCTCAAAGTGCCCGTTCCCATCCGGGGCAGCGGATGCACCAACACCTCTGCAGGATGGCCAGCACTGATCCTGCCTGGAAGCCTCCAGCTGGTCACCAACCCCTCTGAGGTGACACCAGACCCCACTCAGGACACAGCCCCAGGGAAAGCTCCCACCAGCCAGGAAAACGAGGGCTGCAGCAACGCCGGAGCAAGGCACAGGCAAATCTCTCAACAAATGATGCAACCCCAGCAGCAGCAGATTCTTATTCACTCATTTTTTCCCTCCTTCTCCTAAAAAAAAAATAAATAAAAATAACACAACCCAAACCAGCCTGCTCATAATAACCTTTGCCTTGAAGAGAAGACAAACATTTTGTAGTTAATTATATAGGAAGTAATGATTAAGAGAATGTTTGTAGAAAGAGAGTGTTTCTTTTGTAGGCATGGGGAGGCTGCTCATTTCAGATCTCGCCACTGTGCTTGGGCAAGGCCTGGGCTCAAGGCTCGTGGGGACGCTGACCACGGGCCTGTCATTAGAAACAACAGAAGCATTTGATCTGGAGAAGGAAAGAAACACAACCACCAGCACCTACAAAGCAGTCACCAGTTTCAAAGCTCCTTTTTTTCAGGCTAAGGCCACTTCCTTATAAGCCTCATGCAATCATGTGAACATGGAATTTTATCTGCAGCTCACAACAAGCACTGCCCTCAGCCTGAAGTTTGCTCCCAAATCAAATTCTTTGCCATGCTTTTGTCTCCTGAAATCCTTTCATCCAGACTCTTCTCCATAGAAAAGAAACATTTCCTTCTCAACCCCCATGTCCTCTCTCCTATTCCAGCCGCACACGTCAACTCCCCGAGAAGGGGGGAAGCACAGAAAGAGGTGCAAGTCCCTGCATGCAACAGCTGGGAACACGGAGACACGTGCACGAAACACAACAGGACTTAAAGTGACTTCTCCCAAGGCAAGGCATTCCACGACGGCGTGCAGGCTTCAGGCAGGGGGGGTCTGCAGAGCCCGTGCCCTCCTGGAAAGGGGAGATCGATTTACACTTCCTCACTGCTTCCAGGCCCATCTAGCTGCATCCCAGTAGAGTTAAAGCCAGTGCAACTTGTGTGTGCAGGCAAATGTAAATCCAGAGCAGACAAAGGCGTCCCCTCCTTCCATGGGCTGAGGGTAGCAAGGAGTCCAGCTGCTGCCTGCCTTCTCCTAGCCCCCAGAAGGGGAGGGGGGGGAAGAAAACCCTAAAATGGAGACCAAGATTCATCACTATCTCTAGCAAAAGCAAACCAGCCATTTCAGAAACACCCAGTCCCCAGGAACTGGCTGAGCCAGGACAAAACCAGAGCACCAAGAGGAGCCTGGAGCAAGCAGAATCCAGCAGTCCAGGGCAGGGGAGCTGGGAGGCAGCTCATCCCCATCAATGGGGCTCAGGTACCTCTTCAGCCTCCACTCTCCTCTTCCTCCCACCCAAAAGCACCACAGCCAGCGGAGCGGGTCCCTGTCCCCCTGCCCATCCCCACAGTGCCCAGCCAAAGGGCACATGGGGCAGCAGAGGAGGGAAAGCCCCTCGTGGGTTCCTGTGGGACCACAAGGCTGAGCTGCCCACACCACCTCCACCTGGGTCACCTCCGGCTGTGGAGCGGCCAAGCAGCGAGACAGCAGTGCCTGCGAGCCGGGAAAGCGGACGGAGAGAAGGGGGGGAAAAAAGACAAATAATAATGAAAATAATCATAATCATAAAACTTGCACCCTCGGGCCTGTCCCTCTAATAACTACAGCAAAACCTCACCAAGGCCTTACTCTGCTGGAGGGCGAGAAAGCGACACAGCGCTGCCCAGCACCCGAAGTCCTGGAGGTGGGAGATCCTCACACCCTCTCCTCCATGGCCTACGGGCTTCGTCCCCGGCGTGGGGCCTGGTTTTTCTGCTCTGTCATTAAGAGTGGAGCCTGGTCTTTTCCTTCAATCCCAAGAATTGCACGGAATTAGATCATCTTTCTGGCTCGCCTCCCCCTACAGGCAGCTCCCGAGCATGCTCAGCGCGGCCGCGCTGCCATTTCATAACCGCATTGTTTACGGACACACGGACCTGCCATCTTTTGACAGGGACACAGGGCCCGTGTCCCTGCCCAGCGCCCCGGCCCCCGCCACAAACACCCCCTTGGGGGAAGGCAAACTGCGAAACCTTGGACAAGTAGAAGCCTGGGGGGTGATGGTGGTGGGTTTGTTGTTTATTCTGGTGGGTTTTGTTTCTTTTTTCTCCTTTTTTTCCTCCTTGATTTAGGTGAAAATCCACCTGCTTTGGAGGGAGAGGTTAACCCCTGTGGGGGCTGTGGGGAGGAGGAACTCGCAGGGCTCGATGCAGAATGCCAGCCATGATTTTTAGCTTCTTCGAATCACAACTGTGCTTCGATGTCACCTAAAAATGTAATCCCCAGCCCAGTCTGCCATCCTCTGCTGAGCCTTCCTCTGTGAGAGAAGGGGTTGGAAATATGGTATTTCCCTTAAATAAACAAGTTGGCTTAGTCCCAGCACATACAGTTTTCTCCTTTAAATGCAAACCAGAGTATTTTTGCAGGCACACAGGAAAACGAGGAGAGGAGGAGGGGAAATGTTCCTCATTTAACACCAAGAACTCCATGAAAAGCCTTGCAAGGTTGCTCAGAGCCCCACTCCGTTCCAGCCCTCTCCCCGTCTGTGCTGATCATACTTCACAGGTGAAAGCAGCTCTGACTTACGACAGAGAGAAAATGCCAGAAGAGCTGGAGGTTTCCTCATCCTTGGAACAAGGACAAGTTGTGAAAAGCTTCCTTTGCAAGAGGCACTGTGCTGCTTGGGCACAGTATGGCAGCATTGCAGGGAGGACACTTGCATGTCAGACCTTCTTAACCCCCACTGCCTCAACCCTTCTCCACGTCCTTCCCCCTCCTGATGGGGACTGAAGGAAAAACATAAATAAATCACCTGGTTTGGGAGATGCAAGCTGTTGTGTTGGAGTCCAGGACATTTTTTAAAAGATTGCTCAACATTTTCTCCCCTTCTATATTTTCCTTTTCTTTTTTTTTTTTTTTAATGGATACTTTCCAATTAGCTCGTACAGTTTGAGAGCTTCGCTCCTGCTCCGTTCCTGACTACTGTAAATCCTGGCACGCTGCCCCCCTCCAGGACCAACACCACCCTACAGCAAAGCCAGACACGTATCCTCCACCCGAGGGACCAAGGAGCTCACACGGGCACAAGAGGGACAAATCCCACTGGAAACACGAGGGGCCACAAGGGTCTGCAAAGAGGGGCTGGTGTCAAAACTCTGAATTCAGAGGAGTCAGAGAAAATAACTGGCTGAAAATGGGAGTTAAGGATTATAAACTCAGGGATTCGTTTCCAAATCACTGACATTCCATGTCACTGCAGGAACATATGGTCCTCCAAGGCTTGCAAGCAGGGAGCACACGCCATCAGTGCCCTAAGCCTTTGGGCTGACCCCAACACACGGTCACTCTCCTGCTGCGGCCATTCCTCGACCACTCTCAGCTCCAGGAGCGGGAAGGCGAGAAGGAAAAACTTCAGGGAAAAGCAGCAAAAGGAAAACAAAGAGGAGCAGCAGGAATCAAGCCAGCCCTCCCCCAAACCAGCTGGCCAGGAGAGTGAAGCTCCTTAAAACTCCTTGTTTACCTGAATAAAACAACTCGCTGCCATTGCATGAGGTGCACACAATCCTCTTTCCTTAGGAGATGGCACCACATGGGAGAGCTCAGGGGAGCCAGACCATGGAGCTGCCTCTGCCCCCTGCCCAGGGCTGGTCCCACAGAGGCTGAGCAGCAGGAATATGCCCCGTGTGTGCCACAGAGCCAGTTCTACCCAAACATGTTCTGGGACAAGGGCAAGAGCTCATGCTGGCACTGCACAGTCAGTTAAATACATGAAACGGAACAAAACCAAGACCCAAAGGCCCCACTTTGGGCTCTTAACCCTTGCTGAGAAGCAGTGCCAAGCCCAGACCTCAGCTGCTCTCTTCCCTCCAAAGTAGGTCAGGCTTTTCTGCGTCCCTGCAGACGCTTCCAAAGGGCCCCAGCCGGCAGGGACGGAGCGTTGGGTGCTTTCAGCCGGTGCCACACAGATGTCACCGTGGTCACCACCACACAGGAGCACACCTCACACACCTCAGCGGGTTTTTGGCTGTCTCCTCAGCCTTCATCAAGCCTAAAGCCCATTTTCTCCCTGGGTGGAGCTGCTCAGGCAGCAGGTCAAGGCCTCAGCTCTTCACTGTTAAAGAGAAATCTCATCTCTCTCCTCGTGACTTCTGATGCCTTTTCCTTTTCTTCTGGATGATGAACAACGAGCACATTTATAGTTCAGTGGAGACACGATAGATATTTAGATCAGGTATCACAGATTGTCCTGTGTAAGCTTCCTAATCTTTTAAATGCCATCTTCACATCTTGCTCCTTGCTTGAAAATTCAATATTGTGTCTGCACTGCAGCTTTGAGGGTCTCCCTGGAGCACAGCAAGCTCAGGCCAGTGTTTTGCAGGGGTGTCCGTGCCTTCCACGGCCCTGGGACCTTCTGTGTCCATCCCAAATCTCACCAAGGTCTGTGGCAGCCAACAGAGTTCTTGCACTAACACAAATCACAGGGCAAAAAAAAAAAAAAAATTTCCCAAGGGCAAAACCAGGGGGCTGGATTTTAAAATATGTTGCAGACATGGACCTCCTGCCATGAAATCAACCGGGGATGTTTCCTTTTAATCAGCTGTTTCCTTGGATTGCTACTATGAAGAAAAGGGAAAAAAAAAAAAAAAAAAAAAGAAGAAGAGAGGGGAGGAAGTCACCCGAAAATAAAAAGGATTGTTTCTTCCTGGTAAAATTTTGTTGGCTCTGGCCTCCACCCAAGTGAGCCATAGGCAGAGGCTGTCAAGAGACACAGTGAGGAGGTGCCATGTGGCCACAGGCCCTCTCCTCCCCTTCAGAAGATCAGTCTTCGAGCAGCTCGGACACCCAAAGCTTTGCTCCTTTTTCTTCTAAGAGCTACAAGCAGGGAGGGCTCCTTGGAGAATTTTCCAGAAACTTCACACTTTAAAAGCACAAACAAACCCTAAAAATACCCAAAAAAAAGCCCAAAACCACACCAACCCCAAGCAAGCCTCCCCACCCCAGGAGACAAACGAAAGGCACGAGGGAACAAAGCCCGAGGTTTCCCGGGGCGATGCCGGGTGCTGAGGCCCCTCGGAGCCCACGGCACAGCCCCTGGAACAGCCATCCCAGCAGGATGGAGCATCCCAGCCCGCCTGCCCTCCCGCGCACGGGGCAGCAGAGCGCAGGAATATCCAAACAAATGAACAAATAACCCCGGCCATGCTTCCCCGGCCTCTGCTCCTCCTCTCCAAGGCTTCTCCTTGCCCGGCAGGACACAGCCTGCCCTGCCAGGGCCTCACCAGGCACGGGAGGTGGACGGACCCTGCGGTACCTGCGGGCAGCTGTTGTCTTCTTCTGGTGAAGACTCCAAGAGTTGCATATTCCAGATCCTCATGAGCAGTGATTCAGTTTCTGCTCATGTGATAAAGCTCCCTCTACAGAGTGAGCATGCCCAGAAGAGCCCATTTCACTGCTCCCTCCACTGCAGCCATTTCACAGAGAACCTGCCGGCTCCAGGGCGTCCATTGGAGCGCGATTATCCCGGGCATCCCGGGGACGCACCGGTAATGCAGATCATCTGTCAACTTTCTGACAGGGCGCCAGGCCTCAAAACTGATCACTCGCCTGAAAAAAAGAGAAAGCTTTTTAAACCAGAGTGCTGTCCCGTGGCCTTCAAGAGTAGCACTTGCCCGTGGGAAAAGGAGAGGCAGGAGGGACACAGAGGGATGTGAGTGGCTTGGGGATGTCCCCGGGCTGATTTTGTTGTGCTTAACAAAGCCCCTGACCTCTGAGAGCTGGGATGAAGGCACATGGGTTAAACTGATGCAGTGAGCAGTGTCCAAGACAGTGTCTTCGAGATCCGAACTGCTGATCTGAAAGGGAGATCATTTTCACTTTGGGGATTAATAACCTGACCTGGTACAACTGACTTTAAAAGGGTATCTCAAACACAGTCATGGAAAAGCAGGGGGGGAATGGAATGAAGGGACATCTTCATGGATCCATCCTCATCCTCACCCTAATGAAGGGATAGTTCACTTCAAGGTGCAGGAGCTCTAAGATCAACCTATGTCAAACCCTACGATACTGCTGGCCCAGCCAGCAAGATAACAGAAGAAATTTTAACTTCAAAATAAAAGTAGTTTGACTCTGTTCCACTTCACCATTAAGCATAAACTCTTGGCAACCTTCATATCTGCTCAGGCTCCCAGTAAAACTGCCAGAGCAGCTCGCAGGAACATCTGTAAGCAGAGCTCGGCTGGAAGGGATTCAAGGAAGACTGGCATTTATCGAAGGCAGGAGCAGGAGGCTGCTGGAGCCGGGTGTCAGGCTGGAGAACCTCCCCCCGAGCAGGGGGAGGGCGGCCGGCAACCTCGGGGAAGAGGCCAGAAGGAAAAGGAAACTCCGACATGGCCCCGTGGCACCACCCGCATGCTCCTGGCCAAAGGAAAAACAGCTTTCCAAAAGAGGAGAGCACAGGAGAGCGTCCTCCTTAAGAGACAGAGTTCTCTTTAAGAGCAGAAACTAAAGTGAAGACGAGTGGAGTGCAACATGTGACAGTGAGCTGGGGAGGGCAGGGAGCAGCCTGCACTGTAGGGAGGGAGAAGCCATCCAAATCCATAGGGAGGTTTGGAGGAGCCCGGGGATGGTGTCTGCCCTGCCCCAGCACCAGACGAGTCCAGGCCTCAGCACAGCACAAAGCCATGGCCAGCTCTGCCAGGCTGGAAACATCCACAAGCCACGTTTCCTCCAGTCCCAGCAGCTCTTTCACCACCGTGGCCAGGCACATTTGCAGAGCTGCAATAATGAAAGCAGCAAAGAGCTGCTACAGATCTCCCTCGGCTATGAGGATGTTGTTTTCCTCTCCACACTCTGGAGAAGTTTCACTACTAAACAGTTAAAACACACAAGGCTAAATCGAGATGATTGAAATTCATAGGCAAGGAGTATTTGAGGTGACAGTATAAAGAAAGGATCACTCCTTCACCCACTGGGTTTTTGTTTGATGTGAATCTTAAGTTTTAATATACACAAAATGAGATTTTCCTGGCCTTTCTCTCAGCCGCTGAGAGGTATAGAGGTAACTCATTTAAAGACAAATTCAAAAATCCCCAAACAAAAGCAACAAACCCTGGCTATTCAGAGAGAAGTTGCATTATCCACCGCATCGAAAGATTACTGTACTTCAAACCAAAGATGGTTTTAAAACAGTTGACGTGCTGCCCTTCCTTGCAGCATGAAATTACCAAGCTTTCATTAAAAACCCAGAAATAGAAACGAAGATATTAACAAAGGCAGTGTCAATGATCCACCACAGTCAACATTCCCTTTCCGAGAACGGCGGCACAGCCGCAGCCTCCCCACTGCATCTCCACACCAGACATGTTTTCACTGCTGAGGTTAAATATACACTGAGAGCAGATGCTACCAGAGACGCTTTTCACATCTCATGGCCATCCTTGAAAGCACTAAACACTGTTTAGAAACAAAAAGGAAAAAGCAGAGCTCGTCAGGGCACTGCAGATGCTTCAACAACCAACTTGAGTAAAGCAATCGATCGGCGTTGTAGCAGCATCTCTGCCACAGGGAATGCCTGGGTGTCAGTCAGTGAAACCTGACATTTATGTCATCCAAAAGGAGCAAGAAGCTCCCAGGGCACAGCCATTGGCTGTGGGAGAGGGGCCTTCTGCCTGGGACCCCCTTGTCCCCCCTTGGCAGGGGTCAGGTGCTGCACACTAGCAGTCACACACCCATCTCCAGGCTGGCTGTGGAAGAGGTTTTGCTGCTGATGGAGGATGAGAACAGGCCCGTGCCCCGAGAAGCTGTGCCCTTTATTTAACCCAAGTGCTCTCCAGCAGCCTTCCCACCATGCCTGACACCCCCCTTTCCAAACATTCCTCACAGGGCCCACAGATTACAGGGTATTTTCACTCCACGTCTCTCTGGCCTCCCTTCTCTGATGGAAGGCTCGAACATCCCTTTCAGAAATTCCACATTTTCAGGAGGAAGGGAGCAGCACAAACACCTCCCTTCACAAAGGACACCGGGTTCCTCAGGGCTCTTGCTTAATGACACCATTAAGTCCAGCATTTTCACAGCTCCCTTGCAGGGGAAGCCAAAGTGGGAGGCAAAGGGAGGTTTTTCTTTTTATAGGAAGAACAATATTTAGCTCTGCAAAATACAGAGGGTTTTCCTTACTTCCTTTTTTCCATCAGGCTCCTCTTCTTGCAGACCCTCCAGCTGATCAAATCTGATGCTCCCTTTCAGCCTCCTCGGAAGCAATCCCAAAAGCACAACAAGCTGAAGGGACTTTGGGTATGAGATGAGCATTTCTGCAGGAATCCCGATTGTTTCTGCACTGCTATAAACCATTCTCCAGCTCCACCACAAGCTATTCAAATGTTCCTTTCGCTCTTCAACCATGATATCCAACATTTCTTAATCAGAATGTCCCAGGGCACACTTGGTATCCCCAGTATCCTCCAATGTGCACCTCCAGGCTCAGGTAACAGCTTTGGAAGAACAGGCAGTCATTAATGCATCTGTTGGAATCACAGCTTTCCCTGCCTTTCAAAACCTGGTTTTTTTCCCCCCAAAGCTTCCAAGCTATCTCCCTTCCTTCCCCCCTTTTCCCCAGCAGAGCTGAAAACTGTTTTTACTTAATAGGAAACAAGAAATGTTCTCCGGGACGTTGCATTGAGTACATCATACACACTAAAAAGGAAAAAAAAAAGGAAAAGAAAAAAGATCCTCTTGGACAGCAATTGAGATGTGAGCTCTCTGGGAGATGTTGCTATGTTTTGATAAGAATATGTGTTGAATATTTCATTTACAGGGCAATCCTAGAACTTTATTTAGCAGCATATTGGCCAGACAGCTGTAATTTAGAACATACTGTATTCCTAACAGTTCCCAATTATAAATTCCTTCAGCTTTAACTTACAGTAACCACAGCTCCTTCTATTTTGGAACTCTAAATCCACCATTTCTCCCCTGCATTCAGCTATGGCATAGCAAGAGCTCCTACAGTACAAACACAGCCTTGCTGCAGAAGGGTCCTAAATCCAGCATGCTACCCCCAGCACAGCAAGCAAGTTTGTGCTTCCAGCACACTCACTGCTCCACAGACAAATGTTTTATTGGTTTATTTGGGGACAGTGGCCCCATTTGTCAGTGCAAAGCCATCCTGCAGTGCCCTGCCAGCAGCAGGCTGGGAAAATGGCTGTGCACATTCCATCCTCCTCCTGCTGCAACAAGCGCTGGAGATCCTGCCAACGAGCCTCACGTGTTCAGTGTGGCCCTGTTCTTTGACCTCACACCTATTTTTTTTAAGGATTAAGGCACTGACATGAAAATAAGCAAGTTCTTCACTGGAGGAGAATCAGTGCTCCACGAAGCCTTTGTGTCTCTCCCCACATCGTGAGCTCCTATGGAACAGTGCCCGTTGACGGCTCTCCCAGCCATCCTGCTGACTTTATCAAATTTCTGCAAGGAACAGAAGGAGCAGATGAACTCTGTAAAAACAAAGCTCCTGCCTCCATGCAAATATCCCTGGTTAAGAGGAGCGGAGAAATAGAGCGAGCATGATGTGTGTACGGAATTGGCTCCACAGACGCTGCTTCTCAGCAACTGCCATAAGGTGGCAGTGGGTCTTTAAGGCTACCTTACACCTTCCCACAGCACAATAGGAATTAGCACACCAGTGGGCTTCCAGCAGCTGAAACTGATTAAGTCCAATTTCCTCATCAAGGGAACCAGACCCTACATGAAAACTTGGGGCTGAGATCACCTCCACTGCCAGAGTCACAAAAGGAGGAAAAGCCACCAGGGTGAATTCTGCAAAGCCATAAAGGCAGCCCCCATCTGAGCCAAAGAAAATCAGCCCCTTTTCCCTCTCTCTGTGCAATCACAAAGCTGTTTGTTTTACAGAAACGCTTCTCTTTGTGCATTCATCCAGCCATAAACAAGCCAGTGACCATTAAAGAGTAGGAGAAGTTCTGCCTGGCCAGCAAGCTGGGCTCCAGCAGGATTTTATGCAGGGAACATAAAAGCCAGCTCAGTAAGCAAGCTGCTCACCAGCTCAGCACAGGGCTGAGGTAGCAAAACAGGCCCAGAAAGCACCGAGGAAGAGTTGGGTTCACAAGAAAGATGGAACCAGGCAATAAACAGGCAAGTAGCTTTAGGTAATGAAGAGACTCATCATGCAGAATGCCCATCACCAGGGACACAGCAATAAAATCAAATCTTTGCCAGTCACCCCCTGAACCATGCTGTGAAAAGTGGCCAGAGTTGCCCTGAAGGAAGAGCTGATCTACCTTACAGCACACAGACAGCCCATGATCGCAGAGATTTCTGTTCAGAAAGTCAAACACATAACTCTGTACCACCCAAGGATTCACAGTGCCCTGACAGAGCAAACCCCTTGCCTTACCTGTCTCTACAGCCAGGCCGGAATGCCGGGTGGGCCCCCCGTGTCACACCTCCCATGTGTGAGTGGACAGGTCAGAGGGAGCTGACTCCACACCAACTCCACACCAACCCAGAGCTCCCCTACACCTCGCTAACACAAACATCCAGAGCCAATGTAAATGTTTTATTGGCACCTCACCACGCAGCGTGCTTGTACAACAACTGGAGTCAATCGGCTCGTGCAGCACATACCTGCTGGTGCTTACACATTCCTTGTAAAAAGCTGGCAACTACGGGTGAAATCCAAGAGCCCAACCGAGCACAACTCGCACTGCCTTCCCCCAAACCCACTCACCAACACATTAAACCCCTGCAAGAAGCACAGAAAAATCCCTCAGCCAAAGGAATAAACGTGCATATTCCCTCCTCTCCATGCCAGTTTGGAGGACCTGATGTGGCAAGGTTTCTTTGCCATCACTGGAATGCAAAATAAGTCTGAAAGAGGGGAGTTTGAGCTTAACATTCTTTCACCCTCCCACAATCCCAGACGGATCTGAGTTTAAACTGCTCAGAGCAGGTCTGAGCCCTGTGAGGCTCCCCATTAATAATAATTAGCGCCCGAGCCCACGATGAGACACAATCACGTGCCTGCCAATATGAAGGCTCAGCCCTGGCTGCAGCCCCTGCCTGCTGTCACCTCATGTCACCACCCTGACATTACACAGGTCCCTTCCTCACGCAGGCCCGCCAGCCAGCAAAGGTCAGTATTCCAAACCCCTCCCCGCGGATCCGCAGGAAGCGTTTGAAGCCATCTCGTGTCAGTGGTTTAACTACGCTGCTTTTGAATCAATTCCAACAGTTTTCACTCCATCCAGTCTCCTGGCTCCCCCAGCCCAGGGGCACGGCAAGGAACCGATGGATTTGCCCTACCTCCATCCCGGCTGCGGGTCCCTCCAGGTCCTGACTCCAGGCCTATCCCTCCTCCAGCCACAAATCCATCTCACTCCATGGGTGCAGCCTCCACCCCGGAGCATGCTCAGTACGGGCTGATCTTCAGCCATTTCAGAGCTTTAATGAAATGTAAGCATAAGGAAGTGTCATTAGCAAAAAAAAAAAAAAAAGGGGAAAAAAAAAAAAAAAAAGGTGCAGGATTCATCCCGATCCAGCCAACCTTCCTCTTCCCATCCTCTTGTCAAGGAGGCGAAGCTCTCACTGCAGGGATCGCAGGCATTTTTAGGCAGCAAGCATCTCGTTTTAGAACAAAAGCAAGGAAAATCCTGTCTCAGGCAAGCCTTGTGCAAGAGGAGCATTTCCCAGTGACACTCAAACCAGCCAATTTGTCACTCTGGGCCTTCCACAAATTACAATGTTTTCATGAAATGCCATTAATATTATTTTTTCCCCCAACAGGCTTCAAGCAAGGCTTTTAGCTGGCAATGCAAATAGTGCTTCCCAGCCATCTTAAAGCTAAACCTACCCCAGTCTACCCTAAGCTCCTTGAAGGTTATTTTAACTCCATTTGCAACAAAGTTAAACAGCAGGATGAAAGAGGAGGAAAGAGAGTGCAGTGTAACACATTTCATGCTATGCTTTCCTAAGGACCTGAATTTTAAGAGAGGTTTGTTTTTCACTCATCAGCCCTGAAATTCCTCCATCATTGCCTTGTCCCCTCGATGCAGTAGGACTGTTTCAAGGAAGAACTAATAGAGGATTTTTTTTTTTAAATCCTTCCCAGGTTTTCAAACAACAAAATATGAAAGACACACAATGTTGGAGCACACCTGGGGAATGCAGCCCTGCATACTCTGAGTGATCTGCACATGGAGCTTGACTATTCCTTAAAAACTTGTATTTCCCCACATATCCTTTGCATGTCTCCTACAGATCCCTTCCAGCTCACTGAACTGCTCCAGAAAGTAAAGACAGTTGGTGCAAAATAAAGCTTTGCCAGGGCAAAAAGTGGTTATTCAATCCCAACAAAGTTGGAACATATATATCCTGTTCCTCATGTTGGGCCCAGGCCAAAACCAACTCTGGATGTTGAAATCCGTGAATTGTGTGTGCTCTGCCGAGCGATGTTCGCTTCTCGTGGCACATGAGCAGTGTCTCCCCAGAGCTGGAGTTTGAGGAAAATTCAAAAATAAAACGATTTACTTTATCAACGCAGCATTTCAGGAAACACCAGGGTGGCAGCTGAACACCAAACCAGCTTTTTTCCTGAACAGAACTTCCAAGGGAATCACAACAGCACTACAGCCGTTCTGTACAACGCCACAAGCCAAGTTCAAGCCAAGATTTTCATCAGGCCCCAGCACATCTGTGCCAGACGCACTACGCAAACAACTCATGACGTTGTTCCCTCATCCCTTCCCTGATAAATACAGCCCAGTCCTCAACACCAAGCCACAGCTTTTTAGCAAATTCTTTGGGACCGTGTCCGCCTCGGGAGCGCCAGGCAGCCTGGCACGCCAAGCGCTGGCGAGCTGCTTTTTACTGAAATATTTTTAGAGCACAAAACATTTGGTAAAGTGACCCAGGATAAACCACACTAATTCAGTGTGCTGAGCTCCCCTCAGACCTCTCTTCCTGCTGAAGGATGCCACCAAAGGCCATTTGGCCCCAGGCTGCCCCTTACCAGAGACCTTCATCAGGGCCCTCTGTTCCCAGAGCAGGATCAATTCCCTCCACGCCACACTGGGCAATCCCAGATACCGCCCAGTGCCTTCATTAAGCACAGATTGATACACCCTGCCAACAAATTCTATTCCCATCCTCTGCCTTGCCTTGAAATTGAAGGTAGTTTAAAAATAATATTCAGACCATAAAATCCCGAGGCATGTCTGCTGAATCGAGCGGTGTTTGCATCTCGCACAGCTCAAGCATGTCAAATTTGTTTCCTTGGAAACAAAGACTAATTTGCAAGCATTGCTTTCTTCCCTTTTTTTTATTTTATGTAACGAAGACATCCATACCTGCAGCTCTTTCTGATACAAAGGAATTAAAGCAGATTCACCTACCAACACGGTTCATAAGAGAATTATTAATGTATTTCACTAATGAACCATTGGTTTGCTGCACTAAGGGAAAACCAGAGTTCATTACTATTTAAAAACCCTGTTTTCCCTCAATGGATGCACACTCGAGGCATGGCATTTATATTGTTTCCTTGGGGACAGGTAGAAAAAAACCAACAAAAACCAGAGTGATTTGTTTACCCTGGGCTAGGGATGGTGGCTCCAGTGGAGGAGCAATCTAAGAGGGAAATCCTGTCCTGCTCCTGCCACATCTCTCCAAAGGAGACACAGCTCAAACACACCTGCCTCCAACACAGCCTGAAGAGTCAACACAAGCTTAATAAAATAGAAAAGTGATAACATCTTGTAAATGTGTTTTGGCAGTTTTAAGCCCAACTCTTCCCCTAGACACACAGTAGGGAAGTGGGAAGCCAGATTTTCTGTGCAGCCATAACTCTTCTCCCAGACCCACTCCCACCAGATCCTCCCAGGGAGGGCAGTAAATCCTAAAGCAATGACACACAACCTCTCTGTGAGGGCATGAAACAGGAGGGAGGGCAAAAGTGTCAGAGCTGAGTTATCCATAGGCTCATTTACAAAGGGAGTCGGTGCCCCCACCCTCCGGAGCCTCTGTGAGGAGCTCAGCACCTCTCACAAATCCGTCAGAGACGGAGTAAAATGGACACGTGAGAACAGCAAACAAAATTATGGCTCCTCAAACACACCCTCCCCGAGGCCTGCTCAGCACAGACGTCATTCTCAGCATGCCTGGGTTGCAATCTCTACCTGAGAAGGTGATCTTCACATCCAAGGGAACAGAGCCCCAAACTTCTCCTGTTCCTGTTAGGATCACTGGATAGAAAAAGCCATGGGAGCTGCACAAACAGGAGGTGACAGAACAAGAACAGTCTCCTTCCTCCACATAAGGAACAAAGCCTCGCCGTTCCCTCTCCCTGGAGAATTCCAGAGTTGATACTGGAGCAAATGGCCAGCACTAAATCTGATGTGAACCTTGGATGCTTCACACTTCAGGCCTTGGAACTCCAGCATTCCAGGTATTCCAAAGGGGTTCCGAGATTGGCAAGGCCACTTCCCTGACAGAGCAGCCTTGCTCTCCTCTTCAACATGCCCACAGTAGGACCAATCACCTGGGGGGCAGTCTGTAAACAAAAGGCACCAAAACCCCAAACCCTGCAAATGTCCAGCAGAACTCCCACAGGGTCTCACCCTCAAGCTTGAAAAATTAAAATCTCTGTTCAGTACATTGACTTGAAGAGCACTCAGCACCACCAGCTCAGGGTTTAATTCCTGCTGCTGTCGGGGAATCCTGGAAGCAAATCCCCCACACCCAACAACAATGTGCACCCTTTACCAAGTATTGTAATTACTACATTTTATTCCAACCAATGCCACAGTCTCAAGGAGTTTTGGAGACTGTTGAATGAATTCTGGGGGAAGACCAAGAAAAGCCACCTAGTTCTTCCTCATCAAAAGCAGAGCAAGTACTGAAAAAACATCTAAACATCACCAGGTAAAAAAGAATCTGAGAGATACATGGTGATTTGCTTAGAGATATTGTAACAATAAAAATAACTAGGACTTTATAAAGCAATTTATAATAAGAGATGGGAATAGCAGGCAATATTAATGTATCCACTTTCGCAGATGGGAAAACTCAAGGTTTGGAGAATTAAGTGCCAAAAATTTCTGGAGTGGTCCTTCACAAACAGAGCAGAGGAACAGGATACAGGAGAACTGGATGTGAAGTCATGCTCTGCTGCTGATTTACTGAGTCACCTCAACTGGCCAAGCTGGGCCAGCAAGGAATGCGTCTGGACAGTCCATATGGGATGAGTCAAATTTAAATTCCAGTGAAGTTTGAGCACTTCAAGCTCCCTTGAAAAAAATCCTCCATTATTTAAAAACAACCAGAAAACCCCAAACCACATCATGTACGTAACAAACACGTCAGTATTTTCTCCCTCTGTCTGATATTCCCTTAACCAACAAGTTTTTGGAGGGGAGGGGAAATATTTATGCAGAACAGTGACCTTGCAATCACTGAGGAGCCCTTTATGCCCGTTGCCAAGTTTGAAAGTGGGTGGATGCCACGTGGGTGAATCTGTGACACCAGGACACAGGCCAGACTCATAAAAGGAGTCAGACACGTTGGAATCGACCAACAGGAGCAATAAATTCCCAGAAGTTCCTTAGAAATGTTTTGTCAGATAACTGGGCTGCAAGTCAAGCCCCTGGGGCAAGGGCATGAGCTCCGTTATGGGGTTTTAACGCAGATGCATGAAACACCTGGCAAAGGCTGGGGTGAAAAGATGGGACCAAACAAAAGGAAATGTGGAAATAGAGGGAGATGACACCACTTCCTATCAGTTTAAACGCTGTGGGTTTGGGAGGGACAATGAGCTGATGGATGCTGTGAGCCCCAGGTGTGTCTGGAGACCTCAGAACTCGGGTTTGAATTTGGGATGACACTCATGGGATTTATTTTAATATCTGAAGCATTAAACCATCCTATTTCCTTGGGCTCCCAGAGCCACAACACTACAGCCTTGCTGTATTCTGAAAGACAAGAGGCGAAGGCATTCTGGGGAGCTCAAGGCTAAGACTGACAAGCTCATTGTGATGCTTTCCCACAGGAAGGCTCTGTAGAACAACAAAAAAAAATTAAATCAAAAGTCACACACTGATTTTGAGTGGCCAGCTCAGACAAAGTTTTTCAAATCTACTTTTAGAATCACAGACTGTCCTGAGTTGAAGGGACCCACCAGGATCATCCAGTGCAGCTCCTGGCCCTGCACAGACCCCCCAACAGCCCCACCCTGGGCATCCCTGGCAGCGCTGTCCAAACGCTCCTGGAGCTCTGGCAGCCTCGGGGCCGTGCCCATTCCCTGGGGAGCCTGGGCAGTGCCCAGCACCCTCTGGGGGAAGAACCTTTCCCTGACATCCAACCTGAACCTCCCTGGCCCAGCTCCACACCATTCTTCTAGGAGAGCATCTCCTCCCCATGTGCAGACATTACAGCAAGATGCAAATGGTCCGTTCACTTGAAGATTAGGCAGTGGTTTCACATCAAAATTTAAACCACTCTTTCAAAAATAACTTCCCTCCAGTTCTCCCCCCTTCCCGCCCCCCTGTATAAAACCCATTCATTTGCCTCACAAGGAGGCACAGAGCTTCATTTTGTTAACATTTTAAACTGAAGGACTCAAAATACAGTGAAACACTAGGAAGAAAAAGCCAAACAAACCACAAAATGCTGCAATAACAAGCAGCTCTCAGAGCTGTGAACCAGAGATTGGGAAAGATGAACTTTGCAGAACGTCTGCCCAGCAGCCCCTCTCCTCCTCTGCCCACTCTTGGCCACAGCAACCAGAATCTGTTTGGGAAGCAAAGCAAGGGAAGACAGGATTCTACCAGGGAGAAGTTCTGCTCACAGAGAAAAAGACCATTTGCACTATTTTTATTACACAAGAAACAGGAAAGGGCTGTGCAAGGCCCAGACTCTCCCTCCCAGTGCCGATCTGCTGAATTCAAATGTGCATCAAAAGTATGATGGACTTTTGGAAGCTTCTCCTCCACTGTCATACAGCCTCACCCCAGAGAAAGAACAAGCAGAAGTCATTAGTTCTGGTTTGGTGACAATACCAAAAATAAAATAAAATAAAAGCAGACGGGCAATGAGGGAAAAAAAAAATCCTGACTATTTCTGTTCTGCAACAGGAAGCCAAATGCCAGCCTTGATCACCCCTGAGCTCCAGTTAAACAAACTCAAGGACTGCTGGAGTCAGCTTCCCTTCCTCCAGCAGTTTTGTAAGACATTAACTTGGTGGCTGGAAGCTCTGGAGTTTCACGTGAAACTTTTCAGCAGCTGCATCACAACCACAAAGCCAGGCCCAGAGCAGTGCACCAAGGCAGCTTCAATAATGACTCTGCTGCACTTGGGGAATGGAGCTGCAGCAGTGTTTTCATGCAAAAGCCAAGAAAAACCAGCCAGGGGGGCAGAATATGGCCCTCCAAAGAAGATCTCCAGGATTCCCTGCCTGTGAGAGCTGAGGATACCCAGCCAGACCCCAGGAGCAGAGGGGGAATCTTCACGGCATCACCACAGCACATTCCCCAAATCCACAGTCTGTGGGGTGATCCTTCTCCAGACGCTGAGATTGGAGCCCAGAGCTGCTGCATCACCTGGCAAACATCACCCAGCTTTTACTGCCTCCTTGGTGTGCTCAGCTCTCAGGACAGATCCCATGGGAGCTGTGGCTCTGCACTGGGAGAGCACTAGGAGCTGCAGGCATGGATGGGGCTTGCTCAGGGCACTCCAGAACAATCCCACTCATGGGAAGGCTTCCAAATAGAAGTGCCCTCATTTAGGCTCAGGGATACAGTGTTTCAAAGCAAAAACCCTGGGAGGAAGTCAAATCCTTCATCATCTTTTCCCTGGATGTGCACGCTTCCCTATTCTGCATTGGCAGCCCCGAGGCAACAGAGAGGGACCCTCCCAGCTGTCCTGTCCCCTCCTTCCTGGATCAGGTCTATCAGCAGGCACCTGAGATAAACACAAATGCTTCTAAGCCTCAAGCACAATATTCCCATCCCAGCAGCAGAATCACTCCGTGGCATTTTCCCCTCCCTTAAGGAAGGAGGAGGGAAAGCCCCGCTCAGCCAGGTGGGTATAAAGGGAATATCCCTCAGGTACTGCCACCACCACTGCAGTATTTCTGATATTCCCCTTTCCTGACGTGTGGAAAACCTGCAAGGCTGGATGTTTACAGGTCAATATGCTGTGACCTGCCTGGAGCACTAATACTTTTTTTTCCTAAATCCTTTTTTAGAAGGAGCAGAGTTAAGGATCAGCTCTAAAGCAGCCCAAGGTGCCTGTCATTTCAAACTGCATCTAACACTCCTCTTCCTCTCCACACTGAAAAAAGCCTTGCAGAAGGTCCTGTAAAGCCCTGCACATCCCTCTGTGAATCTAAACATGCCCCATTCCCAAGGGAATGAATGGATACCACAAATCCAAGTTTGACTCGAAAAACTCAAGACGAGGCTGCATCCACTGCGATGCACAAGCAAAAAACCCACAAGTACACACAAATCTTCCTTCAACAGCATCATCCCTCCACACCAGCCTAAATAAATGCCAGGTGTTTGTACAGCAGGACTAACTCTGCACGGAGGCAAGGAGCCAAGTCCAGTAATTCAAGGGATTCGTATCCATTTGTTTTTCCCAGGTTCTTACACCCCATTGCAACCCCAGTAACGCCGTCCTGCTCTCAGCAGCTGACTTCACCTTCAGTCAGTCTGCTTGGGAAGAAGGGGGGTTGTTGCCATCATTTTGTTTTAAAGAGCTACTTCCCCGTGGATCCAGCTGTGCTGATTTGCACAGCTGTGTTGCAACAAGATCCTTCCAAAATTAAGGTCAACTCAGCCTGTGTCCCGCCGAAAAATTCATCAAATATTTTGTCATGAATTTTTCTAGAGGTGAAAGCCAAATTTTGCAGGGAGAACCAAATTCCACCGAGCTCAGGCCTTCCAGACTTACCACAACACAAAATCTACCCCTCGGTGTTGGTGGAACCCTCCACGTGGTGCATTCCAGAGCCACAAAACTCAGCCAAAATTGGGATTGCTGCTGATTCCCTTCCCACTCTGGAGCTCTGCCTGCCCTCCCCAGCGTTCCCATTTGCTTTTGCAGAAGACATTTTCAGCAATGACCCCATTCCACTGTGCCTTCTACTTTCACTTGCTTTCTGCCATCATGAATCATTAACCATCCCCATTTATCATCAGATATAGATATATATATAGCTTGACTTTTTAATATATATATATAACTCTGCATATGCTTGAAATTAAAATAATAAAGAAAATTGCACTGAACTTCAGGGTTTGGAGGGGTTTTTTTTAAAAAAAACAAAGCTGCAAAACTATCCCATAGAAAAGTATGAACGTTATACTAAAAAGGCAAAGTCAAACCTGGCTGAATTTTTTGAGCCCACCAATCTCCTACCCCTTTTGATGCCTGACAACAGAGGTGTGAATGCCAAAGAGTCACACACAGGTACAGGCAGAACCATCCTGCTCTGGTTTTGATGCAGCACAAGCTGCCATGCAATTCAAAAAGCCCCAAAACCAAAGACTTCAGAAAACCTGCCCATATACCCCACTTCCCTCGTTTTTAACTTTAAATGAGGGTTACAAAGGCGCCAGTGTAGAATTGCTTTGGCAATGTGTCAGATTTAAAATCAAACAGCCCCTCCTGCCCCGTTAGAAACCCTCCCACAGGGATATTTTCTATACCCCACATGTATTATGAACGTGTCCTAGGGCACAGGCAGAGTTTCATGGCTCCCTGTGCCACTCCCACATTCCCAACTGCAAATTCCCTCCTTGGTTTGGCTGCATTAAAGCAGGAAGAAGGACCTGCCTTACCATGGGGCAATTAAAACCTCGGAGGGGGGAAATAAATAGGAAATAAATCCTCAGCAAGTCAAAGTGTCCTTTCAATCCATGGCTTTCCGTGCTGGGAAGGAGCCCTCCTGCCACAGCACTTTCAGAGCACAGAGCCTCCATCCTGCCAGAGCCACCAGCACAGGGATAAACTAACCAGGAGCCAGGCAAGTTCAGAGGTGTTTGGTCCCAGGAAATCTTTGGGAAACCCCAAGAGAGCGAAGCATCAGCAGGAAAAACCTCGTAGGGCAAGTCTGGGGTGACAAATCCCTCAGGCCATGCTGGGTTTTTACATTCCCAACAAGGAGCCTACATGGGTTTATCCAGAAGTTCCACAGCGTGGAAGGGGGTGACGAAGATGCTCAAAGGAGCAGCATCCTCCTGGCACAACACAAATCCATCCCCATCCCACGGTGGGACGGAGGAGTCAGGATCCTGTGCTGCTCCCAGAGCCTGGCAGGGGGAAGGAAGCAGCTCAAGGAGAGCAGGGACAGTTTTTAAGCACTCTTGATCATTCCTTGGAATAAAATATATTTTAAAAAATTGCTCATCGAGCGATTAAAATGTGCAAACATTTTGCTTGGTGTTCCGACTGCCACATTTAATATTTCAAACAACATCCAGGCCAATATTGTTGCTTAATTTAACATAACTGGATCCTGAATGCATTTCTAACAGATTAAACCACAGAAATATCCACATGTTTTAATGAGGATTTGGCACTACTCGGAGCCAAACACATTTTAGTAATATTTTTGGACTACAAATTCTTTCATAAGAAAAGAAAGCCCACTGGTAATGGAGCTGCATTGCCTACATTTCAAGCCTCTTTGGATTTATGTAAATTGAAAAACTGAAATATTTAGTGCCATTATAATTCAAGCAACATCTGGACAATTTTCTTTGCCGCGTAAAAGATTTCAGTCAGCTTTGCAGAGGCTCAGGCCATGTTGCTCAGCAGAATGGCTCCTTTTACATTTGCATGCTTCACTTCCATTCTGCAGTTTCTATGCCAACAAGCATTTGAAACTCTTTAAAAAGCACATTTGGAACTGGGGGAAGATGGAAGATTGGAAATGCGATAAAGATTTGTTTGTTTTGGGGGGTTTTGTTGGTGGTGTTTCCCTAAATCTAAATCATCTTTTTTTTTTTTATTCTTTTTGAGCCGTGGAAACCTCAAAAAGGCCCAATAACCATCACTGCAGCCATGGCAACTCTTCCACCTGCTTCAAAATGCAGCAGGGACTTGGTAAGAGGAGTTTGTTCAGTCAATTTGATGTATAATATATATATAAATATCTATTACTCCAGTTCCCTCTCCAAAGAAAGAACCAATAGCAAACACCACAAATTTAGGTGTCCATCTCCTAGTGCAGCATCCAGGCCCTGTGTGAGTTTCCAAATCCCAAGGAAAAGTAAACAGGAAAAAGCAGCTATGACTGAACTGTCACTCAGAATCCAGCAGCTTGATTTTTAACCAGATTTTTGGAAGCAACTCCTCCCCTTCCTCCCCACCCCCAGTCCCAGATGGCTCAAATTTTATAGTTAAAGTTCATGCTTAGTGCTTTGACATTACAGGTGTGAGGAGATAAAGGAAGCCACAACCATGAAGAGGCACAATACAGCATTCAGAGCAAACAGCAGCAATGATCTTACAAAACTTACAGAAAAAACTGTATTTTCTTTATAGAGATGCAGTCTACATTGTGAATTCCTCTCCTCCTGAAGTTCCCCAAGGGACCAGGATGGAGCTGCCATCCTGGGACACCAGCAAAGGTGCCCAAAAAAAAAACCAGTCAGACCAGGCCATTCCATGGACAGTGGGAAGAAGTTGTTCCCAGCAAACAGCAGGACTAGGAAGGGGTTTCCTGAGGGAGCTGCACAAGCAGGGAGCACCCACCAACACCTGCTCTTCAGCAGTTTTATTATTTAGTGACAGGACAAGGGGGAATGGCTTCAAACTGAAGCAGAGTAGGTTTAGCTGGGATCTTGGGAAGGAATTGTTCCCTGGGAGGGTAGGCAGGCCCTGGCACAGGGTGCCCAGAGCAGCTGGGGCTGCCCTTGGATCCCTGGCAGTGCCCAAGGCCAGGCTGGACATTGGGGCTTGGAGCAGCCTGGGTTGGGGGAAGGTGTCCCTGCACAGGGGTTGGAATGAGATGATCTGGAAGGTCCCTTCCAACCCAAACCAGCCTGGGATTCTGCGATTTTCTTGTCCATGAGCTCCAGAGGATGGAAACCAGAACCCATGGTGATCCTGCCAGTGCTAAACGTTCCTTTACAGGCTCCTGGGTAACGATGGGGATCTGTCAGCCCCCTCCATCCACCCCCTGTGCAGATGTGACACTGACCTGACGTGCTGGGAGGGGACAGGATGAGGGAAATGCTGTGCAATAATCAATCCTAACCACAGCGCCGTGAGAAAATCACAGAATCATTAAGGCTGGGAAACACCTCTAAGATCATCAGATCCAACCACCCCCATGTTCAACACTAACCTGTGTCCCCAAGTCCCACATCCACATGGTTTTTGAACACTTCCAGTGATGGTTACCCCACCACTGCCCTAGGCAGCCCCTTCCAATGCTTTATAATGCCCACATGTGATAAATTTCTCTTCCTTCAGCCAGACAGGACACAGAGAAAGGGAGATTGGGTGCCCTTGTCCAAAGCAAAATGTTTAACACATTAACCAGCTCCTTCCCTCCCTGGACAGCCACAGATGATGCAGAGCATCAGACAACTCATTTCAGCACCAGTCCAGGATTTATTTTTGCAATAAGGGATCAGAATGAGACCCAGGAAAGGCAAAAACTCCCGCAGGGAGGAGCAGGAGACAAAAGCACATGATTACCAGTACAGTGGTGGGGACTAGAAAACAGTTATTAATTTTCAAAAGCTGTTTTGTCTCCTGGGAGAGGTAACAGTCCCCAGGTCCCAAACACAGCTCCTGCTGCACAGAGCATCAAAGAGCAGGAGCAAAGGCTACATCTGTGAAACTCCTGCCATTTGAAAGAGGCCTACAGGCCTGGCACACGGAGTGCCTGCAGCACAAGGAAGGGGTCTTGCAAAAATAAAGCCACAAACGCTCGCTTTTCCAG
The DNA here is from genome assembly GCF_017639235.1 of Corvus kubaryi. Lineage (NCBI taxonomy): Eukaryota > Metazoa > Chordata > Aves > Passeriformes > Corvidae > Corvus > Corvus kubaryi. Next base: position 1,735,144 of record NW_024582065.1, on the reverse strand, counting down.
TCCTGGCTGTGCCGTAGGAAGGGGCAGCTCCTCCTCTGGCCCAGCTCCGGCCTCTGGTGTTTCCTGCCATGATTTCACAACCTTTGCCATTTCAAAAGTCCTTCTGGCAGCCACAGCAGCAAGCAGGGAGCTATTTTACACGAGTGCGTGACTGACGCATCCAGGCTCCTCTCCCCACGTCGTGCACAGGGAGCTGACACTGCCCACGGATCGGGGCCATAACTGCTGCAAATTGGAGCATTTTCACCTCCCTCAATGAACTGTATGGGTGTGTACTAGCTGGAAATACAGCTCCATCTGGGATTGAAGGGACTGAGCCTAAAATACTGAAATCAACAGCAGCTTTCGACTGACAGGAGCTGGCCACATGGGTGTTCTCTGTCTGGGATAACTTCTTCCATGCTATGCACGAGCCAAAGGCACCAACAGCAAGAAACAGCAATCCCTAGCAGCTACAGAACGAACAAAACTGGGCAGGTTTCTGCTGCAGCCCACACCTACACCTTCCTAAGATGTCTGCACAGGGAGAGGAGAGAGATCTCCCCTATTAAGAGGAGGGAGAGTGATTTGAAATCAATGTTTGGCAAAATCAAAGTCTGTGGGGACTCGTGGTAATGAGTTCCCCTGCTGGGTTTATGATGTTTAAAGGAAAACAAAACATTGCTGCAATGTTTTTGCAGGTGAGACCTGGGGAGGTTGCTCACACACCTGGTTTTATATTCCCTAAACTCCCTCTAAGCAGGAGAGGCTCCCTCCCTGCCCTGTGCTCAGGGACACTCGGGTGATGAGCCACTGTCCCACCTGGGCACGGTGGTCTCTGGAGCTGGGTGGTGTTGAGATGCCCCTGTTGTTCTCCTGCTTGAGATGGCAGCTCAAAACTAGCTGGAAATGGAGCAGATGATCTCATGTGCTCCTCAGCTAATGGAAATACCCAGGGGCCACGGGTCCTTCCTGCCCAGCCCTCTCCCTGTGGGTCCCTTATGGGATTAGGCAGCAGCCAAGCACGACAATTCACTATTAGCTGGACTAAGTGCTACGGAGAGATCATGAAAATGAATTAACTCCTGCCCTTCTCTCTTCTGTGATGGATTACACTCTGCTCCTTCAGAGCAGTTTCACATAAGGGGAGAGGGAAACATGGGAGAGATATGAGGAATTTATTCCCACCTGGTTTCTTGTGTGGACACACAACGCTGGAACTGCCCCACGCCTCCAGTCACGCTGCGAGGTGAGGAATGAGCCAGGGCCACATCCAGTGCCAGCAGCTTTTCCCTGGATACAGAGGAGACGAGCTCCACCTCCACTGTCCCTGTGCCTGGGAGCCCCACCTGGATGTGCAAGGCTTGTGGGGACATGAATGACTGGGCAACAAACCCTGGTCATCACACAAGACTCTCAGGTTACCACACTGGGCTTTTTCTCTTCACCCACCCTCAGGGTAAACCCCACTGGAAGCACAACCATCCTCAGCTCCAGGTTTTTACTGATTTCCCAAAACTTGTTGGGATAAAACAAGAAAGCAAAGCAGAGGGGAGATCCAGCACTGCCCTGATGCTGACCTGGAGGCTGGAGCTCTGTCAGTGCTCCCACAGCACCTTCCCCAGAGCAGGCCTGGGATGAAAAATAAATGTGTTGGGTGATAAAACACAGAACTCCCTTCCCCAACCAACGCACCCACCAAGGCACTCATTTAGCTCTGAGATTCAGCACTGAATATTGCATCACTCTGGAGCCTTTTAAGGAAACATTCCAGCATTTTCCCATACTAATCAGGTAACTTTTTTTTAGCCAGACAGTTTAAAATAACCAAGAGCCAGGTAGGTGTCAGTGAAAAGCTCCAGCAGGGAAAATCTTGTCCCATCACACCTGAAAGGAAGGAAGTCCTTGCCCATCTCCAGGCACTGCCCCTGCAGACAAACACAACCAAGCCCAATGACAACTCTCCCCATTAATGCTGGATAATTTTAGGGTCTCAGCTGCAGGCAGTCCATCTCTCCAGCAAAATCCTACCTAAGACTTGCACTATCTACCACAGCAGGCTTGACCCCATTTTCATATGCAGAAGCAAAAAAAAAAAACCCTCATAATCCTCCAGAACCCAGAGCAAATAACACTCTGGGACTGTGTGATACCACCCTATTAAATACAAACATGTTCCTACAGTAGCTCCATGATTTTAAGCATTCACCATCTTTTCATTTCAGTTTTAAGCACTTTGCCTGGCAACTGTCTGAAGGGCAAACCATTATGGAAATAGGAAGACAATTAATTTTCCTTTATTCTGGAAGAGAGGATTATTGGAATAAATAAAATAATCAGCTTAAACAAGAGCACAATTCACAACTTCTGAAAAACAGAAGACAGGTTTCTTTCATTTTCCTTTCCAGAGAAATTATTTCCTGGGGTGGAGTTTGCAAGGGAAGTGCAGAAGTTTTGGAGTTAACCTTGGACTGCTGACTCACTAATCACTGCCTCTATGCCTTCAGCAGAAGGAAGGCTGGCATTTCACTCTTAGAGCCACTTTATATATTTATTTAATACAGCAAATCAGAACAGGCCCCCAAAAAGATACAGAGGCCACTTCCCAATCTCATTTGGACCAGAGGTAAATCTGAGGCAGCCACTACTGGACACCAGCCTTTGGCAGCAGATGTTCAGCATCACAATTAACGTGGTTAAAGGAGGCTCTGACACCCTGTGACACACATGTACACCTACATATATGGATTAAATTAAAGGTATTTCACTCCCAAACCCCAGAGGGAGAAGGCAACAAAAGGAAGAAGAGAGCCTTCAAGTTCGTATTAGCAAGAGATGAAATTATTTACTGAGAAAAATGTGGGGTATCTTGGTAAGAACTGGAGAGTTATTTCTGGAGGACTCCTCTAATAAGCAGAATGAGTTACAAAAATAGGATGGAGACTGTGGTTCAAGGTTGCTACAGCCTCGAAAAGAAACAGAGATAATTGATGGAGGCACAGATTCCCAGGAACACTAAGGACTGCAGAAGTACTGAGAAATCAAATTGATGATCTGGAAAATGACACAAGATTAAGAATGATCAGGTTAGTGGGGGCTCCTGGAGGAGCAGAAGCAGGAGAAGGCAGACTTTCAGTTTGCGATGGATTATGAGGAGGTGGGGGATGAATAATCCCCACTGTCCAGGGTGTCTGGGTGAGCCATGTCCCCACACAGGCCAGTTTTCCAGTGCTCCACATCCTTAAGGGAAGGATCTCCAGCATCCAGGAGCACATGTGTTCACGGCAGCTCACAAATCTGAGCCTGGATCCAGGATCCAGCACTGTCTCCCTCCAGCAGGAAATGGCTCCAACCGCTCCCTGTCCTTCCTCCAGTCACAAACTCCAGGTGCCCTGGCACAGCCACATCCCAGCAGCTGGAGGAAGCACCACTGGGAAGAGCTCCTGCACCTCCCAGCACCCTGTGCTTCCCACAGGGCACAGCCATTTCTTCTGTGTGCTCCTCCAGCTGCAGAGCACTGTGGCAGCAAGTAGGTCACAGACTTGACAGCGCCTGAAGAATCACCTGCAGTTTGTTTCCTCCTCCTTTCTCTGCCTTTTTGGGTTTTTATGAGCCACCAAATCACTTCACCACCACCTTCAAACCCCATCCATCCATCCATCCATCCATCCATCCATCCATCCATCCATCCCTCCCAGACCTCTCCTTACAGCCCTCTTTCCTGCGTTTCTGCTCTCTCCCAGCTCTGTTTAACTCCACCTCTCCCCTGCAGGTCCTTAAAGCAGGATTTTTCTTCCATCTTCCCTTTCCCACAACCATATTTTTCCCAGCATGATGTACCCTGTGCACTGCTTCTGTCACCCTCAGAAACCCAGATGTCCTCTGCGCTGGTCGATGCATTAAATCCCATCCACCATAGGAACGGAGTTACTCTATAATTTCACATCTGGGTTAAAAATCGCAGCTCCTTCCCGTGTCTGTAACTTCACTCACTAATCCTCAGGGAAAAGTGGGTAAGGAGTCCCCTCTGCCAGCTGGTGCTTTCAGGCTTGCTCAGGTCCTCTCTCCATGCAGGGCTCCATCAGCTCCAAGGAGCACAGGATGCTCCAAGACCCTTCCCTGCTTCACCCAGGAGCGTTTGGGCAGGTGGATAGTACTGCCAAAGGACACCAAACAAGGATGCAGCAGCAAGGACTGAGCCCAGGGTGTTAAGGAAGCCAAAATTCAGTCATAAGTTACATTTCAAACTGGCCAGGAAGGCAGGAGAGCAGGAAATAAAACTCCTCTGAAGGTGGAGAAATGCTGTGCGTGACAGCAAACCCTTCCACCCAGCATCCCCACAGAGAAGATTCATCACAGCCAATAATTACAAGGCTCATGTCATAATGTCTCCTCTTAAAGGCATTGCCATTTGAGTCCAGGCTGGCTGAAGCAGTTGGAAGGGAGAGAAGCAAAGCCACCAGGCTTTGAAGTGGCCACCATTTGATTATTAAAGACTGGGACTTGCATGCCACGTACATCCAGCAGTCACTTCCTCCTCCCTGGGATTGCCAAGGTTGCATGAGGTTTTTTTAGGTATACCTGTAGGATTCAGTTCCATCTTGTTCTTTCTGGTTTGAATACAGTCCTGGGCTGATACGATACCAAAAAGGTGAGCAAGTCCCAAATTGAGGTTTCAGTTCCTCCACTGAACAAAGCTGTGCTGGTGGAGAAAGAGACAAAACTGGCCACACAGGCAGAACTTTTCACACAAATCTAAAGACAGGAATGTGCAAATTCAAGCAATGAATCCTCCTGCAAAGTCCAAGTCACCCATCTCAAAAAAGCATCCAGGAGTCCCTGCCCTGCATTCCCTGCACATCCCACACCCTGCAGCAGGCACTGGACACAGCTCCATGGGATGAAGAACCTCCCTCGGCTCAGCCACACCAGAGTGCTCGGGGTTTGCAAGGAGAGAGAGGCCCCCACTCCATGGGAGCACCCAGTGGGGACCTGCAGAACTCCTCTGGCAGAGCCCAAGAACAAACCCACAAACTGAAATTAAATTTGGTCGTAGCTATTTTCTTCCTTCCAGACTTGTCAGTTCCAGGGCTTGCTGGAAAGGAGCTGAATGTCTCCCTGGAAGAGAGGAGCCCTGCACAGGAGGGATGAGGCTCTCCCAAAAGCTGCTCCGATCCAGAGGCATCGAGGCCCCAGGCCACCAAAGGCTTGGTCAGGCTGAAGCACGGTCCTCTGTGCTGGAGACTCTCCTCAGCCACTGAAAATAGCTCATCTCCCCCATTCTACTCTAAAACAAGAAGAGGATGAGGGTTTTATCCTCTGCTTTGAGCCAAAACCCATGGCACTAAGGAACGTGTCACCTTTGTCCCTTTGCTGAGCCTTTCCCCCATTCTGGGACTGGAGATGGGAGGAAAATGTTTAAAGCTGCTCCAAACCATTTCAGGGATGAACTTGATTACTCTTCCCAGTGAGGCTGAAATAATGAATGAGATGATGGATCCAGGCCAGGGCCCAGCACCTTGTCCTAGACCAAGGACCAGTCCTGGTGTCCCGGGGCCTCTGGGCCCTGGCCTGGTAAAGCAGCCCCCACCCACACACCTCAGAGCCTAAAGATGCAATTTTGTTATACCCTGATCACAGATTTTTAAGGTTTCCTTTAACTTTCTTGCTTTCAACTTCGCTTCTCAAAAATACTACTTCCCAGTTCTTCTACCAAATGGGCTTTGAAATAGAATTTGATCATTTTTCTCTGAACTAAAACCCCTTGTCATGGTGACAGATACATCGCTGGCATCAGTTAAAATATGTGAAAGAGAAAACATTCATCCACCACTGAGAAACAAGCAGCACCACCAAATCCTGACACAACCGTGGTCCTCCACGACACAAGTCTTTGTTCCCACCATCATCTCCAAAACAATATTCTGACAACAACATCCCTCCCTATATAGATTTATATTGCTGTATCTCTATCATTTCCCTCACGCCCATCAAAATGAAGTTATAATTAACCCATCATCAATAGAAATTACAATGATTTTGAAACAGCAAGAAACAATCTATTTGCATTTGGTAGCTAATTATTCCCCCTACGCACACAGCCACCAATGTTCCCTAAAACCATCCACAGAACAGACAGTCTGTGCTAGCCAGAGCTTCTGGAAAGGAGGGGAAAAAGGAGGGACTAAGCAAAAAAACCTCAACGTTGGGGTGGCAAAATTTTCTTCAAATCTGCAGCATCTCAAGCTCAGCCAAGTCTGTAATAGAATTGCCCTTCTGAACTCATCCAGCAGTGTTAGAATCCACCTGGGTATCACATGGAAGCTGACAGCAACCTCAGGACGAACCTAGTGGGAGCCACTGACATTTGCTAAATTATTGAATTATTGTTATTCCCTTCTTCACACCACACCAAGGAAACGTGAAGCCATTTTCCGATAAAAGCCGCTGGACATAAATTTCACACCGGCCAACACCAGGACTGCTCCCAGAGCCAGAGGTTTGCAGTGGCACAGGCAGCGTTGCACCAGTGATTATTCCCTCCTGGAGGGAGGAAGGGTGTGCCCTCCTTCCAGCCACGCTCAGTCCTGGGGGACTGCCCAGGGGTGACCTCCAGCCCCTCCAGCTCCCACTCATCCCAGTCAGGTACAGAACAAAACAATGCCCTTCCCCACCCCCGCCCCCACGCCAGGCAAGTTTTGCTGACAGATCACCTCCATTTCCTCACCATCCCCAAGGATCAGAGCGATGCTTGTGAGAGGTAAGGACACGAGCCGTGGCCGGGGAGCACTGCCTCCCCCAGCTCGAGCAGCCTGACAAAAATCAAGCCACCCAGACGTCCTGGGAGCCCCAGGTTGGCCCTCCATGGCTTGTGCAGCATTCAGAGGAAGCTGATACAAAGCACCAGGGATGGTAAATCACATCCTCCTTCACCCACGCTTCTGGAGGAGAGTAGAGAAAACACTCTTTGCTCATTAGGAACTATCCGAGGTTTCCCTTCCTCCAGGATGCTCCCACAAAGCAGGGATTGGGGAGGAAGGGGCTCAGTTTCACCTTGACACAATCCCTGTGCCTGCAACACTTACCTGGCTGCCAAGGCATCCCTCCTCAACACGCCGAGAGTCATCAGCCTTCAAAGCAAAGCCAAAATAGCTCAAGGATTGTTTTCCTTCCCCCATCTGACACGGGATTGCAGCTCCTCAGGCATGGGGAGGAGGGGGAGCAAAATAATAATAATAATCAAAAGCAAAAGACTATTCTTCTGTAGGCAAAGCTAATCCTGTCACACATTTTCTTCCCAACAGAAGCATGATAGATCGAGTCCCACTGGGTTCTGCTCACAACTAAACAGGACGAGGTGTTTTCAGCTCCCTTCTGCCAACACAGCTCAACGAGCAGCAAGGCCTCACCTCCTCTCATCATTTAACTCAACACGAAGCCACCCTGGTGCTCTACCCCAGCTCTAGAAAGTCAGCCCGAGCCTCAGTATGGCCTTGCACGGAAATAGGATTACTTTGGCCTGGAGGAAAAAAAGAAACCACAACATGAAGGTCACCCATAAAATCATTACACAGCTCCCTCTTCCCCGGCTCTTAGAGAAAAAAACCTTTCTCAAACCCTCAACCTGAAAGGAGAAACACAAAAAGATATGTACATTAATGCCATATACCTCCGTCAATTTTTTTCCTCGTGTCTTTAGAGCAGTTGTTTACTGCAGCCAACTGCAGAGAAATTACAGTAGCTTAACTCTCCAACTCCCTCTAAAGGATTAATCTTCCAGTGAGCATGCTCACGCGGGAGCTTTTTCAGCACTTGCATCCATTTCATGAGTGAGGGCTGCTGCACACATGAGGAAATGCCATTTCAGGGCTCCAGGCAGAGCGAGCAGCCCCCAAACCAAGGGCTAAAGCCCTTCCCAGGGCTCCACAAAGGATCTCTGCCCAAGCCTCCAGCTCCAAGGAGGTTGAAAGATTTCACGTCCATGGCCCCTTTCAGGAAGGGGGGGGCGGTGGTTTCCCTGCGACACTCGTTCGAAATGTCTGACCTTGGCTTTTCTCTACAGGATGGTGGACAGTTCATCCACTGAATCTGGAGCCAAAAACAGCTTCTTCTCGCTGGCAGATTTTTCCTTTTGCATCACTTGTTGGCTCATCTTTGCTTTTCAGAAAAAAATCAGGAAGATAATTTGGGGTGCAGGGAGGGGGAGGGGAGGGGAAACATTCAAATAAAAAGGAACAGCTTTAAAAAATCTAGTTCTCAACTCTGCATCACAGTTGGTAACAGATCCTGAGACACATTTAACTCCACAGATTAAGGACCCATGCAAATGAGGATTTGCTGGTAGACAACAAATCCAGTACCTAAGCAAGGCTGTTCAAGTAATCTTGTTCATTCTCTCCTAGACCACTGTAGATTAAACTGCTCTATTTCAGATATTTCTCCCTCACCTCAAATGATGCACCTCGAATCAAAGCCTTCCTGGTGAAAATAAAGCTCCAAAATTAAGGACAAATACACTGCAGAATGGAAGTTTCTTCCATTTTCATCTTCTCATATTCCAGGGTTCTGCCCTTCCCCTTCCCATTTATCTATTTTATGTCCTGTTGCTTAATTGCTCTTTGTAGCTGAAAGAGATCCAAGCCTCCCCCTCCCCCCAAAGGCTCTTATTTCAAGTTTTAAACCCAGCCTGAGTCTAGGACACATAGAGACCAGACTGCAACCCCTGAGTCCAGGGAAAATCACAACCCCTGAGCCCAGGGAAAACCCAGAGGGGGCTGCAGCTCAAGGTCTGCGATCACTTCCCAGATCCAGCGCCAGGCTTCACCCCAGCCAGTACAACCACCTAAACATGTATTTATTTTTCCAGAAGTCCTGAGTGTCTTTGATGCCATGAAGCCCCTTTAATGTTTGAAGCCCTACAAGTGAATCCACAGAAAGGCAGGATGTCAGGAGAGTGTTAAAGAAGGGCTATGGCTGCGTTTGACAACGAGCGCTCACCATAGCGACCGTCCCCGCAAGAAATGATAAAACCTGTGGTGACACTGGATATTTTGCTCTGTTGCCACCTAAACAGAATCACCCCCAGAAAGGGAATCTCTGTTATCATGCATTAAAATAGAGGCTTTGTTTTATTTATAAAGCATCCAAACTGGTTGGTTTGGATGTGTCAGAGCACAGGCTGTTCAGCCACCCCTCCCTTGCTCCATCCTTCAGGGACTTAATGACTGATGGCTGCACTTCACCCTGCCCTCTCCTCCCACGGATCTCAGGTGCTGCTGAGCCTGCCCCAGCTCCTCCAGGGAAGGTCTGGAGCCAGGGTGGGATCTGACCCTGAAAACCCCTGCAAAGAAAACCCCGGCCTTTGGAGAAGGCAGATGTGAAAAAGCCTCGATGGAGGAGGAACATGTCCCACGCTTCCTCCTCCACGGCAGGATTACACCCATGAAGGTGGGACAGCAAACATGGAGTTATCCTGACCTGTCGTTCCTAATTTGGAAACCAGTCATACTCCCTGAGAGTTTAGACTTTGAAGATTGACTACTATTGATTCTTCTGCAAGCAAACAGCCCAAGCTGGCAATCAGTCAATAATAAGCAATTACTCGACAGCCTCTTATCTGCAGATGCCAGCCCAGACAGCTCGATTTGTGGAGGCAGCAGGTCAATAAATCAAAGCTGTTCTCAAATTTTAAAATATCATCATTTAAAAACCCACCCAGCCTTCAAACTGGCTGGAAGAGCAGCCAGGTCAGGGAGATTCCTGCAGAACATGTGGTGGCTATCACTAATTTACAGCACAGGAGATAGAACGTGGTGTGCTGAAATCCACCCCGACACTCCTTATCTCTCAGGAGTAGCATGAGTGGCAGCTGGATGAAGATGATGAGAGGGAGAGGAGAAAGCAAAACCCTTCTCCTTTGAAAAATGACTTGCAGGGGAAAAGCAGAGCATGGCAGCCTTCCCAAACATTCACCAATCCCTGGGACACACCTTGCTGCTCACCAGGAGCCTCAAACCCCAACAAAAACGTGTTTAACACCACCAAGACGGCAAATTAATGGCACCTCTCTTATCCCCCTGCTGTGACCTCGGGGCCCTGGGTGTACAATTAATCATTTCATCCCAGGAAATGTGCTTCCCTGCTTTCTCATGGCCTAAACACAACACAAGCACATGAGCCAAAGGCTCCTCTTGAGCATTTCAGTGTGACCCAGGGGCGAGGCTTTAAACCCAGCGGTGCCAACAGTGCAACAAAGAAAACCAGTTGAAAACTCATGGAGGCTTTTATGATCTCAGTGCAGACTCCCTTTACAGGCTCATTTATATGAAAAGAGATAAAGATTGCCTATTTAATTTGAAAAAGACTGAGCACGCAGCTGGAATGCCAGCCCACTGCAATGGCAACCTTCTATCTATCTATCTAATGTATCTATTTATCTATCTGTCATTGCAAGGGCAATCATAACCTTCCATCTAGTTCTGGAGACTCCAAAAACTCTGGTACTTTCCCTGCTTGTCCATGGCTTCTTGCACAAGTCATGGAAACATCCCAAAAGTACCAAAAGAACAGCATAATAAGCATAAAAAGGGGTGACCCACTGGAAACAAGATCAATCCCATAACTGGTACTCACTCTTCATACTCCATTTGCCACGAAATTCAGGTATCTGAGGATACATTCTAAATGTCCTCAGTCTTCAACACTTTTCAGTGGTCTGGGAGGGAAGGTTGGGTGAAAGGCAGCAGATAATGGATTATTTCAACTGTACTTGGTAGTTGGGATGGACTTCTTGAAGGGGAGCCTACTGAGGTTTTCACTTCCATCTACACACGGTGCACTCGGGTCCTTTCAGCAGTGGCTGGGCCAGCAGGAAGCTGTGGGAAGCTGTGGCCAAAATCTGAAAAGGATTTCCTCTCTTCTTACCCACAGAGCACCTATGGGTGGCCTCTACACTGCCAGCCTTGTCTGCAGCACCCTGGCAAAGCACAGGAGAGCACTCAGGAGAAAAAAAAAAGTGTTAAATGCATCTTCTTGTATCACTCTCACCATTTATAGAGAAGCTACAAAATGCCAAAGCAGCCGACGGGATCCCACAAACTGCACTGCAGAGCACCAGTGGCTCCTGAGTTTTGCAGGAAACCCACCAGAAAGATTTTCACACAATACCTGCAGTTTTCTGATATAAAATATGGACCCTTTTCCTTCAGATGAACAGCAGGTCAGTGCATCCACGCCGTAAGGACAGTCCAGTGGCAGCACAGCTCTGGGGAGGAGCCTGCAAAGCTGCTGGAGTTGCTGAGCATGGAAAACATTATTTATCTGCCCAGAAAGGAGCTGCCTGCCATGGGCCTGGCTCCCACAGCCCCACTCGAACCTGTGCTGTTCTACTCCACACAAGGAAAATAATGCAGCAACTTCACAAACCACAGCTGTGGCAGTAACACAAGACTCTTTCTCACCTTTTATGACAAAAGCAATGCCAGTTGCAAGACAATAAGATATCACAACCTGCCATTCATCCTCCCATCTCAAGGCACAGCCATTCCATACAAAAGCTGGAGATCACCTGTCGTGCTCTGCTTCCTTCTTTCAAATGCAGCATTGTGTTAGCACCAGGATCCCGCTGCTTTGGGGCTGAAAGTGTTGCTAGAGCAACAAAAATGCTGGAAAGTAGAGCAGAGAACAAAAGGACTCCACAGCCCCACCGAGGATGTGATCAAGGAGACAGCAACAATGTAAAATGGGACCAGGAGACCTCCCTTGGAGCAGGGAGCTGCCATCTCCAATCCTCTGCTGGGCAGAATGGTAATTTAGCAAGGAGATCATGCCAGTAAGAAATTCCAGCAGCTCAGCCCCACATCTGCTTCTTATCAGGAGCCCCATGACTGACCAGGGCACTGCTCCTCTCCATGATCCATCCTTTCATGCCCAGCACGAGGATGCCACTCGCAGCTGACTTTGGCGCACAGAGGCAGGAATTCAGAACAGACTTTTCTGTCAAGGCAGAGTAAATCCCTGCTTGCATGTCCAGCAGGTTGTCCTTGCAGCAGCAGACATGGTCAGAAATCCCAATTAGGCGCAGAAGTTCACTGGGCTGGGTAGACATCATCAGTCTCTTCATGGGATCCCACTGCACCTTGCAGGCCTTACCAGAGTGGCCCTTGATGTAAGGAACATGGATACTTTAGGAAACAATCCTCAAAGCAAACTGATTCAGGGATTCCCTTTGTCCCTTCTGGCACCTTCAGCATGGGGACACTGCGCCCAAGGTGTGTGGAGAGCGTCCTGATCGGAACTGTCACCCCCTGGAGCTGGGGAGGGACAGACAGCAAACACCAGGCTGCTGTGTGATGATGGCAACCCACTGCCAAAACCCACCCATGGAGGGTTGTGTTTGCTGCATCGGGCTGCCTGCAGCCCAACCCTAATCCTGGAGAACTTTGGAAGAGCTCAGAAGATCCTTCACACACACTTGGAGTCATTTGCTCTGCACTGGTCACAAGGATCTGGCTAACTCTGATTTGTCTCTCAAGATAAAAAAGCACTGTTTAAGGGCAATCTTTGTCATGTAACAAAAACTGTCCCTCTGTGCCTGGTCTTCCTGTCACCTGCACCAGTGGCTTTAACCCTGGGGCTGCCAACAGCTTCCAGAAAGCTCTGAGAGGAAAGTGAGCCCCTTGCAGGAGTCACATTTGCTACATGGGATTACAAACCACTCAGACAAACTAAGTGGCAGCATCAGGAGAAGTCCTGGAGGTGTCTGGCTTGAAGTATAAAAGCAAAAAAATAAATCCTTTTTTTTTCAAATCTTAAGCAAATCCTTCAGTGAAGCTGATGAAGACACAAAAATCCTCAGGGTGGCTTATGAAATGAGGACCAGCTTCAGGGAAGTGAGGCTCAAAGCCGGCCTCACCTCCTTGTGACCACCTGCACAGGTTACAGACCAAGCAGCAAAGAGGATGAACAGTATTTATCCACCCTCTGGATTAAAATTCAGAGGTGGAGAAGTCACATGAGCTGCTGAGGATCCCAGCACCAGAGCCTGCCTGGCGCTGGGAACAGATGGCCAAGGCTGCCAGAGCGAGACTCCACACCTCAGGAAAACTGAAGGGTTTGCTGCAACTTGATCCAAGGCCCTGATATCCATGGCTGTGGCTGTGACCTTCCAAACCAGCCCAGTATCACTGCTCAGATGTCTCCTCGTGCCTGCTCACAGCTCTGGGAGAATCACGGTCCCCACCTCTGCTCTGCTCAGCAATGCACCTCTCCCATGGCACACAGAGCACTGGGATGTGCTCCAGCCTCACCTCAATTGGCACCTACAGCCCAGCTTTTCAATTCCAAAATAGCTTCTTCCCCATTTTACCAATAAAACAAAAACCACAGCGAAATACAAAAAAAATTCAAACAGAATGACAAATGCTGGATCTGTATCATGTAAAAAAAAGTACTTTACTCCAAGGACCTGAACACTAGTCCAGCCACAATTCTGGCAACTTTTTAGCCATCCCTGATAAAGGCACCTTTATACATGACAGTTCTGTTGAGACAGGTCAAAGTTAGACCAACAGAAATGCTCTCCTGTCACACCTGTGTTCAGTAGCCTGAACAAGCCCCAAGACTTCCCACAAAAAACTTCAGTCTGGGTACCAGCATTATACAAATACAGTCCTCATCAATAGCTGTTGCTTTCAAAATGCAAAGGAACTGCCATGATCATCCTGTCAATTATTTCCACAAATCCAGTGGATAAAAACCTGTAACTGAGGGGAAAACATGCCACATCTGCTTCTTCCTGGCTTTCCTGCTCTGCTGAGGAGGGCTGGGAGGAGCCCAGGAGCCCATCCAAAATTATCTTTATGCCATGGAAGCGGCTCACTTCACTCAGCAAGGCTAATTTTGCCAGCAAAAACTGCAGCCACGTTCAAGCCATCCAAGACACCCACACAGCGTTCCGAGGCAGCATTCCTGGATGGAGGCATGGCTCACACCTGCCCACACAGCCAGGGCCTGGACGTGCAGCCCTGTTCCCAGTGTCTGGGCCATTGTGTCACCACAAACACCTCTCCCTGCACTGCTGAAAGCTCTGGCATAGCATTCCTGTAATAATTAGTGATTATTACTCTGCAGCATTAATGTTTGCAAGTCCCAAAGCCTCCTGTGTGGCCTCGTTGGGTAATTCCAGAGCAGAGCTCTCAGCAGCACAGCCCTGATCCTCTTTCTCCTGCTTTGGGTCTGTGCTGGACCATGGGCTATTCCCCCATATAGCTCAGCAACTCCAGTAGCTTTGCAGGCTCCTCCCCAGGTCCATTCAAACAACCCACGCCACAGGTAGATCCCCCACCACACTCCTGAGAGATGGCAGGGCAAAGAAAGGGTTTTTAATCTGATTTTGGGCACCACATCCCTGGAGAAGCTGCTGCTGTCACATCAGCAAGTCAGAAGATGCATTAGAAAAGATAGAGATGTTAACTGCTCCTCCCAGCAGCTGCCCAGACCAGCAGGCAGTGATGTGATACAGCCTCCTGTGGGGAGGGACAGATGTGCCCAGTGCCACAGCGCAGCTGGGGAGCTCAGGGGAGGAGACACAGCACCCAGATAACAGCAGCAGTTACAGGGGATTAGCTCTGAAACTCAGCTTGGGAAAACTCACTGCTCAACTCACATGGAGATTAACAATCATTTTGATTCAAGTATTCCCATGGAAAGAAACTGGATGAGCCACTGTGGTCCTTCCAACCTGATTGATTCAGTGATTCTGCAGTTACCCATTTTTTTGGGGATTCACTTGCAGAGGTGGCCTGTGCCTCTCAGTCCCTGGGCAGCAAGGGAAGAACAATCTGTTCAGACACCCAGGGAGCAGGGAATGCCTGGCAGAGGCAGGAAACCCTCTCTTTCCTCCCCGGGTGATGTGACACGCAGGGATATTTCCAGTTAGCACAACCCTCACCAAGGGCCAAACCTTCACACAGTTCTGATAATGCAGTGAGAAAACAATCCTGGCTGATTTTCCTTCCGTGCAATTTAACTTCTAGTACTGAATATAACACGCTCCTTCCCACTCCTGTGCCCAGAGCCAAACAAAGCCGATCTGCTGGAGAGGGAGGTTTAAGTAGGATTTAAGAACTGCCTTGAACTCCTGGTGGCAGCCCACGACGGAGTGGATCCTACCCAGGCTGAGCAAGAGACTGCAACCACATGGGTTTGTCACATGTGGAATAAAAGAAAGCACAGAGAACTTGTGCCAAAACATTTTAAGGGCTTTTTCTCATTCAAAAAAAAAAATTTTTTTTAAATTACAAAGAAAACCAGCTGAACCAACCAAGAGAGCAGGGTTTTTCCCAGGGTTTCTGCAAGGCCAGATGCAGCCTGTGGCTAGGAGGATGCTGCACTGTGACACAGCAGGGCAGGGGATGCTGGTGGGGGGACCCAGCCCTTGTGATCCCCTCCCTGCTTTCCTCCACTCCCCTGCCCTGTGAAACCAGACCTGAACCTCCAGCTGCAACTGCTGTGCTCTTGCAAAGCCACGTAAAAAAACCAAACACAACAGAACAAAAAGGAAAGGTCACTGAGGTGACACTTTCAATTTTGCTTTAGAAAAGTCCTTGACAGGTTGTCAAAGTGAATTTGTTTATTAAAAGCGTATTTTTCCTAGCAAGGAGCACAGAATGTCTGTACAATAGGTGCCATAATTGCCCAGGTTTGTTAATAATTGCATTGGCTGGAACAGGATGCATTAGCCTAATTTAAGAACAAAATAAGACCATATGAAAGATCACAGATCCCATTTTCAAGGTGAATCCGAGGCTGCTATCACAAGTCCAAAGAAGAGGAGCTGGACATTCAGAGTCACACTGGCTTTGATCACAAATAGATCATACTTTACAAAGTGCTTCTAGAAGTTCTCTATTCCCTTCATCAGGCCTGGCCATGATGTCAAGGAATAAAGCCAAAAACCAGAGCACACATAATAGTGACCATTATGTAACTTGCCATCTCTTACCTAATGAAGATAATCTGTACATTTAAAAATTAACATTCAGCAGTTCTTCAACACTTCCAGTTAAAGGCTTCCAACACCAAGTCAGGCCTTTGAACTTTGGGAAAATATTACCTCTGTTTTACAGATGGGAAAAGCATCACAGGCAGCAAAACCTCAACCAGCCTTGCCTGGACACTTCTTTCACTTCTTTTGTTTAAGCTGCTGACTGCCCCATTGCCTGGGTACGCTGCAGGGAGGCTGCTCTCACTGCAGCTGATGGCAAATCCCTCCCTGACTCCTGTAGGTTTGGATCAGGTCCCAAAACTCTTTTTAATATTATACTCCCGTCTGGGTAATCTTCTGTCTTATGGAGGGTCAATGCTGCAAACGCTGCTTGCACTGAAGTCCTGTTATCTGTCTGCACTAATTCTGCATAGACAGCACCTCCTCAGCCCTCAGCTCAGACAGCACCACACTCACCAGCCCCAGACACAGAGCCAGGAAGCTGCCAAGAGGGGAAAAAAGAAAGCAAAACCCACAGATTTACCTTTTCTCAACACTCAACCACACAGTCCAAGCCTCATTTCGCACATGGGACCACGCTTCAGGAACCCTGGGCCACAAGCAGGTTACGCTCTGCGCTTGCAAAACACCCTCCATACTTACAGGGCAATAAAAATTAGCTTAATTAATAATACATCAGCAAGGAAATGTTAACGAGCACCCAGCGGGGGAGCAGGGACTGTTGTCTAATCTCCTTGTGTGGACTGCTTGCTTTGGCAGGGATCAGCAACTGCATCAGCATCACCATGGGGCAGGGAGGGCTCTGAGTCACCGGGGACACACGCAGGAAACGTTTACATCGCTCTTTAAAGCAGACACTGTTGCATCAGGAGTTACTCTTGGCAGCCCCACGCCAACTTCCACTTGTGGAGTTTTGGTCATTTAAAGAAGAATTTCGGCTATCCCTGGGCATCCAGTGTATAAATACACACAGACACGGGGCGTCCTCCTGCAGCTCTTTGGACACATCTGCAAATTCTGCAGCTCTGCCCACGCCGGCCTCGAGCTTCTGGGTCACGAGTGGGGGGGGACCAGATCAAACCTCCCTGTTCTTGGGAGGTCACTGGGAATATCCAAGCCATTTCCTTAGGGTTTGCCCACCCTGGAGAGGCACAGCGTGCTGAGGCTCATCCCAAGGCAGACAATGGAAATCCCCCCTCCCAGCTGGTTCTCCTCCCTGTCGCAGGAGGCAGCTTGGGCACCCCACAAGTGCCAGCCTGGGGGTCCCAGCCCCAAGGCAGCCCTGGAGGGGATGGGCTCCAGTGCAGCGTGGGGAGGAGGTTTCCTGCAGCCAGCGGAGCAGCCGCCGTTCCTGCCTTTCATCGGAAGCATGGCTGGGAACAAAGGCCCGGTGAAGAAAGGCAACTTGGCTGGTGAAACTTCCAGCACTGGCCAAGGCCCAGACCTGACGGATCAACCTCATTCCTCATCACCTCCTGCCCTTCTCCTCCTCCTCCACAGCACTGGGATCACACTGGGTCGGTGCTTCAGCCCACACGCTGGCTGGGGATGGGGTTGGGGATAGGGATGGGGATGGAGATGGGGAGGATCCGAGTGTCCCATGTCATTCACACAGCCTCAAACCCCAGTTCCAGGTCAGACACGAGCCACAATCCCAGCAGCAACAGCCACGGAACGTGCACGTCCTGCCTGCACAAAGCACCAGCATCTGCAGCAGGAGGGAAAATTTGGGGCTGCTGTCACAACAGGGGCAGGAGATAAATGATATCTATAAAGCAGCCTCTGTGAGGGCAGTCTGGAGGGCTGAGAAAACATCAAACCAAGAAGGTTTTAATGAAAGTCATAAATGATTAAGACCAATGTGCTCTTATCAAAGGCAAACTCCTAGAAACACAGGAACATAACCAGATCACCGGCACAAAGGGCACCTTCTATAGGGAAGGAGACAACAAAACTCACAAAAAAACCCCAAAAGAACTATGAGATAGGCATGGGGTTCACTGTGTGTGGCAGAAATCTTAAAAAAATCTTGAAAAAACCATAAGAAATATAACTTGCAGTTCCTAGAAACCAGAGTGGAAATAAAAGACAGAATATGATCCCCCCTCGCTGGCCTTTCCCAACGCTGCACGCCGGAGGCTGCGCTCACTCCTGGCGCTGTAAATTCCCAAACTCAAAGCAGACGGATCTGCAGTTTCTCTGCTCGCTGGTGGCATCTCCCTGGTGCAGGGGGATGTCGATTAAAGGACAGCCAGGATGGTCACCTCACCTCTCCACACATGCTCCCAGAGCTACAGGAGCTGGCACTACAGCAAGAGGAAATATTCCAGCTCATCTGAGGGCCATCTTTAAAGGAACAGTCGTTATTTGTCCTCAAAGTGTGGCAAAAGGGATTAAATATTCCAGATGTCACCTCCAGGCCCGACGGGACACCTTATAAACAATCACCTTTGCATATTAAGAAGGCATTAAAGCACCAATCTGAATCCAGCCTAGCAAGACTGAAAAACACCCTTCCTAACCCAAAGAACAAAAGGATTTCTGGCGTATGGGATTCACGGATCCTTAACATTTAAAACACAGAGCTGACAAAAGCCATTACAAACAAGTTTTCAATTAAAAGCACCTCATGTCTTGGTTACCAGTTCAGCAGTGGTGCTTTTTGCAGAGCCTTCTGGGTGTTGATTTAATCCATCAAATATTAATAATACTCTTCAATTAATAAAATATTCAGACCCATGTTTTACATTCTCATAATCTGGAGGTTTATGTGCAAACTGGCAGGATCCTACATGGAACCACACACACCAGCTCCCAGACCATTGTTGATGCTTTCATCTCCCAAATACATTCTCTTCTTTACACCTCCAAACCCACACTTGACAGGCTGTGAATTTGCTGCCAAGCCCAGTGGACATAAGAAATGCACCAAAACAGTAACTTAATTTCTCAGGTCCCAAAAATGCAAGTGACTTAAACACCCATCTCCTATTTAGTGCAGGTCCCAGTGACCTCCAGGCTGGAGGTGCTGCCCCTTGAGATGGCAAATCCTCTTCAAAAGGCAGGAGGAGCCTCCAGCACCTTCCATGAGTCCCTTCCATGTGCCTAAAGCAAAACTCACAAACAGAGAATGAACTTCAGCCAAAGCAGCCTAAAAACGTGCCTTGGGTGACACCCCAGGAGCTGAGATAATCAAGAGAGGATGAATTAAACGACAGGAAAGAAAAAGTAAAATATAGACAGGGCTTTTCCACCCAGCTGCTCCCACCTGGGCTGAGCTAATCCAGCATCAAACCTGGAGTCAGTCTGGAGGTTGGGCAAAGCTTTGGAATCACAGATTTGGGACATTTGCATTCATCAGACACCAAGGAACACCACGTTTCAGTAACTCCCTCCCAATCCTGCAACAGGCATACTTTCAATTCCCAAATCAGCAGCTGGATGAAGCATGTAATTTTGAAACCCATTAATCCTTTCTAAGTCTTCTACCATGTGCATGTTTAATTTCCCACTTCTTGAAACAATATTATGATTTTTGAGAGAAGCAGAGCTTCTGAATGCTCTGGGTCAGCAGTATGAAACATCTCCAATTCCCACTGAAGCTGGATAAAGCATTGGGGGTAATTTGCCTTTTGGCTTTGAGCCTGTGGGAGAAATTACCTATTAAAACTTCCTCTGAAACTGCAAGGATTGGAAATGTGCAACTGGAGAGGAAGAAGGTAGCTCAGATTCTCAAGAAACCAGGACTTGATGCTTAAAAATGAAAAGAAGGAGGGAAAAATTTATTTCACTGCACTCAAGGCTATACTGAAATGCACCTGCAGGTCACGGCCAAGAGCCTGGGGAGACCAGGGCTCCTTTTTGCAAGACAACACGCTCAAATCCTTCTGTCCACATCTGCACTTGAGTTCCAAATTATTAAAAGTCTGCAGCAGCACTCTGAACAACTCTTACCACAGCCAAGGCCCCAGCACAGCCTGTTGCAGCTCGGACACCTGGACTGCCATTCCCTCTCCAGGGAGGTGCCCTTGTGCCCTGCTCCCTCTGGCTCTAGGGATGGCTCAGCCCATCAGGTTCATCCTGGCTGCCCCCTGCTCTCAGAAGCAATAAACATCTCATTCCTCCTCTTTTCACCAGCAAGGGCAGCAGGAGCAGGCAGTGTTGCTGCAGCATCCCAGGGCTCCTGGACTGACTCTCCCCACACCACAGAAATGGGCCTGCACTGTCTTTGGCACCACTGATCCCCACTCAGCTCAGCTCCCCAGTCTCTGCTGCTGCTGCAAATGCTGTACTGAGCTCACAACACCTTCTGGAGCAGGTACAGGCCCAGCTGACCCAAGGATATGTAATCACTGTCATTATTTTTATCCCTGTTCGCACAATTTCACATTTCCCTTAAACGCTAAGTCACTTACCTGGCTTTATTTTGAGTTTATCCATGTCAGCCTGGTTATCTTGCTCCATATTTACTTCCTCCCCAGCTGCACCACCTGCAAATTTCCTCCCTGTCCATGTGCTGGCTCTGCAGGATGATCAGCCTTACGCAAACAGAAGTGGACCTGAATTTTCTGCTCTGCCACTCAGCATCTCCCTGTCCTGAACTGACACTGCGTCCGAGAGCTCTCCTGCGAGAAGGAGACACTGAAAAAGGATGCATTTAATATTGAACAGCCCATCCCCACTCCCAAGCCAGCCCCTGGTACACACAGACAACTCAGGTGGGCTCACCTGGCTCAGGACTGCCTGCACCATGAGCCAGGCAGCAGCTTTGAACCATCCCAGATGGAAACCCAGGCTGAGACGGAAGCAGACAGCAAGACAATGGTGGGGATCACGCTGGGCATTAAGGAAACAGGAATCCTCTTGGAGCAACATTTTCCACTTGAAAAGAGGGTATGTTGGATGTGCTTGATACTTTGCTATGCTACAAAGTTTTACTTAAAAGCAAGAAAGCATTTCTATTTCAGACACAGAAGTACCACAGCGAGCGCTTTTCCAAACAGGGTTTGTTCCAGGTTTATGAACTTCCCAGAGCCAGGAGGGCCACACCAAACTCCTCATTCCCTGTTGGATTTTCTTTACCACTTCAACCAGACTCCAGCCATCACCAGTGGGATGTTTCTACCCACACAGCCCCACACCAAGGGAGGACAGAGCCACAGGACTGCTCCCTGTTCCACCTTCGTGGTGATCTTTGGCTTCCACAGTAGTCAGGAACAGGGAACTCTCCAGCCAAATGTGTCTTGAAGCACCCAAACAGACTCCTTGAACCTCTCACAGCCCTGCACAAAACACAATCCCCTCTCACCTCCTCCTTTTCTGGGATGCAGTGATCCAAACCAACACTTTGCCGGGAAAAAGAAGAGGGGAAGAGCATTTCTGGGGTGGAGAGGGGAAGGGACAGAGAACAAAAGGCCAAAAGGCCAGGCAAGCTGATAAAGAGCAAAGCCTCGGACTGGCGTTCCAGATCATTCCCTGATCATTGCAATACCAGCTGTCCTCGTGCACATTTGGAAATGGCACTGGTTCAGGGATGCTCGTGCCTTCCTCACCTGGCCCAGCTGCACCAAGGGGAGGCATTCAGCTCCAGAGACTCCAACAGGCTCCCTCCATGCAGGAGCTGCTTCTTTTCCTTGTTGCTGTGGGGTTTTTGCTGGTAATTGCATCTCTCCCAGGGCTTCTGCTGACACAGCAGTGGGAGAGCAATTGCTTTGTATTCATGGACAGAGAATTAAGTGGGCAAAACTTCCCAAATGGAGACCAAGGCTCTGCTTTGGAAAGCAAAAAATAAGCCACCTTGGTCTGGGATCACCTCTAAACTAATAAAGCTGCATCCACAGCAAGGACTTTTATTACAATTTCAGCAAGAAGAAATGAAGAATCATCCTCCCCAGCCAGCATAATTATATTGGAAGAGTTTATTTAAAGTATAACCCAGGCCTTTGATTCTGCCTTGACTGACAAAACATTCTTCAGATGCTCTCTTAAGTCACATTGGCTCAGTCACATCAGCTTAGCACAACTGAAGGGCACTTCTAAGGCTTTCTTAAAGCTTCACAAGTCGTATTTGCTCATTCCGTTATTATTTAAAGTTTCTCTAGATGGAAGAAAAGGATGAGTTCCCCACAGGCCTTTGCTAGCCCATAGCATGTGAGAATTCATGGAAAAACTAGAAGTTAGCACCCATTTGACAGCGGGTAAGACTTTGCCAGGGTTGTGGGTAATTATAACCATGTTAACAAAGCAACCTCCCCAACTTCAGGAAAGTTCTAAAACCACCTTATGAGTATCAGAGAGGGGGGAAAAAAACCACAAACACCTTCTTTCTCTGCACAAAGACACAGTTAAAATGTATTAACCTGGTGCCCTGGGAGAAATGTAACACCAGTGAAAGCCAGGTGTGCTGCCCGCGTTCAGCGTGGTGTGAACACACCTCGGTGCACTCCGGATTCCCAGGGAAGCAGCAGGACACAGCTCTGAGGAGGGATGGTGGGGCTTGGAGTGCACCAGGTTTTCCTGAGGTAACTGATTTAAACGGGATGTGAATTAAAAGCCACAGAGGCCTCTCCTGACTGGCGGGAGGGAATGAGGGAGGGCAGGCTTGAAAGCAGAGCTGCATTGTGCGACACCTGCCAGACAAAGAGTGGGAATCTGCAGCACTTCCCTCCCTGCTCGCTGCTCCAAGGCACTGCTCCTCAGCTCCTGGCTGCTCCTGTGATCCCTCCTGCACTCAGCACCTGCCACAGGAGCCTCTCTCCAGCCAGAGCCAGGGAAATGTTGTCCCTTGATGCCATGGGGAGGTCACTGAGCTGGCAGGGGGCTCAGCAGAACTCCCAGGACCGGCTGGAGGGGGATGAGAGCCGGGATCAGAGCCAGGGCAAAGCCTCAGCATCACAGCTGGTCTGAGAACTGCTCAGCCCCAGCACGGGGAGCTGCTGGGTGCTGAGTCCATCCCAGATCCAGCCGGGAATCCTGCCCGCTCTGCTGGCTCGTCGCTTTAGAGATCAAAGCTGCACCTCCAGAAAAGAGGTTTTACAGATCCGAACAGACGGAAGGGAAAAAATGATGAAAAATGCAGCGTGACTTCTGAAGGGAACCACTTCACTCAAAGCCACACACGCACCTCGCTTCCTGCTCCAGCCTCCCCAGGTTACCACGAGCCCCAGGAAAAACATCACAGCTTGAACTTCAAACTGCACCTAAGAAGTATTTTAGGAAACACACAAACGCAAGGGCAGCTCTTCACCAAACTGATGCACACTGGAGGAGAAGCATCAAATCTGATGAACATGCACCATCATAAAACTGGCTGAGCAAGGCTCAATTCCTCAAAACTCAATTCCTTAAATTTTAAGCTTTAGTACAGTAGGTCTAAAGCACGTAACAATGCCAAACTGGACTGGATGTAAGATATCTACTAAAGAAAACCAACAGCAAAATCAGATTTCTCTGCAGCCTCGTGGTTCCTGCACCTAAGGACTGCAGCGCAGCCATTC
Source organism: Corvus kubaryi (assembly GCF_017639235.1). Lineage (NCBI taxonomy): Eukaryota > Metazoa > Chordata > Aves > Passeriformes > Corvidae > Corvus > Corvus kubaryi. The sequence goes on along the minus strand of NW_024582065.1, from coordinate 1,711,663 downwards.
CCCAACACAGAGATCACCTGGGGCAGGTAACAGAAGAGAACAACCACTGAAGGTCACAGGATTTAGCAAGAACTTGGTGTTTAAAGGGATTCTCCCTCACCCATCATCAACACTAAGATCTGTCAAGAAGCTGTTCTAGACTGGGAGTTTTTGTCTGGAGTTCAGTGACCGCCAGCAGAGTTGGTTGGGTCTGCAGAGGTGGTTGGGCACTCCCTGCAGACACACAGACATCACCTTCCCAGCCTGCCCCCTCCCTCTTTGCTGGGAGCAAGGATCTCCTCCCAAAAACACACCTCTGCACCTCTCAACCAAGTGAAACAATTCCGTGTTGCATGTGGCAGAACACCGTGGATGTGGGATGTTTTTCCTTGCTCTCCCACACCAGCACTGGGGAAGCAAAGAGCTTCTCCTCCAGTCCCCACATTCCAGCCTGACTTACACCAACTTCCTCCCCTCTGGCCTCAGAGGGGTATAAGCAAGATGTGGCCTCAGACAGAACTGAGTCCATGGGGGAGGGGAGGAATTAAACTCCAAATGAGTCACTGTTCCCTCCCCATAATCCACAGCAACATCTGTGGATATTCTGCCTGACTCCCAAGAGCAGTGGCTCTTAATGCTCTGCACACGGGGCAGACCCAGCGAGGGCTCCTGGGAGATGCTTCCCAAAATAAAACCTGTGTGTCTGGAGGGTTAGGACTGACCTGTACATCAGGAGTTGATGAGTTATGAGCCAACTCCTGCCCCAGTTACAGCCGTGCCACTCTCCTGGAAGCAAAACTGGACCATGGAGTCACAGAGGCACTCAAGGGCTGATTCCTCTATCACAGGGAAAAATTAACACTGATCCTCTTCAAAAACACAAGGGAAAGGCACCAGGATCAGGCCAATTGTGATGGAACAGAAAACATAAAGGAAGCCTTGGACAATCTCCCAGCAACAACGATGGGAATCCTGTCTGAGTAATAAATCCAGGCTGTCTGCAGCACTTTCGAAGCCCTGCCAGTGTCACCTGCGTGGCCGTGCCACAAACTTCACCCCACCCAGGGCAGACGTTCCGGGCCAGAGCACAACCTTGTCAACAAGGTACTGCAGAGAGAGAGAGCTGGGAGAGACAGCAGCCAGCCTGTCACACCTGGGTGGCCACAGATCAGTGACCACACCTGGCTGCGGTCACCAGCAGCCGCTCAGCCCCAGCTCCGGTTGGTCCGTACACGAGTGTGCACCTGGACCACAGTCTGAGTGTGATGCACACCTGGATGACAGTCTGTACATAGGTGTACACCTGTATTACAGCCCGTGTACAACCGTGCACCTGTGTTAGTCTGTGTACAGTGCACATCTGTATGATAATCTGTGTATGACATACACCTGAACTACAGCCTGTGCGTGACTGCACACCTGTATTACAGTCCATACACAAGTGTACACCTATATTATGTATGTAATACTGTGTACGATGCACACCTGGACCACAGCCTTGCATACAATGCACACCTGTATTACAGCCTGTGAACGACTGTACCCCTGTACCGCAGCCTGTGTGCGATGCACACCTGCACGACAGTCCCTGCACACCTGTGTCACAGCCCGTGTACGATGCACACCTGTCCCATCACCTCGTGGCTCCCTTCGTGCACGAAGGCTCGGCACCAGCCCGGCTGCACTCCAGTGCTCACCGGAGGGCACGGACTTACAGCACCTCTGTATTCTCTCGCCCAGCCGGGCAGGGCTTTGAGCCCGGCCCGAGGAGCGGTGCCGCAGCCCTGCGCGCCCTCGCCTCCCTGGGCACGGTCACAGCCCCGGCCGGCTGCCAGCCCACGGCAGTGCCCGTTCTCCCGGGGGATGCGGGGCCGGTGCCCGTGTGCCCCCGAGCCCGGCGGGGCGACAGGGGCTCTGAGGGGCTCTGCGGGCACAGCCACCCCCGGCCCGGCTCCGGCTGGCACAGGCATCCTTGGGCTGCCCCGTCCCTGCGAGTGTCCAAGGCCAGGTTAGACGGGGCTTGGAGCAACCCGGGACGGTGGAAGGTGTCCCAGTGGGACTGCACGAGCTTTAAGTCCCTTCCAACCCAAACCGTTCCATGACTGATTCTACATGCCCAGTGCGGCAGGGCAGCCCCGGCCCCGCTCGGGAGCAGCCGGGCGGGTCGGCGCGGCCCAGGGGAGGCACGGAGCTGTTACTGTGTTCCCGGAGGAGCGCACCGGGAGCACCGGGAGCACCGACTCCCGAGCTGGGCTCCCCCGGGATGCGCAGCCCCGGGTCCCCCCTGGGGCTCCTCCCGCCCCGCGGGCCCGGGACCCTGCATGGCTCCCGCCCGCCGCCGCCCCGGACCCTGCATAGCTCATAGCACCGGCCCGCCCGCCGCCGCCGCCGCCGCGCCGGGCCGAGCCCCGGACTCTGGATGGAGCCGCGCCAGCGCCGCCCCGCCGCATGGGGGGGCCCCGGAACATGGATCGCGGCCCCGCCGCTCCCCCCTCCCGCCTCCGCCACACGCACTCGCTCCCATTGGGGGGGAGCCCCGGAATCTGTATGGCACATACCACTGACTCACCGTGGAGGGGTGTAACTTATACAGAGTCCCGGGCCCCCCTACACACAATGGCAGCAGCTCCCACATTCTTCTCCTCAGAGGAGTTGGACTGAACCATGGGGCGGCGGGGGCACGGCCCCCCTCCCGGCCTCCGACAGAACCCGCCTGGCCCTGGGCGATACCACTCCACGCTCCCCCATCTTCCTTCCCCCGCCCGGGTAGATGGACGCCGCCGCTCTCACTCACCTCGGCATCCACTGTGGCCATGGCCGGAGCCCCGGAGCGCAGCCCCGCCCCCCCGGCGGCTCCTCGCGCCTTGGCTCCGCCCCTTGCCCCTCATTCTTCTCAATGGAGACGCTCGGCCGGGCACGGCGCATGCGCGCGGCAGCATGGCGGCCCCCAGGGGCCCCGCTGTCCGTACGGCGTCATGGCGGCGCCCATCGGGAGGTGCCGTACGGCCGGCGCGGGGACGGGGATGCGGTGACACGGGGACAGCGGTGACACGGGGACAGACCCCGCGCTCCCCGCACCCTCAAACCGCGGCTCTTCACTGTTCCTGCCAAGAGCTCCGGGTCCCCAGCATACCCCGAGACTGCGGGGGGAAGGGCAGCCGCCGTTCGCAACTGAACACATAATGAGCTTCCCAAACTTTCAGCAGCACCCAGCACCAGAACTTGCCGAAAAACCTACACAAAATCCCTGCAAGATCCCAGAACGAGTCAAAAAGTCCCTCTGTCTTTCCTGCCAAAAAGATAACCATCGAAAATCACCTCCTTTTGTAGCTTCTCCCACATTTGGGTCATTTTCAGCCCAGCTCGTGCAAGGTTTTTGTGTCTGTGTCACCTGAAGTCAGGGATGGGGCAGAGGGAGCAGCTCGCCCTGGCTCTGCCCCATAGAAGGGTGACTTCCAGCCTCTTCACTCCCTTTCCCACACCCCGAGCACCCACAGCAGCTTCGACCCTCCCAAACCCCACAGGACTCCTCCTTTAATGCCCAGGCCCTAAACCCATGATTGTAAAACAATTATGGCTTTTACAGCTCTCCAGTAAAGCAGAAAATAGCACAAGGGGGGAGATAAACACTTGCAAGGGCTCATTGACCCCACAGTTGCCCTCAGAAGCCACTCAGGGGACGTCACACCTGCCCCAGGGAGACACAGGGATGGGCAGGTACTGCTGCACCAGCCTCCTGGACAGAGCAATCCGTGTTTCCCGGAGGGAAACAGGAGCCTCTGAGTGCTCTGAAGTCAATTTACACATTTACTATCCGCTCTCTGGAGGACACACACCATCCCTTGGTCCTCAGGCCGCTCTCCTGCAGCCCCAGCTGTCACCTCGCTCCTCTGAGCGGCCAAATGGCCAGTTCTGTTCCAGCTCCTCCCGAGGGGCAGCTCCGATCTCTGCTCCCTGGGACAGGGACAGCACCCAGGGAGCGGCTGGAGCTGGGCCAGGGCAGGCTCAGGCTGAGAGCAGGGAAAGGTTCTTCCCCCAGAGGGTGCTGGGCACTGCCCAGGCTCCCCAGGGAATGGGCACGGCCCCGAGGCTGCCAGAGCTGCAGGAGCGTTTGGACAGCGCTGCCAGGGATGCCCAGGGTGGGGCTGTTGGGGGGTCTGTGCAGGGCTGGATGATCGCTGTGGGTCCCTCCCCACCGAGGACATTCTCACTTTGCTCTGCCGGAGTCTCTCACCCTGCAGCGCTCCGGGCCGGGGGCAGCGGCCATGGGGAGCCCTTGTCCGGTGCTGGGGCCAGGCCAGGGTTACCCCGCTCCCGCCCCACACCTTCAGCCCCTGGCCCCTCCTGGCACAGCTGTGCCAGCCCCGGGGCCGTCGCTGTCGCGATGCACGGAGTGACACCGGGCAGTTTGTGCTGCTGGTGCGGCGGTGCCGCCGCTGCCCGCTCACACCGCGGTGACCCACCCCGGCTTTGGGACGAGCTGTGACAGCAAAGCGCCGCAGCTCTACCGGAGCATCCGCAGCGGGGCCAGCCCGGGCTGCGTGTCCCTCCCGGTCACCCCGGGCCGGTCCCCACGGGGACACCCGGACCCCGCAGACCCCGCGGGTGCCGGGAAGCGGAGGCACTCGGGGGGGTGTGAGGGACCCCGAGAGGCTCCCAAAGCCGCTCAGAGCCTCGGGCGAACCCCCAGGACACGGCGAGCGGCTCCGGGGCCGCTCCGGGCGCTGCCGGCCCGGGAGGGGAAGGAGGCGGCGGCCCCGGAGCGCGGCCCGGCAGCGGCAGCAGCGCCCGCCCGGCAGCGCCGCGGTCAAAATAAGAGTCCCCGGGCCTGGGGACCCGCCCCCCGCCCGCTCCATCCCCTCCGAGCAGCCTCTCCCTCCGTTTGGCAGCGGCAGCTAATTAATTAATTAATTAATTAACTAACCAACCCCCCAGAGAACCCCCTGCGCACCGGCAGGGCCGTGGCAGCGTCGCCGCGGAGCCCCCGGCGCGGCCCCTCCGGTGCCTCCCGCTCGGCGGGGACACAGAGGGGCCCTGGGGGTCCCATCGCTCCCGGGGGATGAGCTGAGGCTCGGAGGAGGGTGGTGGCAGGGTGGGTGTCCTTCCCCTGGGATTCCCCGGGGATGAGGCGACTGCTCCCCGCACAAAGAACCACCTCTGGAAACCTCTGCTCCAGCAAGGGCCGGTGTCAGCCTGGACATCCCCAAATCCCGCACTGGGGACACCCAGCATCGCCCCATCCCGCACTGGGGATGCTCCATGTGGGATGTTGGGAATTGCCTGCCTTCATCCCTGCCCCTGCAAACCAGACCCGGCACCCCGGGGTGGCACCGGGGCGGGGATGAGGGCGGTGGGTGAGGGCGGACGCGCATCGGGACGGGCTCTGGTGGCTCCTCTCCAGCATTTGCTGCAGCTCTTGTCTTTCCCAGATGGACACAGGGACGCGGCAGCCACTGGGACAAACCTCCCCAAGCCATCAGGGAAGGGAAAGGCTCCCAAAAGAAGCCGAAATACCCGGGAACACACAGAGCCTTTGCAGCCCATCACCATCGGCCACGGCTCTTGTCCACCTCAAGCCCATCCTGAGCGAAGGGCAGCGGGGCGAGGATGGGCTGCGCTGTGCCAGAACTCCCTGTTTTCCTGGAGCAGCTGCTGGGAGCCGGGACAGGGCTCGGGGCTCGGCTGGGCAGCCGGAGCCGCCTCGCAGCCTCTGCGCGGCCGCGCCGAGCTCCAGCCGGGCGGACATCGCCCTCTCCCGCCCGAGCCGGGCGAGCGGAGCCGCAGCTCCACATCCTGGGATTCCTGGCAGCAGGAAGAGCACAGCCCCAGCGCCCCGGCGCTTCCTCCGGCCGCAGCCGCGTCCTTCCCGCGGCACCTGCCCACCAAGCTGCGTCGGGGGGTTTTAGGCTGGAGATGAGGGAAAGGTTCTTCCTCCAGAGGGTGCTGGGCACTGCCCAGGCTCCCCAGGGAATAGGCACGGCCCCGAGGCTGCCAGAGCTCCAGGAGCGTTTGGACAGCGCTGCCAGGGATGCCCAGGGTGGGGCTGTTGGGGGGTCTGTGCAGGGCCAGGGGCTGGATGATCGCTGTGGGTCCCTTCCAGCTCAGGATATTCCATGATTCTGTGATCCACCATGTGAGCGAGCAACAGTTCCTTCAGCCCACCATGGTCTTCCCACCCCAGCCACTCCTCTGCCTTCGCTTTAGCCTCCAGTCTAAACCACCTTCCAAGCTCCAGCTCCAGTGGGGATGCCTCCAGTGACAGCCCTGAACCACTTCTCACTCTCAGGTCTCAGCATCCAGACAGCTGAGGTATCATTTATGATCATCACATACCCCAAGCAAAACACCCATGGTCTTAAAAAAGATCATCTTTATTTACATTTTTCCAGTTCTTTACATTTGGGGGGTTAAAACCCAGGACAAAAATACCCCCCAGAAGCCATGGTTAACATGGAAAACTGCGAGTTTACATTTCAAAACCCAGTTATAAATTGTACAGAAGTCTTAGGTTGTACAGAGCCATCACAAATTGTTGTATAAAACCCCAAAATCCGTAAAGAGAACCACAGGAATAAGGAATTACAGCCATGAGTAGTGGTACAAGAAAGGGCACAAGTTCTGAGGGTTTTACCTCACCAGTATCTCTTGGGGAGGAGGGATGGGTCATTCCTGTTGCAGATAGTTGGAAATATTTTAAAATATAGAATAAAACCCAAATGGAGCCTGGAACACCCTGTATCTCCTGTCTTGTGCTGGCTTAACAGGAAAACGTCCTAGCAGAAAATATCTATTTTTACAAAACTCCTGGAAGTTCAGTGGAAAGTCAAAAAAGAATCACTGTCCAAAAGAAAGAAGAGCCTTTGCATCCCCCGACTCCCCTTTCCCCATCCCCTGCAGGCAGCGGGACAGCAGATGCCAAAGTAGAGTTTAGTGGGACACAAACACTGAAAAAGCCAAAGATACAGAGGTGGGGCATGTGGAGAGCAGGAAAAGAACAAAACCACGAAGGACATAAAAGCAACAGAAATTTAAAAAAAAGAACTGATGGTATTTTTGGTTGTTTCCATTGAACACTTGAGTTTGGAAACAACTCGCAAGCTTCTCTCATGCCCCACTGCTCCCCCTCCCCATTTCAAACAAACTCAGCAACAATTGCTTCAAGAATCTGAGCCAGGAATTTGAATGAATCCCCAGGTGCTGAGTTTTTTTACCCAGAGCTGTGTTTGGAAAAATGGGTGCTTTCTCCCCCCTCTTTATTCCAGTGCTCAGCAAAAGGAGGGAGGGATGACCAAGGCCCTAAAGGAGCTCCCCAGGACTTCAAGGGGCTGTGGACAGAGGGCAGAGGGGTTGATCCTCTCTGGAGAGGGTGAGCAGACAAACTCAAATCCAAACCCAAATACTGGGTTTGCCCCACTGTGCTCATCCAAAGCCCTCATACACCCCAGGACCTGCTGACTGTGCCCTGGGGCCACCTCTGCAAGGGGGGCTCGAGGAGAGCTGGACTAACCCCTCCATCCTGCCCATTTCAGTCCTGGCCCATTTCAAAGGGCTCGATAAAACATCAGCAAGGCTCTTTGTGTCAGGCTTCACTTCCCTGCGCAGCCTGGGACAGGCAAGGCGGGGCAGGAGGGTTGGAAAACACTGATTGTCATTTGTTATGTCAATTCTCTTGCTCAGAGACAATCCCGGGGTGATGACCTGCTCACCCTGGCCAGAGCCACCTCGCAGGGCTGAGAGGGGCCCCTGCACAGCAGCTGTGCTGTGGAGCAGCCCTGGCATCCAAAAGGTTGAGGACCACCCTGAGGTGTAGCTCCAGCTCCTTCCTGCTCCCTCCACAGCAGCCGGTGGTGATGGACACTCCTCACCGGTCAGGAGCGTTCCCGTTTGCTCCTTGCTTTCCAACGGGGACTCCGTGTACAGGAGAGCTCCCAAGGACCAGTTTGTAGCAAATATAATTTGGGAGAGCAAGTTCAGGAGCACTGCAGAGACACAGGGCACAGCATGGGCTGGGTGAGGGCTCCCTCCTCCACAGCCTCCACCGTGGATGGGATGTGCCCAAAGAAAAGGTGAGACAAGGAGGACAGGACAGATGCTGGCTGGGAGTCTGGAAAAACAGCCCGGGGCTCTGGCCACAGCAAGCAAACAGCAATCCCATTTTCCAGCCAAGGAACGTGGGCTGGACACAGCAGCAGCAGCTCAGCTCCAGGGACGGAGAAGGAGCTGGGAAACCAGTCCTGGTCCCAGCTCCATCTGCCTCTCCCAGAGCCTGGCTGGGTCAGGAGCCTGCAGCCCAGCCCAGAAGCTCCAGAAGCATTGACACTTTATAGGAATTTTTCCAGAGGTGTGGAAGGGATTTGGGTTGAAGGATATGCACAGCCAGCAGCAAGGAAGGCCACGGGAGCTGCAGGCAGGCTGAGCCAGGCCAGACAGGTTCGGCCAAGTGGGAGGAAGAGGAAGAGCACTGGGAAGAGCTGTACCTGCCTTTGATGCATTGTGGATCAAGAATGCTGCTCATGGCAGGCAAAGGAGAGTGAAATCATGGAAGCTGGGCAGAGGCATAAGCTGAGCAGAGGATGAAGAAGGATCTTTGTGTCCAGGACACAGATCACAGCCTGCAGTGACAGCATTTAGGGAACACCTGCATGCCTCAGACATGGGATCAGCAAAGAGGGGGTGTGGGGAGGAGCCTTCTTCCACTTCCAATAAATTTATTCCTTTAGGAGAGGGCTCGGCCTGCTGGTCTCCAGCCCTTCCAGCCAGACCTTGGCTGTGCCATCTCCATCCTCCTAAAGGCAGAGTCTGCTCTCCTCTTCCTCCCCACCAGCAGTGAGCACTGCCCAAGACTCCTGGGCCACTCGGACAAATCCTGGCTTCAGGACACAGAGCCTGGGGAGCAGCAGTGCAGAGGCTGCTCTCTCCAGAGCCAAGCCCACGTGATGCCAAATTCCCTCCAGCCATGTGGAATTTTGAGCCTGGCACTGTGGTCAGCCCACACTGTGTTTGTTTTCCCCGAGCTGCCTTGGCAGAGGTCACCACCCTTCCTGGTGAGAGCAAAAAAACCTCACTTCATTTTGTAAGAAATCAGCAAGGTGCATTCCTGGATTTGGCATGAACAGGCACATGGATCAGCATCAGAAATGGATGAAAAGCACAGCATTTCTCTTAGAATAATTTATTAAATACAGCATTAAAATTTGTATTTCTGAATTCAATCATTAAAAACAAAACTTCATCTCTATATATATATATTTATATATATTCAGGGACAATGACAATCACTCTATCAGCGTGGTTGTGCCAGCACTGCTCAGAACAGCACCTTTGCTACGTTACCCTTAAAGCAGTTCGATGCTTAAAAAAAAAATAAAATAAAAAAGCATTTGCAAAGAAAGAGTGCAAAGCAGGGCCTGTCCCAGCTGCCTGAGGGGTGTGCAGAGGTGGCTGAGCAAGGAGCAGCAGCTGGAAATGCTCCTAAAGGTCTGTCAGATATTGCTTGCCCAGCCTGAGGCCATGTGAGGACCAACTCTGAGGTGCCGGAGGTCTGGAGGCCACAACTCCAGCCTGGCTGGGCACCTGTGGCTCTGAAGGATGTGACTTGTGGTTTCCTCAGCTCGGGTAGTCAGTGCTAAACAAGCTAAACAAGGTGGTGGGGGGGTGGGGGAAAGCACAAAAGAAAAATTGCAAGAAACCCCAGCTTGTTGCCCTGACTGCCGGGTGCAGCGGAGGCTGCGGGCGAGGCGCAGCAGTTCCCACGCGGTTTGTGTTCATTGTCACATTCTGCTGAGGCTCAGGGGACACACAGTGCCACCACACACCCGCATGCACCGCCTTGGCAGGGACAGCCACTCCTGGGGACAGCCCAGGCTGAGCCCCGCAGAGGGTGGGCCCAGAGGGAAGGGATGCCACGGGCCGGGCCCCTGGGCAGACTCAGAGGTAGCATCAGACAGACTTTTGTGATTGATGGTCACGTAACTCTGGCCTGGGAGGAGAGGGCACCCTGCAGGGGCGGGAGGTGGGACATGGGATGTGGTCCCCCCGCTCGCAGAGTGACCAGTGCTGTTGTCCTGTGTGCCAGGGCCCAGCAGTGAGCGAGGATGGGCTGTGTCCCACAGGGCTCTGTGGAGAAAAGCCACCCGTGGTGGAAAAGGGCACCCCATGGAACACCAGGCTCCCCCCACAGCTCATCAGGGCTTATCAGCAAGTGCCCCCATGAACCCCCCCCGCCCATGGCCACTCACACTGCCAGTCACTCCCCCACAGCTCAGGTACAGCGAGGGCTTGTGCTTTTGGCTTTTTAGAAGTCCCTGACCTTCCGAACCTGCTTACTCCAAGAAACCTCCTGCTACCCTTAGGACCTCTTGAGGACAAGGAGGAAGGGCTGTCAAAACCACTTGTGGAGAGCACATGGGCCCTGAAAGAGGAGAGGAAGTCCACACAGCCCAGCCTTCCCCTACAGCGGAGCTGTGCCAAGTCAGGAGTGTTTCAGCTAAGGCATCGCAGGTGCTTTGATAGTAAAGCAGTTAGTGTTGACTACAGTACTGGAACAGGCTGCTGCCCAGGGCACCCCGGCGGCAAACCCAGCTCTCCAGCACTTGGTGCAGCAGCAGGAGGCAGTTCGGTTTCCCAGACCTCTCCTACATGCATGCAGGCTGCTCTGGCTGCTCTTTTTGGTTTTTTACCCCCCTCCCTAGAAAGAGACTTAAAAAGCCCAGGCTGGGATGTGGCAGCTCCCCCCCCAAAGCAGCCAGAGAGACAAGAAGACACCTTGTGCTGTACCAGACTTTGCCACAGGCGGGTGCCCCGTGGTACCAGGGTGGGCAGCGCCGGCGGGGCTCAGAGCAGGGGAGGGCTAATTGCCATTGCTGATGCTGGAGTTGGCACTGCTGCAGCTCTGCTCGTAGGATGGAGGTGCCTCTGCGGAGGAAAGGAAGAATGAGAGAGGTTATGGTGTGTGTTTGGGAGGTTCCCTTCACCCCAGTCTGTGTAACCCAGGGCAGAGTTAAGCAATCCACCAACACACACTCCCTGCCAGGGCCCCACAGCCTGCCCTGCTGAGGTACATGGGGTTTGTAGGATTTGAGTCAGCCAGTCCCATCCCTGCCCTGATGCACACAGAGATTAAAATCACCACCTCACAGTCCTGTTCTGTTCCTCCCTTCCCTTCCCAAGCATCCTCCTGTCCTCCAGCAGCTCCAGATCACCCATGCTCCATGTGCCCCAACCCAGGGCTGAAGTGACACATGGAGTGTCCCATTACCCCAGTGCAAACAGAGGGGTTGATTTGGGTAGGACTGTGCTAAGAGACACTGCTGGCCCTGCCAGCCCAGCACAGCTCCAGGAACCCAGCACAGCTCCACAGGACTCTGGCACGCTGGGATTTCCCTGAGCTGTTCCACCCCGGACACTTCCTCAGCTCCCACCCCCACAGCTTCAGACCAGCTGCAGGCCCACTCCAAGTCAGACAGAAGATTTCAGTGACATCATTTTCCTGGCTCTGTTCCCACCAGCCTCACCACAAGCCAAGAAGTTTTTCTATCAGTGGGAGGCTGGAAGCTCATTTAAGAACAGGGAGATCCTCTCATGAGGAGCCCAGGGCAGGCATGGGCGTGGATATGGGAAGGACAGCTGGCTTTTACAGCTGGAAGAGGGGACTCCTCCAGAGGATAAAGCAGGCAGAGAGATGTCACAATCCCCTCTGACAGTAGCCTCCAGCAGACTGACTGAATCCCCAGATTCCCAACAGTTCACAGCTAGCACAGACTGGTGGTAGGAGCCATTTCCCCCCAGTCCCAGATCCCGGGAGCGCTGCTCACCGTAGGGGTATCCCCACGTGCTGTACTCCGGGGGCAGGATGAGCGAGCTGGCTGTGGGGACAGGCACCACGTTCCCCTCGGCGTAGTAGGGGACAGTGGCTCCCGTGGACAGGCAGAGCGTGGGGTGGTTTGGGGAGCCCGTCTGCTCCGAGTCCGCCCGTATCTCCTGGAAGCTCAGTCCTGGGGCGTAGCTAAAGGGCTGCTGCTGGGAATGGCTTTTGGTGGGGATGGAGACATTGTCCATGGGGTGATAGCCACTGGCAGCCTCCTCTTCCTCCGGGGGGGCACTGGGGACCACCACAGATGGGATGTGCTGGATGGAGCGGGAGGGGCTCAGCGGGACTCTGTTCACAGCAATGTTACCAATGTAGATGGGGAGAGTGACAGAAACCTCTGGGGACTTGAGGGAAACCTGGAAGAGAAGGGAAAACAGTGGCATCCTCGTTATACATGGCAGTGGGAAGGTTCACCTGGTGTCAGGACCACCCACACCACACAGCTCAGCCTGGGAGGGGGCACAGAGCTGCAGCCCAGCCCAGGGATACTGTGGATAAACTCACCTGGATGTAGTAGTCGATGTGGATGAGGCTGCAGCCCTGCAGAATGGACTGGGGCAGTGCTGGAACCAGGATCTGCTCCTTCCATTCTGCATGTTTCCAGGCTTTCACCCCGGAGCCTTCCACCTCGGCGATGGTCCTCAGGTCGTAAATCCAGCGCTTGGATTTATAGGCCACTTTCTGCACAGGCAGGAGGAAACACAGCTTGCACAGAGGCTGCAGGTGGTCTCCTGTCTCCCAAATGTAAGTCAGGACACAAACCCACCCAACTGCTTTGTCAAATAGGCACAAGCACAAACCCAAGGAATACCCATTGTTGTGAAAGACTGAGCAGGGATAAGCAAGACAAGTTCTACTTTTTCTTTCCCCAGGAATGTACAGAGAAACAGAGCTGGAGATTTGGCCTCCTCGCTGACCCCAGTTTCACAGAGGCCTCCATGGGGTGGAGCACCAGCACAAGCCAGAGAATGGCCCCACTGGACACTGACCTGGAGCAGACTGGCCACCACAGCGCCGGTGTCCCGGCCAGACTTGTTCTCTATGTCCGTGCGGAGCTGGATGGCCTGGCCCACGATGTAGCCCTTCAGATCCGACGTGGCCGTCAGGATGATGTTGCCACTTTTCACAAGCTTGTAGTTGAACTTCTTGGTGATGGACATAGTGTTGGGCTGCTGCAGGACGGCACAGACAGAGGTGTTGGCTCAAGAGAGTCAGAGAGCCTCTGGGAAAACACTCAAGAGATTCAAAACAAGCAAGCAGAAATATTTGCATCTAAGAGGATGCAAAGAATCAGAAACATGGCAACACCATAAACAACAGGTCTCACTTCCCCAGCCCCACTGTTCTCCTGTCCTATTAGTTGCTTCCCCCTCCAAAGCAGGTTCCCCAAACCCAGGTCTCTCCAAGCACCTGAAGTTGTTGGCTTGCATGCGTGAAAATTCAGAGAAATCTTTCAAAGCAACACACACAAGAGTCAGAAATCACCTGGAGCAGGTACTGACAGCAAGGCAGAAGAGATGAGGACTATGCTCTTGCATAGTCACAGCATGCAGTCAGAGCTGTCCAGCCACACAGTGACTCCTCAGACAGCAGGACAAGGACAAGTGCTGAAGTGCTGGCATTTCCCAGCCAAGCCCCTCCTCGTTCTTACCTCGATGTCAGGGATGTCGTTCAGGTTGAGAGGGCAGAGAACATAGAAGATCTTGTTGCATTTGTAGTCCTTGGAGAAGCGAGGTGTGTCTATCACAGCTTTCACCTGATGCAGGACCTTGCCAAAAGGGCCTTCAAATGATGTAGGAGCAGAAGCTGGAGTCGAGAGAGAAAGAAAAGATCATAAGGCTGAGTCAGGCCAGTTTCTGAACTGGAAGGATATGCAAAAGCCAAGGCTTCCAGGGAAGGGCCTTCAGCCACATTTCTGCATCTTACCTGGCAGCAGGAACTGGAAGGGAAAGTTGTGCTCTCCAGCCGTCAGGACCCCTGTGGAAACAAGAGTGAAGGGTAAGTGAGACAGGCTGAGAGGCTGCTCCTTGGAATGTGTGATCTTGTGGGAGAGAGGCCACCACCCAGGGAATCACACACAGCCTGTTCAGCTGCCTACAGCCACCAGACAGCTCCAGATCCGATGGGCAGTGCTTGAGCCACCAGGAGCACCTGCTGCCACCCACCCCTCCTTGGGACAGGAGAGGTTCTGCATTAAGATATCCTGTAAATAAAGTGGTTTGGGGCAGGGTCCAAGGGATCCCAGTGCCACAGCAAGTGGTCATCCCAGGCTGTCCACACAGGGGTCAGCAGGGCCGCTGTGGGTTTATTTTTCCTCAAGTCTTCTCCCTGTCAGGCAGTCAGGGGGAATGTGAGAGATCACAGGCACAGTCTGAGGGTGTGTAGTGGTTTGGTCCAAAATACTCATTACTGTTTATCTGCTGTGAGATAAGAATTAGGAGAAATGCAAAACAGGCACCAAACTTGAAAGAATATAAAGAAGTTTATTAACAGACCTAAAAGAGGAAAAAAAAATTATACCCCCTTCAGAACTCTCCTCCTCCCCCCACCTTCCTCCCTTCTCCCACTGACAATGTTCAAAGACAACCCTTAAGATGTTCAGTCTGTTTACCACTTCCATAATAACCTTGTTCAGTCCATTTAGAAAGAGAAGTCTCTTCTTGCTCATGCTATGAAAACATTATCACAACGAGACAGCCGCCCACTTCCAAATATTGTTCAGTCCATTTAGGAAGAGGAGTCTCTCTGCCTGCATGTGAGTCCCTTCCCCCGACTTGCAGCTTTTCCCGCAACTGCTTTCGAGGGTCCACTCTTGAAGTTTTTTGGGGTACAATTTTAAGGTTGAGCCGTTCAGAAACAAAAACAGAGGCCCTTCTCCTTCCCTGGGAGCAAAGGGTCTTCATCATCTTCATCGTTAGGACTATCTCTGGGAGCATCTCTACGGACTGAGGTTTTCTCCTTTCCCGTTTGGAGCAAAAGTCCTCATCTGGTCCATCTCTCCCTGTCCAAACTTCTCATGAAATTACAGCTGTGTCAGCATCTGCCTATCTCAGTGCAGGTGCTTTTGCTTACGAGTTGAACACTCCACCCCCCATATCTTCATGAAATTACAACAGGATACTCTGATATATCATAGCTTCACAACAGACTTTCAGCTTTAAGCATCTCCTCTCTCTCTTCCCTCAGGTTTTCAGCTCTTCACAGCAGTAAAAGGGTTACTCTCACCTCGGCCTTGCAGCTTTACAGCTGGAATGTTGAATTTTTCTTATCGCAGTGGAGAGGGGGGAGAGCCGAGCCGCTCTGGCTGCCCACGGCAAGGCAGTGGGGGGGGTTCCACGACTGGAACAGGTCCATGGCTCCAGGATGGCCGTGGCCCGGCCCGGCCTGGCCCAAGCAGGGCCTGGCCGGGCCCGCTGGCCCCCACACGGGGCCCACAGCCACCTGTCCCAGCGCCAGAAACGAGAGAGAGCTTGGAGGGGGAGTTTGCCTATTCTTAAATGTGGATAACAGAGGTGATCACAACTTTAAGTGGCTTAGAGAATTGTCCATACTCAAACTGGCCAGCTGATAGGTTCTATCAGTTCCCAGAGGAAACTGTAAGCACCCCTTAGCAAGGACGTCCCTTCCGGGACTATGCTTGCTAACCTATGACAGGGTGGTAGGGAGTTGTGGTGGGCATCCAGCCACACGCCAAGCCCCTCACAGAGGCACAGGGTTCAGGAGCTGGAACCAGAGGTCCACCCACCCCTGGTCCCAAGAAGGGACCTGCAATACCTCAGCCCAGCTTCTGAGACAACAGGAGAGCAGAAAAATATTGCCACAACATCAAAACCTCAGCACTTGTTTTTTTCAACCATTGCTCTGGAATGGCCTCGAGGGCACAGGGCAGAGCCAAGATCCAGCTCATGGCTAAAACAACAGATTCCAACTCCTCAACTCCATCCACCCTCCAGCACTCCCAGATCCCAGATTCCCTCCAGGGTAGTGTCACAGCTGAACTGGACCCACAGTGTGATCCAGTAACACCAGGCAGCTCCCAAAGTTGCCTTCAGCAAGAAAACCTTTGAGGTTTATCCACATTTGTCAAATCCACATACACACAAGAGGTTTTGTCAGAGCTGAGAGGAGACCTGGATACCCAGTAAATTGAGCTGTGTTTGTTCTGCTTTGTAGGATCATTGCTGGAGGTACCAAAACCCCAGATCTGGCTGGTGCTTTTGTTGTTGCAAGACAGGAGGAGGCAGCTTGCTGGTTAGCAGTGCTGGCTCTGCAGAGCTGACAGTAATCGAGTCCTGTCGTGAGGGGATTAAGTGGATTACATGGAAGGGGGAGGTGGGGAAGAGAGGAGTAAATCCTCCCCACTGACACCGCAGCCCAGGCAGGACTTGGTGCATCATTCATGCTATGAAAAGCTGGATCTCTGCCTCTCTGCTCGCTCAGCCGCTCCATGGGGACGAGGGACACCCCAGTGAGTGCGTCCCGCCCGCAGGGACAGCGGGATAAATAATCCAACACGCGCCTCATCACGGATCTCTGCAAAGGCTCGTCAGGACAACATCAGAGATGTCTATTTATACACTTTGTCCTCACAGAGAGGAACAAGATTTGCTCATTGCCATCACCTCCCTGCTGATTCCCCTCCCGTCCTCCAAACAAACCCGAATTATGTAGGCTAAAATGCAGCACCCGGCGCTGTCACCAGGTGGAGGCACCAAGCCAGGCTCTGCCCTCGCTGCCAGGCCTGATGCTCCAGAGCTGGGCAGGCTCGGAGGCAGGTGTGGAACAGCCTCTCCTGCTCCCTCCTGGGCAGCCTGGCTCAGCAAAGGTGCCAGGTGAGATGCAGCTGGTGCCTTGGCTGGTTGGTTCCAGGATAAGCCTGGTTAATGTGAATGACTCGATGAACCCAGCCCTTGTTTGGTGCCCTGAGGGTTTCTGTCTTCTAATGGGCACCATTCAACATTGATCTTACACCCATTATCTCTACTTCCAGAAAGCAAATGTGTTACTGGAATACATCGGCTGTCCCGGGCATTGCAGTACAGGGACTCTCTCCACCTGAAAAGGAGTGGGAGTGAGTCCTGCTCCTGCCCTGCAGAAGGGAGGGAGGTGGCAGTTCCAGAGGGGAGCGGTCACCGAGTTTCCACCAAGAGAATTCCCAGCTGTGTGACCCGCAGAGCTCCAAATGAAGGTGCAGGCAGTGATTCCAGGTCTCCTGCTAGGAGCATGAAACTTCACAGCCTTTCCAGGACCCTTAGGATGAGCCCACAGACCCAAGTAAAAGCCCCTATTCTACATTACAGGCAGCACCATCCAACAAGCCATTTCTGTCCAACTCCTGCCCAGCTCAGGTGCACCAACAGGAAGTTGGGCTAGAAGTGAGCCTGTGAGCACTTTCACAGTTTTTAACTCACACAGCATCACTGAGCAAGGCCATGAACTCTCCCAGGAACACGCGTGGGCAGTGTCACCCATGGAGGATGTGGTTTGGCTGTCAGAGCCACCATGTGACTCGCTGGCACTGAGGCAGTTTCTGCACAGGTAGCCCAAGCTCTGAGTAGGTCACCAGATGGGAACTGCCCACAGGTCAGCCCAGACCACCCTGATGGTCCTGACCAAACCCAAGTGCCCACTGACCTGTTGGGTGTGACCCACTGAACAGCCTGCAAATCCCCAGATCACAGCAGGGGAGATGCAGCATCAGGCAGCGTGTCCAGAGCCATTCCACAGCTGCATCTGCTGTGCAATCCCAACATCCCAGCAGCAAGGGGAACACATGGCCCATGGAAAGCCACTCATCACCCCTGTCATTCCAGCCCAGAGAGCTTCAAGCAACAATCCAGGACGTTTAATGTGCTAATTTCATCTACAAGTGGACTTTGCAGCAGAGACAGCTGTTGGCAGCAGGCAGAGGTGAGCTGATTTCCAGCCATGGTGGGACCCATGGCCATCCCAACACTTGGGAAGAGCTGCCCTTTCCATGCTGCTCCAGAACCAGAGGCTTTGCCAAAGCACCCCCAAGCCTGGGCAGGGCACAGCAGGTCAGCAGGAGTTCAGCACTGCTCGAGGGGCGCATTGAGACCCCTCCAACAGGGGCAGGTCACAAACCACTGTGAGGGGACAGGGCTGTGCCAGCCACCGCAGCCACGCTGAGCCAGCACCTCCCCATTCCCAGAAGCCAGAACAAAGGCCACAGTGTCCTCGGCTGCAAAAAAGCTTTTCCTGAAGTTTATGTGCAGCTAAAAATACCTTGAGAAAGTCATTAGGCAGCAGAGGCAGCTGGCCTAGCAGGGCTCTGCTGTGGGGCCATACCTGCAGCAGCCTTTCCCCCTGGTAGGAGTCAAGCCAGCAGAGACTGGCCGCCCCCGCACAGCCTTGGGAAACTTCCTCCCGAAAAATTCCTGAAGGGAAAGAAGCTGCTGCCCCAGATAGCCTAGAAAAAAACCCAAGTCCAGACAGCAGGAGCAGCAACAACACACTAACAGTGCAGAAGAACCTTGGAGATTTCCCTGAATCCAGTGGAAAGCTGTCCGGTCTCCCCCATTCATGGCTCAGCTGCTCCCCTCCATTCCACACAGGCACTGGGGTTGTTCACTTGTACCACTGGATGTGGAGGACATTTACAGAAAAGAAATGCCTCGATCCAGAGGGCTGATGCCAAGTCTTCTGGCTCCCCTGGTGATGCTGGGTTGCCATCCAGAGAGACCTTGCCTGGCTGAAGGGGTTGGGCCTGTGAGAATCTCGGGAAATTTGACAAGGCCAAGTGCAAGGTCCTGCAGCTGGGTCAGGGCAAACCCAAGCAAAAACACAGGCTGGGCAGAGAACGGATAGAGAAAAGCCCTGAGGAGAAGGACTTGGGAATGTTGGTGGATGAGAAGCTCAATGTGCCCCCGCTGTGTGTGCTGACCCCAGGCACCCCCTGCGTGCTGGGCTGAGCCCCCAGTGTGGGCAGCAGGAAAGGGGGGGATTCAGTCCATCAGCTCTGCTCAGGTGAGACCCCACCTGCAGAGCTGCTTCCAGCCTTGGGGCCCAGCACAGGAAGGACCTGGAGCTGCTGGAGAGAGTCCAGAGGAGGCCATGAAGATGCTCCAAGGCTGGAGCCCCTCTTCTCAGAAACCAGGCTGGGACAGCTGGAGGTGTTCACCTGGAGAAGAGAAGGTTCCAGGGACACCTCAGAGCCCCTTCCAGTGCCTAAAGGGGCTCCAGGAGAGCTGGAGAGGGACTGGGGACAAGAGCATGTAGTGCCAGGACAAGGGGGATATTGGGAAGGAATTGTTCCCTGGGAGGGTGGGCAGGCCCTGGCACAGGGTGCCCAGAGCAGCTGGGGCTGCCCCTGGATCCCTGGAAGTGTCCAAGACCAGGTTGGACAGGGCTTGGAGCAGCCTGGGACAGTGGAAGGTGTCCCTGCCCATGGCAGGAGTGGAACTGGGTGATCTTTAAGGTCTCTTCCCACGCAAACAAAGGTTTCCCTGCACTCACTGCAAACCAGAGCACTGCTGCACCACTGCAAGGGAAAACTGACACCCTCACACCTGTTGGGGGTGAAATGACCACAGGTCTGTATTTACACTCTTAAACAAATGATCCAAGTCGAGTTTACTCCACCACAGCTGCTGGAAGTGTCTGGGCTCTGGTCCGAGCAGTGCAGCATCCCCGGCTGGTGCTGCCAGGCCCCCACCCAGGCAGAGTTGGCAGCCAGAGAAATCACCAACCCTTCAAAGCCATCATCCCTCCAGAGCGAGGGGAAGCTCCCTGCCCACACCCTGCCCTGCCTGCAGCTGGCCAAGGGCTGGGAAAGGTCCTCCAGCAGCCTCTGCCCGGCACAAGAGCAGGGCTGGGCTGGGGCTCAGGAGGATCCAACCCCACAGGAACAAGGACACAGCCCTGCTTGCCGTGTCCCACCCACCTTCCCAGGGCTGTCTGGCAGCTTTCTGTGCAAACAGCCCAGTCGGACAGCACCGGCGGGGCCAGATCTGCCTGGGCTGCACGTTCCAACCAGTGCCACTGCAGGGACACCTGCCAAACCCTCCTCCCACGCTGGCTGCCCCAGCCCCAGAGCCTCCGTCTGGAAGTACCAGGCAGTCACAGCCACCTCTCCACAAGGGTCACGGCCACCATAACAAAGCCAGGACCTCCAGGATGGCAGAAGGGAGTTGGGAGGTGCCTTGGTCGCTCCTGCACAGACACGGCAGACTCGGATGAGCCTTCATTCCTCTCCTATGAGGGTTTGCCCTGCGGTGTGCTGGGACAGCCAGCCCAGACGTGTGACACACAGCAGGCTGCAGGCCAGGAACCACGGCGTGTGGCACAGCACACACCTCTGCCTCACCAAGCTTCACTCACAGCTACGCAGGGCAAAAGAGGTGAATATTCTGTGTGTCACTCCCTCCATCCCCCAAAGAGGAGGATGGTATCAGCTCTGTAGCCACCACTAGGAGCCTGGAAGGTGTCCCTGCACCCCAGGCACAGGAGACAGGGAGTGGCTGAAATGGGGCTCCTGCCCCAACCCCCGTCCCTCCCCACCAGTCCCTCCCCAGCTCTGCTCCCTCCTGCTGCACACACAGATGCTAGAATGGGAACAGGCTGCACCTTTGGAGTACACAGATTTTTTGGTTCTTCTAGTAGAGGAACAGCAGGCCAGACCATATGGCAATTTCTCCCTGGCTACTTAACGAGTGATGCATTAACTGTGTTGGCCAATTCAAGGAGTATAGAAAGGTACCTAGTGCCTGCTGGTCCCTGTGCCATCACTTGTAGCAATATGGTCTTTCTTCCTGCTGCCTAAAATCGGCCCTGGGGAAGGCGAGCTCCTCCAAAGGTGCTGAGTTAGACTGATTCTGGTGTTGCTGATGCATGACTTGAGTACTCTCCTCTCAAGGCTCTCCAGGCAGAGAGCAGGGAAGCAGCAGGTTCATGTTTTCCACTTCGGGGGTGGAGAAATGAGCAGCCCTAGCTCTGCACTGTGCCACAGGACCCCAAGTGCCCAGCCACGGGCAGAGATGTCACTCTCACTGCAGTCCCAGCAGCCAGCACCCCGCTTACTCCTGTCCTCCCCTCTCTCCTCATCCACTTCTGCTGCCAGAAAACTGAATATTAGATGTAAGCAGGAGGCCAGAGCTCCTTAGCTCTCAGGAGGCTCTATCAGAGCTGTCAGAAGGGACGCATTAAGTCTGTGCCAGGGCACTTGAGGTGACGCTGAGCCACTGCAGCTTTAGCACAGGACTCAACTCGGCCTCCGATGAATGAAGTTAATACAGGGGATTACAAACTGCAACAAAGGAGGGGAAATGCACACATTTGCTCGTGCCATCAGCAGGCACAGGTGCCACAGAAGGAGCAGCCAAGAGCCAGAAGAGCAACCTGCCAGCAAGCACAGCCAAAGCTGCTGGGAAAACCTCAGTGTTCAGCTCCAACAAGAGCTCTCCTGCTCTGTGTGGCAGCGATGGAGCACAGCCCCAGCAGGCTCCACGCTCCCTTTCAAGGCAGCAACTCGGTCACTCCAGCTCTGCAAATGCACAACACACCGCAGGAACAGCCTCCAGCACTCCAACACGGGTAATGCTGCTGAGATAAACCTTTCTGTAACACAGGAGGTGCAGCAGAGTGCCCAGCACTGAGGCGAGAGCTCCACTGCTCATAAACCTCTGTGTCAGCAGTTTCCAGAGACATTCTCAACGAATTAGCAGGATCTGGCAGTATGGCAACGCTGCAAAAAACCCCAGAGGATTAACTGGTCTACTGAGGCAAGAAATTGGGAAGTGCTGAGGAAGCGGCTGTGGCCCAAGGCAACTGCAGATCCTTCGGTGAGGTTTTCCTGGGCTGAACCTGCAGCTACTGCTCCTGAACCTGGCAGCACAGTGTGGCCAGGAGCTGGCACCAGCACACCCTTAATGGCTCACTGCTGCCCATGGACACCCTCCTGCTCTCACCTGGGCAGGGGCTGTCCAGGAGCATCACCTGCTGCTCTGAGACCTCCTGCTCACACAGAACAAGCTGCACAAGTCTCACAATGCTGCTTAGTCAGGTCACCAAGATTTTTAAATTCAGCTGGGAGCCAAGATTGTTACCCTGTGCCAACTGCTGGCCATGAAGGTGTTGTGCCAGGCCGACAGAGAACCACCCCAGGGAAGAGGTGATGCACAGCTGCCCCTTTTCAGCTCTTTGTGCAAGAAATTTGCCAGCAGAGGAAGCATGTGGAGCTGCCAGGAAATCCCTGCAGCGCCTTCAAGCTAACTAACAAGCTGCCAAAAGAAAGGTCAGCTGGAAATTACATCCAGCTCCCTGCACAAGTTCAACTCAGGTACAAGGAGGGAATGAAAAAACCAGAAGTCTATCTTTGCATGCACAACCCTTCCACAGGGCAAGAGCTGTGCATGCAGCTGGAGATGCAGGGAAGGGACAGCCCCATGGGGGTACAGGCACAGGATGGACCTGCTCCTCTCTGGCTGAACAAGGGCAGAGCCACAGCAGGGAGGGGGAGAGGAGCAGGAGGCTCCACAGAGCTGAATCACTCCATTATATTGGATCAAGAGAAGCATCTCTGTGCCCGAGAGCAGTGGGTACAAGCGGTGCCATTCTGTGCTCGCTGCCACTTGATCCCCTGCACTGCTGGCACCTACAGAAACCCAGCAGCCCCCACCCCTCTTGCAAGGAAAAACCAACACCAGCAAGCAATCAAAGTCCAAGTGGGAAAAGTAAATACCCTCTTAGCCTGCCCTCCAGGAGGCAAACAATGAGCCCCGCTGGGAGCCCTCGGTGGGCTGAGTGACCTCTGTAGCACAGCAGCCTCTCCAGCAAACAGAGCAGCGAGAGGCTCCGGAGCAGCTGGCACACTCTGCACTTCCCAGCAGCTTCTATGTAAAGAGCCCGAGTTCATTAAACCACTGGCCTGTGTGTGATTGCCAAGGCTACAGCACAATCCCCTGCTCCTCACGGCTGCCTGCTGCCTCCAGCTCCTGCCCTGCCCCACCAGAGGCTTTCCCAGAGCACAGAGGATGCCCTGCTCGAGTGGGGACAAGCCCTGAGGGGAGCAGGGTCCCCTGCAGCAACATTCATCACCAACCTGCAGATGCTCCAGTGGCACAGCCGGGTCCTCCACACCCTGTTCCAAGGCGGGGAGAGAAAGGAAAGTGCCTTAAATGAGTGCCAAAGTGGGCATCTGGGTTATTTCAGGGCCTGCCTCCTTTTTCATGCAATGTACAGCCTTAAGAAAAAACCCAAAGCAGTGTGTAATACCAGCAGCGGCTGATGCCACAGAGGACGAGCTGCCCCCTCACTTATTTCAATGCAAAGGTGCGTGGGACGAGAAGTGTGGAGTCACTCTTGGAGGCCTAAAGAGCAATCTGAGCCTCAACAGTTTTGCAAACCTCCTCTCTCCTTCCCCCCACCGTGTCCTCAAAGAGCACGGATTTGTGTTTTTTAAAGTTCCTGCTCAGGATGTGGGAAGGGAGAGAGCGAGGCGTGCTGTTTGTCAGGCTGAGCCTGCCTCCCTGCACCACCTCCACAGGTGCCAGCACTGCGGTGGCACCGCTGGAGCTGGGCCACTCACCAGGGATGGGCAAGACAGAGCCCCATTCGCTGTGTGGCCTTGGGGACACCTGGGATTCCTCCTCTAGCCAAGCCAATATTATCAGGCTGGATGAACTGGGGATGGTGTCAGAGGACAGCCTGGCATCCCCCTCTGCCCCAGGGCACAGCCTGGCTGCCAGCTTCCCCCCAGCAGGGACATGCTGCTCCTCCTTACCTCTTTTTTGTTAATGCATTTGTTCAAAAAGAAGAGGTAACAGCACTGCTGTAGTGGGGGGAAGGCAGGAACAGAAGAGTCCTCTGAGGCAGAAGCAAATTCCTTGCCTTCCTCAACTCATTCACAGGCAGTGACATCTCCTGTGTGGGTAAGACCTCTGGGGGCACAGCAGGAAGGCAGTCCCTCCACCTGACACCAGGGCCTCCCACAGTCCTGCCCTCCCTTCTGCTGTTTGCTTTTTGGTGGGAGGAGGTGAGGCAGGCACAGCCAACCCTCACCTGGAAGAACAAGCACGGATTCACCCTGGGAGGATTTTGCATGGTTTTTATACACCTGCAGGACCATACCAGGTGCCACCACAGTAACCTTTGCTTGTGGGGCTCTGTCACGGGTGGCTGCTGGTGCTGGCCAGGGAAGCAGTTGTGTGCTGGGCCAGTGGCCAGGCTGGCCTCATGCTCCTTTAGGAGTCCTTGCTTGGAAATGCTTCCAACTCCCTTAACTCACCCTCACCCTGGGCCCCTGCCATCACCCTCACCACCCCATGCCC
Organism: Corvus kubaryi; assembly: GCF_017639235.1. NCBI lineage: Eukaryota > Metazoa > Chordata > Aves > Passeriformes > Corvidae > Corvus > Corvus kubaryi. Next base: position 1,687,528 of record NW_024582065.1, on the reverse strand, counting down.
CAAGAGCCAGGAGTCCAGCCTGCCTCAGTTTCCCCTCCCTGCCGGGTCAGCCCCGCAGGGAGGCACCCAGGGAACACCCACATGGGACACTCCATCTGTCTGGAGCTCCTTCATGCTCTCTTTAGGAAAGGCCAGGACAGCTGAGAGCTATTCCTGGAAAGCCTAAAAACGCCACGGCTGAGTCAGCGCCGAGGCTGTGCCTGCACAAGGCCATCGAAGGGCTCCCCCAGCACAGCCCTGCCACCGCCTCACTGTGCCAGGACACTGCACTGCCAGCAGCCCCTCGGAGGAGGCAGACAGACAGGCAGACACAGAGGCAGGGACACGGAGACGCAGCCCAGCTCCCTCTGCTCGGCCAGCCCAGACACGCATCAATGTCACAGCGAGGGCTGTGACAGCAGACAGCTCTCTCTGTCCCCGTGCCGCAGGCTGGAGCAGTGCCAGCCCCCAGGGCTTTTGTTCCACATCCCTGCAAGCCAGCGCAGCAAATGCAAGGGTCAGCTTCGAAGCCATCTCTGCTGGCGGACTCGGGTCCAAAGGCAGCATCGACACTGTCCCTTCCATCCACATCCCATTGCTCCCCTCTCCATCCTCCCAGGGCCCAGCTGTCCTGCCTGAATGCAGACATGGGACAAACCTGCAAGTCCAGGACAATAATTCCTGAGCATGAAGGGCAAATCCCCCCTTGGCTGCAGTCCCACACACAGGGACTGCCCACTCTCTCCCTGTCTGCTTCCCTACAGCTGGGAACTGGGCTGAGAGCTCCCAGCAGTTGTGTCCACACAAGTTTTTGGACACAAAAAGCTGAGGAACAGAGGTCGGTGACTGTGAGTTCCCAGCACACTGCTCCAGACCAACTGCTGGTACCTGGGGCTGGGCTTTTCTCACAACCTCACTGCACTCTGCAAGGCAGGACAGGAACAACAGCACAACACAGCTCAGTTTCTGATCACACGGCTCTACAGGGACAGATTTTCCCTTCAGTTCATTACATCTCAGGTAAGTCACACACTGCAGTTTCTTGCCTCACCTGCAGGCAGCTGTGGCAGCTCTGGGAGACATCAGCTGGCCCGTCCAGTCCCACTCACAGCCCAGGCACATGGCTCTGTGACCACCGCCAGTGCAGAGCCAGCAGCCCAGCCCTGCTGCCAGCCCCAAGCACCCGCTCAGGGCTGGCAGAGCCTGTGATACCAGTGGGTGACAGATAACAGCAATGCACAGGGAGGTACACACGAGTCTGGGTCCCAGAAAAGCAAGAGCCAAAAGACCAGGGTTTCCCACAAACACTTTAAGAACTGGGAACACCAAATTTTGGCCACATTTGGATGTCAGGCCTTCAAAGGGCACACTTCAGCACATGGCTTTTCCCTCCATCCTTCCCAATTCACTCTAGTCCTATTTATCAAGGGGATGGCTCTCAAGGCCAACCTCACAAGAACCGACTGCCAAAGCAGCTATCAAAGTCTTCCAGAGGCTGCAAACCCAACAAACAGCACACCCACCTCCTCCCACTCCACCCTCCCACCCGGCTTTTGCCACTGCTCAGCTTGACCGGCACAGATCTGCCCACAAGATCACAGCTCTCCCTCAAATCATTAAATATTAGGAACAAAAGTTGGAAGGAGCATTTTTCAGTGCAGCTGCAGGTTTAAACCTCCCCACAAGTCCACACTCACTCACAGCCTACAGCTCCCAACTCACCTAAGCCCAATGGTCTGCAACACCTTATAGACCCCTCTGTGATTGTGGCCCCCGACATTCACAGCTGGGCTCTCTGTGCTCAGCACATCCAGAATCGGGCAGGAATGTTTCCCATTGCCCTCCCAGGCAGTTTATCTCTGACTGCAGCCCCCAGGCCGTGAGCCAAGAGCCAGCCAGGCAACTGTCTCCCTTGGCAGGGACCTGAGAGCAAGCAGCACTCTCACCAGTTGCTGTGAGGATGAGCTCAGTCTCCCCTTAATGCTAAAAGCTCTGCTTGGAAAATTGCTGAGCTAGCAGAAACTGCCATTTCAGTTTTACCCATTTCCTGTTATTAGATAAAACAGTATCAGAGGGCTGAGCTTCTGCTATCCTGGGCTTTTGCCATGTTCCTGTTACAGCCACTGCCTTCAGCAGGTGAGTACTGGCACATCTTGATTTCAACAGGACCCAGGGCACAGCATGAATTATTTGTGGTAGGGCTGACCTATTTAACAGCAGAAAGACAGCATTCATTCAGGCCCAGGTCCCCCCAGAGGCTGCTGGTGTCACTTTACCCACAGGACAATACAACACCATTGCTATCTCTGTCCATCTCACTGGGAGCAGGGGTAGCTGTCCTAGGCTGGTCCTGCCATGCTGCCAGCGCTTCTCCTGGAGCACAAGTGACACCTCCACATCCCTTCAGAACAAACTCCTGCCTGCTACTGACCAGCTTTGATCAGTGTTTCGTGACAATCATAAACACACGCAGGAAGCAGAGCAGGGGGAGCCCACAGAGCCTTGAGACAGGGAGCAGTCCCTGTGACAGCTCTGCTTCAGGGCCACAGGATGCCAGCAGTGCTTGCAGGGCGGCTGCCAAGTTCTGCTCAGGATCCTTCCCTGCACAGCTCCCACTAAGCTCTTGCAGTCTCTAATCCTGGCTCACATCCTCTGTGCACAAGCCAAGGCAGCCTGTGAGGGGTATTTCACATCGAGGGGATGTTGAAGTCTTGGTGATACATTTCTGTAAAGCATCTCTGGACCACACATCTCCCCCAGGCCTTTGAGGACCGTACCTTTGTCTGCCAGGGACAGCGTGCTGTTGAAGTACTGCTCCTCCACAGTCCATGCTGTGTCATTGATCTTGCTGGACACCCCACAGGATCCAATGCAGCTCACCTTGATGGCTGTGAAGAGACAGGACACACGTCAGCACTGGGAGAAAGCAAAACCTCAGCTTCAGACTTGCTTCAGGTACTGTACTGTGCAGGAGCAGTGTCTCAGAAAAACACACACAGGGTAGGAAAATGGAGCAGAGGAAGCAGGTCATGCTTTCATTCCAAAAGCCTGTTTTTCAGCACTCCCAGCACAACTGAGCACTCCCTGCTACCCCAGTGCTATTCCTAGATATTATCACCTTAGAAATCCTCAAGCTGCTTTCCTTGCACTGTGGAAGCCCTTACCAGCTGTGATTGCAGCTCCCTGACAGGTAAACCTCGCTCCAGTTTTCCCCCAAATGAAGCAGTATTCCCTCCCAAAACCTGCATCAGCCTTGGCACTCTGGCTGAGAGCAGAAACCTTGGGTGCCCCTGTCCAGACAGGGATGAGCAGCAAAGGCTCTGCTGCCTCCCACCCCACAAGGAGCCAGGCATCCCACAGTGTCCCACTGTCCCTGGGAGGAGAGACGAGTCTGGCACAAGCCCATTAACCAGCTGAACAAGGGGTACAGCCCTATTTGAAGCAGCAACAGAGAGCTGGACTCTCCAGTGCAGCCTGGACAAGCTCTCTGCTGCTTGACTTCACAGCCCTGTCACCCTCAGAGGACATTCCCAGCCCCTGGGAGCCTGCGCCCAGCTCCTGGGGTCAGTCTCAGCTTCAAAGGCTTTCAGCAAAAGCACTTTGCCCATTAACACCTGTCCTGCATCAGGACCTCCAAAATGTCCACACACACATTGCTTCCCCACAGCCACTTCCAAAGGAGTGGCTTCCTCCTCTGTTAGAGACACAGGGCTCAGCAAAGCCACACAGCAAGGTCTGGAAGCATCAGAGGTGCCATCTGACCCTCCCAAAAGCAAGGACAGTAATTTGAGCCATGTTTGTGCCTTGCCTGGAGAAAGTCACCCCACAGCTCAGCCTGCAGCGTGGCTCAGGAGAGCTACGTGGCTCTCAGAGGAGCTCCCCACAGACATTTTCAGTTAGTCTTGGCCAATACTCAGCAGGTTGAAATTAGATTCTGATGTCGACACCAGACCACAGACACAGACAAACGTGACAGACTGGCCTTGCTGCACAGCAAGAGGCGATCTGCAGAGCTGCCCCCATGCAGAGCACACAGGCAGACCTATCTGTGGCACAAACAGAGCCTTCAGGGCTGTCCCAGACTGAACATCTCCCACCTGAATCCCATCAGGTTTTGCAAGACCTTAACTGGAGCCCACAGAATGTCCTTAGCCCCATTTGCCAGGTGAATAGTTCTGCTGGCAGAAAGGTGACAGGATCCACCAGACAGACTCTTTGCCTGTTTGACCCCTCTGCTGCCCCATATTCCAGCTGCATCCACAGGAAGCATCTCCCTGGGAAGCAGGTGACCAGTTTGCCCCAGCTTAGGAGCTCTCCCCCTCCCCTCCACAAGAGCACTCAGCCCTGTTGATATCAACACCTCCAGCCATCTACCCAAACACTGAGGGCTGCACGTTATTGCTGCTTGCAACCACCTCAAACAGCTCTCCAGAGCACCTGCCTGGCCAATGTGACCTTGTCTCCCATGCTGACTCGAGACAGGGTGGAAAGAACCCCAAATAGAGCCCTCTCTGCGGGGGGAACACATAGTTCTTACCCCAGTCACAGCGAGGGGGGTCATGCAGTCAGATGGAATGAGCTCCTCAGGGCTTAAAGTCTGTAATCCCACAAGGAAGAACAGCCTCCCCCATCAGAGCTCCTGCCATACCCTCACAGCTGATCATGGCTGTGAGATGAAGAGCCCGTTGCAGTCCAAGTGTTGTTCTACACTCAAGGACAAAGGATAAGCAGCTCCAGATGCCAACTCTCATTAACCAAACATCAATACAGCAGTGAGGCTGACACATCCCTGGCTTGTTTGTGTCTGTGATGTGCTTCGGCATTTCCAAGGCAGGGGAAGAACAGGATACCGTGGCCTGGGATGGGAACTCACCCAGCACAGCACAGAGCACATCTGAACAGATGCAGGCACCCTCCCGAGGTGAAGCATCCAATGAACCCTCCACACATCCCCAGGTGACATCCAATGCTCTCTTTTGCCAGATGGCAGAGCCAAAGCCACGGAGGGGCCTCAGCATCAGGAGCAGGAAAGGTTTTAGCAGGGCGGTGTCCTGTGTATCCACACACTGGTACCATGCTCCCACATCAGACACACTGCCACATCTCTGGGCTCACACCAAGCCTGTCCCACTCTCAGTTAGCCCACGTAACACAGATGGATCCAGCCAAATCAACCCCAGGCTCACCTGCTCCATTCCCACATTTTCACACAGGAGATGGCGAGCAAGAAAAACCCAACCAAAAACTGGAGAACGTTCACATCCTTGAGGAGCAACAGCCCCTGAGCAGGCTCCCCCTCAGCCTCCCGGCACCACAGGAGTTTATGGATCACCACCATCTGTTCAACGCCCAGATAAGGGGCTGACAGACTCCGACTGCAGCCCGATGCTGCACTGTGGTGCAGAGGCTCTCCTGCTCCAGGGAGGCAGGCGGGTGGGAATGCTCAGGAACACATGCTGCGGCCCAGCTCCCCTCCCACAGCAGACAGGCTCAGCAAGCAAAGGTTTGCAGTCTGACACTCAGAGCCAGCCCATGGCTGGTGGACCCTGCTGCCATGGCTCAGCACGAGGGCTAAAGTCAGACCATGTCCAAAAGTACCCCTGCAGTTTGCTAAGGAGTTTTCCAGCACAGGAGCTGTCAGCTCCAAGGCTTCCCAATTAATCACTGACATCCCAAACTGGTGTGGTCACAGGCAGCCTGTGCCTAGAGAGGAGGGACAGTCCCTGGAGGGATTGCTCTGGGGCTCTGAGGGGTTCCAGTCCTTCAGCCCCACCAAACCCTCTCCAGCCACATTCCCTGACCATCACACACCCTGGGGCTGCCATGTCAGCCCCAAGGGACAGAAAGCAGCATTTCCAGCTGAAAAGTTTGAAGGAATTTCACTCTCCCCTTCCCTCTACGCTCCCCAAAGTTCCCAGTGTCCCACCATCAGGCACGAAGTCACCACATGTAGGACAAGCCTTGGAGCAGCTCAGGGGGCAGAGATTTGTTATGGAGCATCTTCTCCAACCTGCTCCAGACACATGAGCTCCCCCCACCTCCTTGGGGAAGAAATGGGGTGGACAATAGCTCTGAGCTATTGCCCCACAGTTGACAGTGTGGCTGGACACAGGGACTGCATATCCCTGGCTCCTGGAGGAGCCCAGCAGATCCCCAGGCCCCCACAGGGTGGGTGATGCTGGGGGCAGCAGGTCCAGGACCCCCAGAGAGCCCCCCCCAATTTCACCCCCAGAGCAGGAAAACCTGGGGGCTGCAGGGCTGGGATATTTGGGAGGTTTCTGAGGTGCCTGGTTCAACAGATCAAACAATTCATCTCACTTCTAACCAAGTTTTGGAGCAGTGAACCATGAAATCAGCCTCTCATGAGCATCCCATGGGCAGAGTGAGATACTGGGGACTTGCCTGGCTCTCTCATGTCCAGGCTCCTGCCCACAAGCAAGACGAGGGACAGGGATGTGTGACAGGCACAGCTTGGACACATGGTTCTGGGGGCAGCTGGAACCTAAAAATGGCATTGCCAGGACACACCTGGCAAAGCCAGCAGCACCAGAGCTGCTGCAATGGACCCACCTGAGCACAGAGCTCATCAGCCTGCCTGTCAGGAAGCAAAATGCACAGTCTGGGCCTTTCCAAGGAAATCTTGGAACTATCAGGCTGCAGACACAGGAAATAACAAGAGTTTCTGCATCAGAATAGGCCAGTTCCAGTTGTTAGAAACCCATTAAAAACACCTCAGGAATCCAGTGTTACCAGTGGCCCCAGTCACCTCCCTCCTGCTCCCTGTTTATCCAGGCTGATTTGAATAAATATAGGAAAAAAGCAAAGCCCAAAATCTCTACGGGGAGTGGGAGGGGGAGGCAGAGAGCAGCAAGTAGAGAAGAAAAGAATGATGAAGCCATGCAGAAGGCAAGAGCCCTTCACCCCCGCAGTCCCTCGGGGATTGAGGGAAGCGGGCAGCTCCGCATCCAGCCAGGCACATCTTTAGCAACGCGCTGCAGCACGCGCCAAACGCTGGAAATAAAAGGAGACAGCTCAGCCATATCCATCTCTGCACAAAGTAAAAATAGAGATGCCAGGAGCTGGGCACGTCTGCCTTCTTCCAAGGTGATTTAAGGAGAGCAGCCATAGACTTCAAACTGCTTTTTCTCCTGACCCAGAGAGCCACCCTTCTCGGGGGAGCTGGCGTGGCATCTTGGGCATGAGGAAAGCACAGGACACGCATCCCCTCCTCTGCCAGGGGCAGCTTGTGTGTGCACACCCCTGCTTCCAAAATCCAGCCATGTGCTGAGCATGCAGAGGCTCAGTGGCCACTCTGCACTCAGCTCCAGTCACAAGGGAACACCTCTGACTTCAAGTCCCACCTGTGTCACACACCTGCCACAACAGGTATGGGCAGAGGGGGAGGGAAGGAGATGCTGCCTCTTAGTCAGTTTGGATTTTCTAGGCTGGGCAGGGGAAGCAGCAAAACCAGTTCATAGAATCACAGAATATCCTGAGCTGGAAGGGACCACCAAGATCATCAATCCCACCCCTGGCCCTGCACAGACCCCCCAACAGCCCCACCCTGGGCATCCCTGGCAGCGCTGTCCAAACGCTCCTGCAGCTCTGGCAGCCTTGGGGCCGTGCCCATTCCCTGGGGAGCCTGGGCAGTGCCCAGCACCCTCTGGGGGAAGAACCTTTCCCTGATATCCAACCTAACCCTCCCCTGACACAGTTGGAGGTGGTGGTTGTTGCAGTTGGCAGCAGCTTAGGCGGGACAAACAGACCATCCCAGCCTTCCCTGTCCTCTGCAAGGACAGACGAAGAGCTGGCAACTGAGCTCTGAAGTGGCACTTACAAGCAGCCCTGGGATTTTGCCAGCTGAAGCTTACCCAGGTCACCACGTGGAGACTCACGCACGCCTGGATGCAGCTAACAAGAGAGCAGGGGAAGAGAAAGTGCTGTGGCAGTTGTGGGAGTCAAGTGAGTCTGCATCAGAGAAGTCTTAATTTTGTGGAAACCAGCCTTGGGAAGCCAGAGCCCCCTTCCCTCATCCCCCTCCATCAAAGCCGTGGCAGACAGCGATCACCACATTTTAACTGGTTCCCTCAAGCTGCCATCCGAGTACCCAGAGCTGCAGGGACTCAGAGCATCCATGAGCTGGGAATGAGCCATTTTCCATCCTAGGGGCCAGAAGCAGGCCTGGGAGAAGGGGGGTGAAGGATCCCCCTGAGCCCCAACCCCTCCCCAAAGTATGGTACTAGGGACCCGTGCTCGACAGAGGATGGGCAGCAGGAGGTCACCTCAACACACAGCACCACAGCTCCACCTTGGAGTGACACCTCTGGGTTCAGCAAAGATCACAAGTTTGGGTACACCCTGAGATCCTCCAGCCCTGGATTGGTATGAAGATGAGGGGTTTGAGGTTCCCCACGCTGCCAGCAAAGCAGGACCAGATAGCGCTGGAAAAATGGAAAGCCTGGGAGAGAGCAAGACCCACAGGCAGAGGAAGTTACTCTCAGTTTGTAGAGACTGGGTAATTCCTAGAAAAGTTCCATGAAAAGCGGACACCGAGGGAGCTGAGGCAGCAAAGAGGGGCAGGAAGAGGTTTTTCTACTGATGGCCTTTACACAGAAACACACCCAAACAGCTTCAGACAGAAAGGGCTGAGCAGGAAGACTGAAAACTCACAAGATAGACAACTCTCTTGAGCATGAATATATTGAGACACTACTAATTAAACCCACAGCTCCTAATTAAATCTCAGCTGTCCCCATCCTCCTGGGTCCATCCTGTCAGTTCTTGAGACACAAATAGTCTTGCACATTTCACAAGCCAGTGAGGCAAGAGCAGAGCTTACAACAAGTGCTGGAGGCAGCAGCAGGTTTGGCACAAGGTTAAGGATTGTCTGGGGAGGTTTTTATCTTCTTCCTTCACAAGAGCCCAGCATAGGGGCAGGAAACGGATCTGACCTCTCATGTGGAAAGAGAGGAGTTGTCTGGAAGAATCGCCTATGCTTTCCATCTCAACTCAAACCCAAGCCTGTAGCTGGGCTCCGGGAAGTGATTTGTCTGGAGCTGACACACACGGAGCAGCATCTCCCACAGCACCAGCAGCCTGCAGCTCCTGGAGAACTTGGCTGCTGCTCCCAGTGACCCAGGGGGGCATCCCACCTCCCACAGCCTGCCAGCCATCACACAGCTCACACCCAGCTCAGCTCTCTGCTCAGAGCTCCAGACAGGCTCCCTGTGCAATACAGAGTGGTTGCTGTGTCTGACCCCTCTCTGTCCCCAAGCTGGTGGCGATGCTCCTGCCACGTACGAGCCCAGCTGCAGCCCCTCTGCAGCGGCACAAACTTTAGCATCATTTAGCCCCCAGGAGCAAGAGCAAGCTCTGCTGCTCAGCTGTTCCTTCCCCAGGCTGGCACTTGCCCTCTGCACCCTGCAAGGGGTTGGATCAGCCAAACCACTCACAGCAATGAAAGGGACAGTCCCTCCCTTCCCGACCTTCCAGTGAGCTCATTTCCAGCCCTGCAAATCCAAGCTCAGCAAATGCCATCCCAAGAGCCAGCAGTGCCTGTCACCCTGGCTGTGGCAACAGGGTTGTACGTGTCCACTGAGGCAGGAGGACCCACCTGGCTGTCCCACACAGGTGGGCCCAGGAAAGCCCAGGCCCTCCAAAAGCAGCCCCACGCTGTAGGAAGGCTGGAGCAGCTCCTCAGCACAGCCTGGAAAAACTCCACCTGTAGCAACCCCAGGGGAGTGACAGCTCTGCCACAGGGGCAAAGTGACCCACAGCCATTATTTCAGCTATGCACAAGCTCTTTAGCCAGAGTCCAGCCCAGCACGAGGAGGGGCAGGTAGTATGGGCACACAAGGATGTCCTCATTCCAGCAACACAGAAGTCTCCAGAGGGAGGCTGGGCAGGTGTGTGCCTGCAGAAAAGCAGGAGAACAAATCTTGTCTGAATCCTTTCCCAGGCAGGTCAATCCTTCCCCCTCTTGCAAGCACTTTCTTCCATCAGGCTGAGAGCAACAGGGAAACCTACATTTTCCAGCTCCTCCCCAAAACCAAGGGTCAATGTACCTCCTGAGAGAAGAAAGCCAACTCCTGGGCTTCTGTTTATAACAAACTCCTGCTCATACTGAAGGCTTTTCTCCCTTGTGGAGCCGACGTTTATTTATAGCATCACAGTGTTTTATCAGCACGCTGGCTGCCCTCAGAGGAAGGGGGTCATCTCGAGCATCTGGAATTAAATCCTCAGCTGAGTACACTGAGCAAGCCTGGCCCTACACATGCAGGGGGAAAGCTCACCAGTGAACAAGGCCACACGGGCTGCTGTGGGAGGGGGATGAACATGTGCCACAAAGTCTGGGCCTTGGATCTGCCAGAGGCAGCTCCTTAGCAACAGGCATGAAACACCACAGCACCTGCACACAGGGCCTGACCGAGGGGCTGCACCCCACCCAGCCCCTCACCCCAATCCCCTCTGTGCTACTGCTGCTACAACCACCTCACTGCTCCCCAAACATGCTCCAGAAGGGGATGCTGGGGTAATCCTTTCTCCAAAACTGCCTCTTGCAAAATCAGGACAAGTTTGGGATTCTTTTTTAAGCTTCAGACTGATGCAGGCCCCAGTGCTGAGCGACACAGCCTGGGAAGAGGTGGGGAGGAGTGGGCTTGCTCTGCTCAAGAGCTCACAAGGGCAGAGGTGGTTGTACCATAGCAGCCAGACAGAGCAGAGTCTGTGGACGTGTCCTGGCAGTGCCTCAGACCAGTTTTGGGAGCCCAAACTCTCACCCCATCCTAAACAGGTGGCACAGTCCAGCAGAGCAGCTCCACGCAGTCCCTGCTGCCACACACGGGACAGAGGTCAGCGATGCCATTCCTTGGGTCCTCCTGCAAGGAGAGCAACTGTGCCCCACCCCAGCATGCTGAGGGACCATCCTCCTCCTCCCAGGCCAGGCTGGCAGACACAGGCACCCCTGAGTGCTGGGAACAGCCAGATCAAACAGCAGCGAGAAACTATTTGGCAGAGAGAGGCAGATCTCACAGCTCCCCAGGGAACATCTCCATGCCAGCCACCCACCTGAGCCACACTTCCAGCACTCACAGCCTCCTCCTCTCCCAGCATCCATCCCTCCAAGTACTGGAGGGGAAAAGCAGAGAGGTTGCAGAGGAGCAGAAGGATGGAGGAGAGATGGAGGCAGCATTTCATGTGGAGCTTCAGCTGCTCCAGGGTGTGAAGCCAGCTCAGTCTCAAGAAATTTCTTTCCTTTCTGGACAGAAATTCAGAGGGGGGAAACTGCGACCTGTTTGGAGACTGCAGTGCCTGTCCTCCTCGTAGACCTGCATTTGAGGCTCACTTCTGTTCACCCCATCCATGAGGAAGCAGCCTCTGTTGCTCTCAGATAGGATGGACTAGGATAGGACCAAGCTCCAGGCAGGGCCTGCAGCTGCCAGCCTGGCACAGGAACATCTCATATTTAGGACCTCAGCAGGGTCCAGAAAAGTTTTACTCATGATCCCCTGCACAAGACAGGTTTATTTTAATAAATTTAATGTAGATTTAATTTACTCCATCCTTCTCAGGGGACCTGGGTTATAAGCTGGATTTTGTGAGCCCTGAATTTAAGCGATGCTCTTCAAAGCAAAACAAGGCTGTACATACACAAGCAGTCAGGGCATCTTAATCTTCAGCACTTGGCCCCTAGAGCAGCCCTGTGGGAAGGGAATGCAAGTCCCAGATGCCCAACATGCAGCCAGACAAGTGGAACAGAATCAGCAGCTCACCCTGGCTCACAGGAATGCTGATGGATGCCAGGACCTGCCAGCACTCAACACTTCAGCCAGCCAGGGACCACAGCCACCCTTCCTCAGGCTGAGCAGTGCTAAAACAGAAGTGAGGAATCTCTTTTTTTATAGCTTGCCCAAAGTGAAATAGGTTTCCACCCAGCACTTAACACTACTTTAGACCAGAGGAGTTAAGATATTCTGGTACAATTGGCTTAGCTGTCTAAAAAAGGAAGACCTGGGCAAGAAACTCCACCTCAACCTACCACAGAGCACTGCAGGTCCCAGGGGGGATGTGCTGGATGCTGCTGTAAGAAAACACCTCTTTAAACTCATTAACAAACTCAATTGTTCTTTCCCAGCAAGTGCAAAGCCTGGCACATTCTCCCACCTCGCTGGCAGAACAAGCTTTGATTCCCATGGAAAAGGAGCAGCCAGGGAGGCTGAGCTCTCTGATGTCCTGGGAACACACCTCTGCGTGACCACCGCCAGCCCTGCTCCACTCTTCCCACAGCCCGGAGCAGGTTTGACGAGCTCTGTCCCCAGCCAGCCCCTCTGCCCCTGCCGCAGGAGCATCACCCTCCATGCTGGGTGCAAAAGCCACTGCAGAAGATAAACAGCTGCCTGATCAGGTTTCCCTACTCACCACAAAGAGGTTGATTCACCAGAGCCTACTCCCTTTTCAGATTCTTTCTAAATAAAGGCTTCAAAGACTTCTGGAAATTCATGCTTAACAGGCTTACTGTAATACCAGAGCACCAGGGCTCCTGTGTGCCAGACTCTGCTGTGGGACTGAGTCACGTTCATTTTCTTCTGAGACTCTCAGATAGCCTTTTCTAAGGGGTAAGGCTGCAAGTCCTGTTGGCTGGTGCTCATTTTGGCAGACCCTCGCTGCCACCCATGACACAGCCAGAGACATCTCCCCTGGCCTCAGCAACAGACAGCCCTGCAGATGTAAAGTTCAGGAGAGATGACACTTCTCCATCCCCTCCTGGGGCTCAAGGGATGCTCCTGAGCACAAATTCCCCAGCACCCACTCTCCAGAGGAGAAGCACATGCAAAGTCAGCCCAGCACTTGGTGGGACAGGAGGTCTGTCACAGGCTGGACACCCTGTCTGGGCTGCAAGGACTCAGCACAGACAATATTGTCACAACCTGGTGCCCTGAGCAAGCCTCTGCCTCTATGGCAGGAGAAGGATTAAAGCAGCACACTCCGGACTGCTCAGCCATCCTGGGAACAGGAGTTTTGGTGAGGGGTTGGAGCCCACTTACAGAGAGAGGAGGCAGGAGCATGGAGACAGACAGCAGCATGGAGTCAGGCAACCACGTGGAACCACACCAGGGTCTGTCCTCCTGCTGTTCCAGGCACTGAACTCACAACTCAGCACTCAGAACTGCTGAGACATCTCCAAATGATTTAGTGCTGCTGCAGCTCCCAAGCACGAGCCTGGAGCCAGCTCCCCTCCTCCTAGAAGGGGAGGAGGTTTCAAGGGCTTTTTCCTGAAGAGCCTTATTTACAAGCAGTAAAGCAAGCCTGCATTTGGTGCCTCCTCATCCTGGCCAGGTACCAGTGCAGGCAGGTTCTCGTTGGGGAGGCAGGAAGGCACAGCATGGGATGGGAGATCCCAGCCTTCCTGCCCCCTGCGAGAGATCCCAGCATGGCATGGGAGATCTCAGCCTCACCTGCCCCCTGCTGAAGATTCCACACGTCACACTGAGCTCTCTGAGCTCTCGTGCGCTGCTTTCGCACATCTCAGTTGCCAAGAAATCTTCCAACCCCAGCATCTTCAAAGAAAACAGCCAGAATCCACTTCACTAAGCATAAGAGCTGCTCCTATGATTTTCTTTGATGCCATTCAACACAAGCAGCTGGATTCTCTATTTATAGCAAGATCATCATTTTGCAAAGATGACTTATGTTCTTGTTATTACCAGAGCACCAGAAACATAACAAATCTCGCTGTGCTGGGAGTGCTACAAGTTGGTAAGACAGTCCTCATGGTCAGGCTGGGCTCCTCAGAGATCCCAGCAGACAGAAAAGGAACATCTGGGACCTGAGCTGAACCTCTGGCCCTGACATTCGGACCCCTGCTGATACCCCCCATCGAGAAGGACCCAATTTCTACCCATACACTGAGCTTTCCTCCCTAGAGCTGTTGCCTTCCAAGCCAGTTTTATCCCACTCTTATCACAGGGAATGTCTGGGATTCAGGAGGATGTGTTTGGGAGGGATGAACAGTGAACTGCTGCAGCACTGTTACCTCTGGTCTGAGCTGCCTGAGAACTGTCAGAGAGCACAGTGCCGTCAGCAAGAACAAAGGAGTGGAAGTCATAAGCATTAGTGCTCCAGAAATGATTCATGCTTCTTGGAAACAGCTTTTGCTACGGATATCTGACAAACCCCGGTTTTTAACGAAGATTAAGGTGCTCAGAGATCAGAGTGTTTTTAAACTAGGTCTCCAAATAATTCCAGGTTGGCACTACCTTGCCACCCTCATCTTGTCAAGGGGGTCAAAAGCAGCTCCCTGCTTACCTTAGGACACCCCATATCTTCTCCACTGCCATCATTCAGCATCTCAAGATCCCAATGCACCTGTGGGAATTTACTCAAGCCATGCAATTCAAAACCATGGCACTGGCCACCCCTCTGCACAGAGCAATACCCAGCCGCAGGTACCGACATTGTGATAAAAGGCCTCTACCCACAAACTCAGCCACGGCAAAACACCTCACTCCCACCTGACTTGTGCACGCCATCACCTACTTTTAATTTACCATCAGAGAATTGGGAATGTGGATTTGCTGTTTAAAAGCCATCACAAGCAGACAGAAGCCTGAACACCTTTGTGGTATGGATCCACTTCGGGTCCTGAACACAACCCAGGGACTCTGAGCACACTCAGGCACAACTGTGCACAAGGCAAAAAATCCCCTGACTGGCAACAGTCCTGTCCTTTGCTCATTTTCTCCTCTCCTAAGCACTTTGCATTTCTCCAGGAGAGATTTGAAGAGTGACAGATTTTAAGAGCAGCACAAAGAGGCAATTAGCTTCCACAGCAATTCCTGTTGCCAGACTCCAGAGGTCACACCAGTAGCCCAAAGGCTGTACATTGGATATCTCAGCAATCAGCCCTCAAGAAAAGAGGCACCAAACCAAAGCCCAGCACTGATGTGTTTGCCAGGCCACTTCAGGAGTAGCTGCCCTGAGCAGGAGAAGGAAAAGACCTTCCCCAATGCCTGGCAGAGCACCTTTCTCTGTGCTTTGGCACGGGTCAGGTCTGCAGCAGCCCTGCAGCATAACCCAATCACCCCACTCCCTTCTTCTCTTGGAAGGGCCTGAGCATCCCCTCTCCAGACAGCAGAGGATGATCCACGTGTCCATCCTCCTCTTACTGGCCGTGAGAGCCTCTAGCAAGACTTCACCAAGTCAAGTGACAGCTCTGTGTCTTCTACACACCTACTTCTTCGCTGGGGATGACTTTCAGCACAAAGTATTCCGCAGCACCCTCTGAGCAGAGCGCACCCGTCCATGCGCCTCCCTGGCTGCTCCTCCTCGCCCAACACAGCCTGGGATAGGGAGCTGCCTTGGGAGGAGAGGGATGGAAACCCACAGGCTTCCTCCTCCCAGCCAGGGAGCCTCCCTATCGCCTACCTGAGTCCAGCCCTGAAAGACAAGCTACATCTCTGACAGCTCTGCGCTGCCCCAGGGAAGATATAAGCACTCACACCCCACTTGTCACACTTGGAAGCAAATCAGACAGACAGAACTCCACTCCACTTGTCCTCCCATTTTGTTAAACAAGGGATGGGAGGCCGTGGCATGTCTCCTCGCCAAGAAAAGCAGCAAATAGTTTTTCAGCTGAGCACAAGTGGTGCGCGGGCGGGGGGAGGCAGCGGAGAGTGGCTCACCGCAGCGACAAGAGACACAAACCCATCTCGTGATTAGTTATTGACTCCAGAGAAGTTGGAGCTCTAGCAGCAAGCCAGCCAGGAGAGCAAAAATCCCTCTTTTGTTCCCCAGCCTCAGACAGACTTGGCCACACAGCTCCCCGCTGTCTCGCTTCACACAACGAGAAAAGAAAGTTAATCCAGCTCCCCTACAGCAGGAGCCATCCAGCCTGCAGGAGTGATGCTTGGAGCCATCCACGAGCATTCCTGTGCAGCAGTGCCAGCCTTGCCGCATTCTGGCACCCAGTGCTGCTGGTGGATACCAGCTTGAGGACCTCATGGGACATTGCCAGGATCACCAGGGAGAGTGATGGAGCCACTCCTGCCCTCCAAACCCCCAGGCCTTGCTCAGTTCCGCGGACCACGCTCCCTCCCCACACTGCACCCCAAAGCAGGGACCAGCCATGGGGTCCCTGCTGCCCCAATGGTGGACGGGTGATCTGTGCTGCCAGCACAGGGATTTCCAATCCTCCTTCATAGACAAACTTCTGACTCGGGAGTGAGCCAGACCACTGTGCAGGGACTGAATCCACCTTTTCCCCAGCACCTTCCCAAGCCACAGCCTTCCTGCAGGAACAATGTCTTCCACTGTATCAGAGGTCAAGTGGCAGGAGAATCGTGGCCAACAGAGTCCTTTGGTGTCATTCCTTCCCCTCAGGAAGGGCACAGGTTACAGACACATCAGAACCACCAAACCCAAACTTCACCCTACAGCCCTTCCAAGAAACAGAAGTTAGCTTTTAGTTCGGACACATGACTCAGGATTCCAGTGCCCTGATCTGCAACCCCCTTCACCACCAGCTTTCTCTGTTCTCCATATGAGAAGTGAGAATATTTACTGTATTTAAGATCAGAGAAGAAAATTATGGTTCACAGGCTCTCTGCAGAAACGGGAATTATGTATCCGTATTTCTAGAGCATGAACAGACACAGGTACTTGTGTCTGGAGCTTTGTAGTCCAAGGGAATAATTTTAAAGTCAAGTCATTCCTGCATAAACCTGGACAGCCAAATAACAGAGTGGAGAATAGCAAAGTGCTGAAATCTGTTCCGGAAAGCACTTGCTGTTTCTTTACTCTCGGTGACCTGGCACAGAGGGCTGTTATTTTAACATTACACTTGCTGGAGCCTCGCTGAATGGCAGGTGGGACCGAAAAAATCCACATGGCCCCTGCAAGGCACAGAGTTGAGAGGAAAGTGCTCCAGCATCTCCAGGCAGCACAAGTCTTTGTTCCTGCACGCTCCTGCCGGCAACCAGGACTGCCTGCCCTGCTCCAAATGATCTGGCTTCCCTCCTCCCAAATTAACTCCATCTCCAGCTGTCCCTGCGCAAGCTTCCTGTAAGATTAATTATTCTTTGTACACATACGTTTGATGATTTACCCAGCAAGCCAGGCACAATGATTAGGAATTCTCCATTTCCATCAGCACTCTCCCCTGAGGCTCAAAAGTTTTCTGGGAAGGTCCTTCAGCCTGGCACAGGCACAGGAAGAAGTGTGGCTCCTCAGAAGGTCCACGTGGGTCACCAAGGACCAGTCGGTATTTGTGCTGGTGCTGCAAGGTCAGCTGAAGATGATGTGCTCCTGAACAGCCCTCGTTGCTACTCAGCAGGGCTGGCACTGACGCCAGCATAAGTGGGAACATTTATGATCCCAAAAGGTGTGTCCCCAGCTACGATGTCCTATGACCCAAGATTTCTCGCATGTTTAGCAAGGCACAACGAGCTCTGTTTGTTTGCACTGTCACCTTTCAGAAGGTGTAATTTTCAAGAGCCAGAAGTTACCGTGTGAAGAGTCACCTGCAGGCTGGTTCCGGCTGTGATCTCACACACCGCAGCACCGAGAAGTCACCGCACCGGACTCACCTGGCTCAGGAAATGGAAAGCACCAAACCGTGGTGTTGTGGGCCAGGCCTGCCAGGGGTGAGGACTTGGCGTCTTCTCCTGGGAGCAGTTTGTTAGTCTGGAAAGCCACAGTTGGCCACAGGTGGGGGGTGGGGGTGAAGTGTATACAATGTAAGATAAGTTGATGCCACCCAGCTCTCCCCACAGCCCAGCAGGATGCCAGAGCATGTCAGGTTGTCTGATCCCTCCAGTGCTGAGCCCACAGAGCTCAACAGGCCTCACAAGTCTCTTTAAGATCTATTTCAGCAGGTAACCTGCTGTTGCACCAAAAGGATGTTTCAGCAGCTGTATCAGCCTCTTTCTCTAAGGGTGAGACATTTCCTTCATGCAGAAAGAAGGAGAGGGTGCCCAAGAGATCCCAGGCAAGTGTGATGGGTTTAAATGCCAGAGACCATAAGATACACAGCAAGAGGGAGAACACACAGCAAAGAGTCACCTTGTGCTTGGCAGGAGTTGGTTTCACATCCAAATGTGACTTAACTGGGTGAGTTCACACACCAGTAATGGAAAGTTTCTACCCAGCTCATGAAGCCACTGTACGGGAAACTCAGCCTAAAAGAGCTGCTCAGGTGACCTCAGCACAGCAGAAACAACAACATGGAGCCCACCTCAGATTTTGGCTCGACGCTTCTGCCAGCTTTCCTAGAGTTCAGCTGCCCCAGCTTTTACTAAAATCCCTGCACTAGCACCAAACACCAGATCCCACCGCAAAACCCCTCCTGAGTTCAGGACCTGTACTTAACACCAGACCCTGATGCTTCTCAGAATCAAAGCAATCAGGAAGCAGAAAGAAGGTCTAGACAACACCACCAGGAAGCAAAGAAGAGCTGGTGTAGAGCAGAACCTGCAGGTCCTCTCCAAATGGGAGTTGTTGAAGCAGCAGCAAGGTGTAGCCGTGGCCAGCTGGCAGCACAGGGGGCCAGCACACCAAACCCTCCAAGGCTAAACTCTTGTCCCTCCCAAGAAGCACCTTCAGGAACGGATGGAAGTCAATGGGATGGGCCGAGGAGGGAAGCCAGCCAGACTTCATTAAGAACATTTTGCTGAAAGTAGTGCATCTGGGAGTACTCTCTGAGGAGATAAACACTGGATCTGCAACTGTTTTGCTCTGACAGGAGTTAAACAGGCTACAAGTCTGCACTTGTCCTAGATACTTTTTTCCACAAGGAGCTTCCAAAAAGCTATTGCAGACAACTGAGAGAGGTGCTCGCAAAAGCAAGACACAGGCAAGCATAGGCACCATCATCCAGGCTGACAGCTCTTGAACAGAGATTTCACATTTTACATTACTTGGTCTTTTTTTCCCCCTCCAATAATTTGTTACAAAGGAAGCAGCACGCACACACGAGAAGCAAGCAAGACCTCAGGGAAAACAGCAAATCGGTTCACATTTCCACAGCACTGAGCAGAAAGCTGACTTGCAAATGCGAATGACTTCTCTAAGGCGGGGGAGGAAGCTCCCAGTTTGGATGATCCGAGCCCAGCAGCTCATTTCCCTGCAGCCCAGCCCCATCCCTCTGTCCTGACGGGCTGCACCCGCCACGAGCACGGCCTGAGCCTCGCGTGGAGCAACAGCCACCCCGTACCCAAACAGCTCCTGCTGCAGAGCACTGCTGCCCGGCGGGCACTCTCTCCTCCGGCACACACAGGACCTCGTACACAGCCTGGACATCTCCCAGACTCGTACAGCCACAACTCAAACGTCCGAGCTCATTCGAGATGTTACAACGCGGCTGCCTGCGAGCCGGTGGGTGGGTACGGCTCCTGCCAGGACGCAGCATCGCCCATCTCCTCCCTCCCGTCGGGGCAGGGCTGCTGCCCACCGGGACACGACAGCGCCCACTCCTCCCATCGCCCGGCCCTAACACATTTGGACTCCGTCCGACCCAGGGGCACCAGGTTCGGGGGCGATGCCAGGGCGATGCCGGCAGCCCTGGGAAGCCGCAGGGCTCCGGGAGAGCAGAACGAGGCGGCCGAGCTCCTCCACCACCCTGGGCACCCGCCAGCTCCGGAGGCTGCCGTGGCACGGCCCCGCGCTGGGTTGCTTTGGGAAGGGGGTGGGGAGGGTGTTTGCTTATTTATGGGATGGGAGCAAAAAGTAAGAGGAGGAAGCGGAGGAGGAAATAATCCAGCAGGTTGCTCCCATCAGCCCCTCCCGGCCGCCGCATGGCAGCAGGGGCAGCAGCGATGGGGCAGCCCTGGAGCTGCCGGTCCCCAGAGCCGGAGAAGGGAACCCGTCTGTTCTCCGGCACCATCCCCACGGCGTCCCGCGGGCCAGGGCAGCCCGTGAACCCCCCCGCCCCGAGATATCCGCACCGCCGTGTGACCCCGCGGGCTGCGGGCACGGCACGGCAGGGCACGGCAGGCCGCGGGCTCACCTCGGTACTGCAGCGAGCCCGAGAGCCGCACGGTGACGGTGCCGGCCAGCGGCTCTCCGGGACTGTAGACGACGCGGCTGTCGCCCAGGCGAATCTCGAAGAGCTGCACCTTCCCCATGGCCGCGCCGGCCCGGCCGCTCCGCTGCGCTCGCCGGCTCCGTCCGTACCTGCGGCCCGCGCTGTGCCTGCCCCG